>NC_090873.1:31726918-31741918 GCF_036669935.1 Montipora foliosa
TTGTTGGTTTGCATACAGAAGGATACAAAACCTTATGACAGGAACATAAACATTTACAGTCGAGAAAGAAAAATATTTAACCAAATTCTTGTTGTATGACTATGGATTGTTTTCGCTCACGTGACCATCAGCCATATTTGTATACTAACACAAAAGGAAGAATTTGTACAAAAAATGGGGTTTAATTCCCAAAAGAATATTTCACTCGTCAAACATGGCCGCTGTTTCTCTGTTTCACTCTTCTAACATGGCCGCCGTGACGTCACGTGAACACTCTTTTTTCGGCAATAAATCCTAGAGACCAGTTTTCCCTAGGAAAAAACCACACTCACCAGTACGTGATTTTTGGTGCCATTATTTCAACCGTCAAGTGGCTATCTTTCCCACTTCAATGCCTGATACAAAGCCCCTTGCTGAAAATTCCCCAACCTCAGGCTGCTTTGTTCCCTTTCACTCCCAGGATCATCGGTCAGTATGTAAATTCATCCCTTAATTGCAATGCACTGTCAGGTAGAGAAGTATCGAGTATCAGCTTAAGGATATGATCTAATATAACACCAATTTCTCATGAAAAGCTAACAAAGAAATTTATGAAATTAGCTAGGAGAATGAACTCTTAGATCATAAAAGTCAAAGGGTTAAAAATGAAACGGGTCTATCAGAAATGTAAAAATAAACGTCTTCACCTTTGTGGGTCCAGGCCAGACCAGGGGTTCCAGAGATACAGAAAACCCATTGGTTGTATTTATTGTCTTATCACAATTCGTTCTGTTAGGGTTCTCTAAAGGATGAAATTCAGGAGAAAGATCCCGTGCAGTGAATTACGGATTTGGTAACAGAGAATGCAAAATGCCATCCTCTAGGAGAAAGAGCAGCCAGTCTCGAGTGATCAAATTGAATAGCAAGACAGTAAAAACGCAACTCCAGTGGACGAAGAGTAGCGAAAATGAACGAGTTCGCATGGTTTTGTCTTAGGTGGATCTTGTACATTTTCCACGTTTGTACCTAAATTTTTTAAAAAATTGAGATAGCTCTGAATTGGCTCCCAATAATTTTTTAAAACTTTGATGATTGTTCTATATCAGATTGCTAATTAATATTCTACAATAAAATATGGGGCCACCGACTTTATTTTTGAGATATAAGCAAGGAAAGTTAAAATAGAGGGTGTTTTTGGAGAGCTTTTTGTGTTACCACGCTTACCTAATACATCACAATAGTAAGCGCATTTTGTTAAGCAATAATTGGTGTTTCATATGGTGCCACATTATTGCTGTTATATGATACAGTATAGTAGTTATAACCCATGTAATAAGGTCTCTTAAAGTGGTGAAACTGGTTCCAGCCACCTTAAAGAAACTTTAATGTAGTCGTCAAAAGGCGTTCATTGTCGATGTTGCAGATCTTGTTCGCTGTATGATTTCTGGCATCTCATGAGGAGTGCGTTAGTGATATTTCCCCTCCCTCAAGGGGCCCACGCTGCTCAAACTAGATTTGCAAAATTCTGTAAAACGGCTGCCAAGGACCACTTGTTAAGTGGATTTTGGCGTGGCAATGGTAGAATAAGTAAAGCAGTATATCGCCGTATACAGCATAGTACAATCACCGCTTTCGTTTGCAGTATTATGAATTGTGCATTGATTTTAGTTTGCAACATTTTCGATGGTATACGCCTTACAAAAGGTAAAGACTTGTTTCCATATCTCAGAGTGCCCTTGTACGTGAGGAGCCTGGAACAACAAAACTGAAACAACCCAAAACCATACAAAAATGCTAAACTTAGGCCTAAACATTATCTAAAGCATATTGTTTAGGCCTAAGGTTAGCATTTTTGTAAATGTTTGGGTTGTTTCAGCGATTGTACACTTGTTTCAGTTTTGTTATTCCAGGTGCCTCACGTCCAAGGGCACTTTGAGATATGGAAACAAGTCTTTACCATTCTAAAATGGCCGCCATTTTAGTATTCTTTGGTTTGATTGGCTCTTTTAGCCTCGTTCTATTCTTTTGAATTTTACGTTTGAAAGCGAAGTCAAAAGCGCCAATTTGCAAGGAAACAAAGGAATAGTTAAATGACGGCCATTTTGGAATAAGGTGTACAACGATCCATACACAGTGAATGTCTTGGGTAGGTACAATATATTGCCCCACACATGACTTCCTTATGGAGACCGGGCTCTTTTCGTGGAGTTAAAGCACGGGCGACCCAATATTTTTTGCTGCTACTCCAGTAGATGCTGCGCACGCTATTAAGGGTGCGTTCGATTGACCGTATTCCGGAATGAGAATACATGGAATACAAGTTGGAAATCCTTCGTTTTTACGGAGATTCACATTAAAATTGTCAAACATTTGCTAAAATGCTATTTTAAACATATTTTTATCATCCTTGCAGCTTCGAAATGCGCCAAACATACCATTGTAGTCATCACTCCACATATTCTTATTCCGGAATAGGGTCAATCGAACGCACCCTAAGACTGTTGGTTTCCCAGGATTCATTGGAGCATGTCTATAGGTTTTTACTATAGTGTGAAAGATTGTTTTAATCGAATGACTTTTCCCAGCACCACCACCTCCAGTTATAAACAAATAAACTGGTTCAACATTTTGTGACTTCAAGCTGTTGAGGTTTTTCATTTTATTTCTAGTCCATCAAAGCGCCCTGTTGTAAGTTTTATCTAACTGATTGACGTAATTGATCATCAGATATTTCTGTTGGCTGATTATACATTGTTCGTGTTCATGGAACATGATTTTCAGTAGTTTAGGAATTTGCGCAAAGCTCTGAGGGTACTTGTTCATTGAACACCTCATGTACTGATGATTCATCTTGGAATTCTAGTTGTATTTAAAGCATTCTCTTGTTCATTTATAGGGTCATATGAATGTATGACAGTGCCGTGCTTGTTTCACAGCCATTCTAGTGCTTCTGTTACTAGTAAATAGCTGATAGAGATGATGTAGTGAGCAGCAAAAGTTGTTTAAACAGCAAATGGCAATAAGAGTAAGATTAGCGGCGAGTCGTCGGTGTAAAATTCTGAACAGGTCCTGACATTTGAAGCATGCTAAAGGAACCAATTTCAGTGCTGCACTGTTATGGCAAATTTACAACCAATCACGCATGGTAAAAGTGACACCGCAGTACCAAATTCTATAAGGGCCCGATGGAGTTAAACTAAGCATAAGACCGCAAGTACGCATTGCGGACCTATTTTTTCTTTTCCTCGCTGTAAACGAGGATTAGCCGATGTTTCGCATATAAACCCTACAAATCGTTACGTTGACTGACCATTCGAATTATGTGTTTGGGTCCCTGTGGTTAAAAGTCAATTTCTCGCGCAAATTTGAGCATCACTACGTTGGTTACATGAATTATAAAATAATTGACTGGAAGGAACACGCGTGAATCCGAATTCACTGGATAATTCGACCTTAATATAGTGCGGACGGTAGAAACGGCGTCATCATACAGTTATAGGGAGCTTACGAAACGAGGACGACGACGGCTACGAGGACTTCATTTAACAATACAAGTTCGCGTTATTCATATCACTACAAAACGATTTCATGTCGTTTTGCGTTAAAAACGTGTAGCAACTATCGAGGAATTAAACTGGTATAAGGGGGTTGGAAGCGTAGAGAGAGAACTGAAAATTCGTCATGTGTTAAAATTCTCCACAGAACCTTGAATTTGGTCATTTCACGTCGTCAATTAGGAGATGACGACAACGAAATGTACCAAAACGTAAAATGCACGTGCAGAGCCATTGTTTTGACTCACTAAACCTATTGTTTTGTAGCGTCGTCGTTGCCGTCGGCGTCGTCGTTTCCTAAGCTCCCTTATGTCCAGAAAGTAATTAGATGCAAGCCCAATTCTGATATCCAACACGAAGTGTCCCTTTTAAATCTAAGCGTTTCATACCTATTTCTAAAAATGAGGTTAAGGTAAATGCAGCAGTATATCCTTACTTGAGTAGCAGCATTTGGGGGACTCTTTGTGACGTTAAAAGTAATTGTTTGTTAGGGAAAAGTGCAATGGGACATTTCGTGACGCCTACTGAAATTTGCGTGTCACGAAAAGCACGATCCGGGTGATTGGCTCTTGGTTCGCGATGTCGAGGTAAGCAGCCGAAAGCATTTGAACCACAGGGGTCAACCGGAAATAGACTCTCGCTTAAAGTTTCAAGTACATGCAAACCACAGAGAATTGACAGAACAAACATGGTACCGTGAAGGGCTATTCCACGAGAAATATACAACACTTTCAGTTGACGTCAATCCTTAAAACCTCTTTAAACCCTTAGCGGGTCAAACAATGTCTCATAAAAAGAAAAGAGATGAAACTGATGTTATAAACCGAATCTTTACTGTATTTACAGTGTGCTGATGGTGCAGCACTTACACTGACATCCCATTGGCGAGATCCAGTAACTGTACATATTTCACACTTCGCCAGAACCAATCCTTGATAGTTCACTTCTAACGAACGCAAGTTCAAGACACTGAAGAAGAGGGAGACGTTGAAACCTTAAATTAAATAAATTAATCTTGTGCAAGTTGTGACTGACATAATTGCACCCGTATAGTTAACCGAGTCATAGAGATGAGTCCATTACACTACAAGACATTTGCATGATAACTAACCAAAAAATACACTTTTACCTGCTTCGGTTAAGTGTGGGTTTCTCTATGGAATTTTATTTTACAGTATCTGTCTACCGTGTTTGCTCTTCCAGAGGATTTCCAAGGCTATACACTGAAAAGTTCAAATTTTACAACGGGGTAGACAACTTTACGTCAATTGAATTTCAATCAAAGATTTCTTGTTGTCACAAAATATCAACACTTTTAATTCCCCCATACTGAAATAAATTAACTGGGTAAACGATAACGACGATACCTATAGTTCCTAGAGGACTTGAATTTGCGAGAAAACAGACAGGAAGAGAGGGAGATTATTCAAGATGGCCGGGATATGTGAATTTTAAACAAGTTGTTTTGTCCTAAGGTTTGTCGTTATGACGTCATTGGAAATCAATAAATACTGTGTAATTGCACCTCGAGTGCAATGAAGTCGTTTCCAGAAACACTAATGCATCTCTAGTATCTAAAAGCAACTAGAATTCACATATCCCAAGGACTAGACCCCTCTCTTGCTAAGACCAGAACGTAGCCACTGAGACCACCAGTCATTCTTAAAGAGGTTCGACAAAAATAATTTATATGAATTCACATCTTGGTCATAAAAATAATTTAAGTCAGAGCCAACTAACTTAATCCTTGTCATGGCTTTCTTGAAAGTGCCCAAAAGCATTGATCAACCCTCCATACTAATTGCCAAACAGCCTTCACTCACTCAAGTAATTTTGAATGTAGTATCACAAGCACATCCTAAACTGGAGAATATCTGCAGCAAAGTGTTGTTGTACAATACAAAGAACTCGGTAAATTATCTTCCCAAAGTGTAAAGAAGAGGCTTCGATATTATTCATGTCTCCCGCTCACCCATTTCACAACATTAAGATTTTTGAGGTTATCTCCTTTTTCTCTGTTATCCTTCTCGCTCACACAAAATAGGACTTCAACTGGACCCGAGGCCAGTGCTACACACGAGGACGGAATGGTCAGCATCCGCGGATCGAATGACCAAACCTTCTTTACCACACAAAAAAAATACATGGCAACTCTTCTTGACCTCTTGTATCCCTGATAAGATTAAATGTTCGTTCCAAGCTTTTCTTACACGTAGCCCTAATCCTTCCCAGGGACCACGCAGGGTTCTGTTCCGTAAATTTCATAGGCTCCTTTTACTACATTTCTAAAAGGAAGGAATCCATAACCACGGTCGGGAGCTAAAGCTTGGTGAAAATACTGTCCACAAACCAACTGCACCCACCCCTTCCGAGTAAAATTATTGCACTGTTCACCATTCGAACCCCTGTTCAGGTGCCTTTACAGACCAAGTCAACACAGATCAGAGGTTGTTAAATGCGTTCGATACACCTCTTGCTCGCAGCCGGCGCAAAAGCGTTGCCGTCGATCAATCGCCACACACTTGCACTTCTCGCAGACGGGGCGATCACTAATAGTACGGGCACTGACCTGTCGAACGCCGCGAGTGTTTGAAGCAAAGGGATCTTCTGGCAGAGACGATGCTGAGTGGCTCTTGAAGTGTTCTCGCTGGAGAAATGAATTGTATGGAGGAGCAGGGACGTAATTAGGCGGCCCTTGTTTTAAAGAACCGTGTGACGAAGAGACAAAGTCCAAGCAATCCACTGATCGTGCAGGAGATGGCGATCGATCACGTGAGCTAAGGGCCATATTACCAGCATAATATACTTTGGGTTTGGGTTGGAAGGCTGTGACCTGAGGTTGGTTTTGAGATACACTGCTTTTATAAACAGTGGGATCATATGAAGCAGAAGGCACAGGTCTTGACTGGGGAATTGACTTGGCCTGGTATGACGAGTTAGACGAGTTGGACGGTGAAATGAAAATCGAATTCGGAACTCGTCTCGTCGCTACCGGAAGCCGCGACTGGTGATTTTCGGACATCTTTGGTATGTTGTCTCCCACTGATAATACCGTAGTGTTGTCCTCTTTTGGGTTTGGAGCTGTTGAATAAGGACTCAAGTTCTTTATTCTAGCTGTAATATCGCTTTCGCGGTCGTAATGAACTGGACTATAGCACATTGAATCCGGTTTAATTTGTTGTGTGCAGATTCCAGACACTCCTCTCATGGGCCCAGATTTATCCTGTTGAGTTTTAGTCACATAATGACCACTCGAGTACACTGTGGGCTTGTGTTTTACTTTCAGGGGTAGAGTGGAGACACCATATTGTTCCTCCCAATAGTTCTTGCTTTGAGTTCCAAGGTTGGAAGTGGGCACAGGAACATCTACAACTCTTTGAACTCCGAAGTGTGGGCTACGGTCTCTCGGTTGCACAGATGACTGTTGGAGGAAGAAAGTGCACCAATTAACCAAAAGCCTATTTATTTAATGAGTGAGCCTAGATGTAACCCTTTAAGGCCCGAGGGGTCCCCCATTGACGCGTAAAATCTCCTGGCGTTAGATACTGGGAGTTGAAGGACTTTTAAGGAGACGAGAGGAGCGGTTGATGTTTGAATGCCACGTAATTACTGGGATACGACACGGCATCCCAGTTGTAAGTTCACTTAAACAAAAGGGTTAGCCTAGCATTCGTTTCTTTGAGCTCTCGATATGCAAGCCGTACATAAGAAGAGAAAGCAATATGGCCGCCAAAAGGTTGGCTTAGTTTGCGGAGGATCAAACGACCGGGCGACAAATGGCACATTCGAAATTGGGCGCGGGCAACACTCGGGGTCTTAAAATAACTTAAGAAAAAGTGCTGCTGTAATTACAGTCTTCTCGGATAAGGACTATAAGAAATACACGCCGTCTCACAAACCCCGCTTATAAACTATGTGGTACGTTATAAAATTAACAATTATTGGATGAGGTTGAGAATGATAGAGATAATTATCAAGGCCAAACTTTGCATAAACTGTTGTTTTCAAATGCTCTTAGGGACACTGCATATTCCCAAGACCATTTGAAAACAATACTTTATGCTAAATTTGGGGGGCAAACAAAGTGTATTATGAGGAATTCGAAAATAGAAAATAGCCAATCAAAATCGAAGTGGTGACATCAATGTAAAATAATGCAAAATATTTGCAGAGAATAAGCATGGAGTTTCCGGCGATGTCGTCTGCCCTCTTCTCTCGAACAAAGTAAGGGGGCGGAGGTGGTGGATGGATAAGCAATGATATACATGTAAAACAATGCTAAGAGACTTTATTCCAAAATGGCCGTCATTTAAATATTCTTTTGTTTTTATTCAAATTCGCCCTTCATGCCTCGTTCTTGAGCTGGAAATTCAAAAGAATATTTTGCCTTGACCGAGGTATCAAGGTCTAATTTGAATGAAAACAAAAGAATATCTAAATGGCGGCCATTTTGGAATAAGGTGTATGGAGAGTGTCGAGAAGTTTTAACCAACTCCCCCCCCCCCCCCTCCTCCCCAAAAAAAAAGCTTTCATAGGACTATGAACATTTACGAACATTCAATAAGGAGAAAATCATAACAGAATTGTGCCCAGACAGAAAAAGCCTGACTACTTTACCGGAAATACGATTTTTAAGCCCATATTTCTCGTTGGCTATTAATCTGATATAGCCGGATCGGTGTGGTTTTTCACGTAAGAGATGCACTAGCAACGACTCCTTTCAGAGGCATGCTTTTCTGAGAGAGATAGGGGAGTTGTCCGGGCATTTTTGGTTATCGAGTTCAGTCTAGTTTCTACGTAGAATTACAGTACGATATAATACATACTTAATTGACCACTCCCATAGGGGCTTTTCAGGGCCAATGAAACACAATGAACGAAACGAAAGAACACAACAACAACAACAACTGCTAAGAATCCCAACTGGCTGGAGGCAAACCAGTTGGCTATTTGAAAGCGCGGTCGTGAAGTTGAACAAGGGACTTTCAGGGCCAAATTCAACGAGTGGTCAGAACTCCGGATCTCAAGACAAGCGTCCTAACCACTAGGCGGCACTGCCTCCTAAAGAATTGTGGGAACTAGCCTCCGAAGGACTAGAACCAATAAATAAACTTTGCAGTGTGTTAGGTTCGGTATACCGTAGAAACAGCCATAATTCAAGGGGACTTTTCACAGTGCTGGAACATCAGGATCAAGGTCAACCGAACAAGGGGCTACTCAGGCACCAGTTATTCTGCAATTCCCTGACTGGTTAGGAAAAAGATAGTCGCATATACTTATTGTCACAACAGTGCGGAGATTCTGACTCCTCCAGAAGAGAAAAACAATGATGTATAGAAAAGAAGCATTTAGAGAAAGTACTGCACAGTAACCAGTCATTTTGAACAAAAAGAGGGCTAGAACCCAAAGTTTATAAAGGCTTCACCCTTGTTCATAATGACGAACACAGAAGAGATGCCGCAATATATAACGCAGCGTTTGGTAAGGCAAAACGAATTTGCGGATCACCCTACCGGGAAACCACAGAGGGGGAGGGGGCAGGTAGTGCAATAGCAATGGTAATGCATGATACATGACGTAACAGTGGCCACTAATGGTTGTCTGTCTTAGCCGGAACTTCTTGCTCTGCCACTTTAGAGCGGTTTCCTTGGTCCCTGCCTCCCCCCCCCCCCCTACCCCACCCCTCACTTCGTTTACTTATTGTTTACTCAGGTAAGGGTCAGAGCATTTGTTGATCACAAATTTTACTGGCTGTGAAGTGTCGTACTTCAAATTATTGTTATTATTATTGTTATTATTATGTTAACTCTATTGTTCGTTAGGGTTATTCTATTCCCCAGTGGTGAAGCACATTCAGAAAGGAATTTCAAAAGAAGGAAGGGAAACGAACTTTATTTATTGAAGTGTCTAGGCCTCTAGCTCTGGAGCACTAATTGGGTCACTAAACTGAAATCAACAAATTAACGAAGATCAAATCAAATGTTGGTTTTTGAGGAAAGGGGACGAGGAAAACCTCTCGAAGCAGAGTAGAGAACCAACAAACTCAACCCACACGTGACGCCGAGTCTAGGAATTGAACTCAGGCCACTGCACCCCAACGACGACCCGGACCTCAAGTAGACCATGATTGTCAGGGGTGTGCACTCATTTCTAAGTAAATTATATTGGTGTGTGTGTTGTTATCTAGGGAAAAACCCACACAAAAATGTACATACGTAGGGTGGTGGAGCAGCCTGGTACTGTTGCTGTCTCAAAATCATTTGATCTCTCTGCCTCTGCTGACGAAAAAGCTCTTCCTCTCTTTGCTTGGATTGACTAAAATTAACAGATTAGCAAATGAAGATTACATTTAAAGTGATCGTACGATCATGACGCTTTGGACGATGACGCCCAAAAACGCCCAAACCTAGGAGAATGACACATCGCAATAACTTCAAACTGCTTATTTAACTAACCAAACAAAAGAAATACAGGAAAAGGAAAGAGAAACAGATGGACACATGGACAAGATTGAAATGGATTGCATTTGAGAAATCTTGAAAAACGTCTTGAATCATTTAACCCTAACCCTAACGGTATTCCACATTACCTTTTTCGAGTCTTGGAGTCGTGATTAACGAAAGGTTTCCCCTAAACACCCTAAAATAAGGTGACATAGCCTCATTAATCTCGAGAAAAGCCCTTACCTAATGGACGCAGTTCTCTTTTCAAAATTTGATGGTAACTGCATATGTTGCCGCAAAGTCCTGGCTCTTTTCTGGCATTCATTCTTCTTTGCATAAGCGTAGTTAGTGGTCCTCAAATCCGCCCCATTCTCCTCTGTTACACGGCGGAAGCCCGCTACAGGCACACACAAACACACGTTAATAATTGTTGTAAAAGAAACGGTAAAGATTAGCACCCGTAACGAATGAAAAAAGAAATGACTCGGTGATACTCGGCTAACTGGCTTCGACGAGCCTCCGACATCTCAGTGGTGGGGCATCGGAACAGAAATCGGAAGGTTTAAAGCTCGACTTCGAAAAGGGGCAACCCGAAGTGGACAGTTCGCTTTCCACGACACTAGTTTCGTCTAAATTTTCAACTAATTCATCTCTATCAGCGGAAAGGCATTTAGCAATTAAAAGACAAGTTAAAAGGAAAAACACCCCACTTCCGGTTGCTGTCGATTCAAATGCTGCATAAAAAGTGATCTCAATGTAACTCTCACCCTCTGCTTCCGTACAGTAATTCAATGCTCTGACAAAGTCGAAGTTGCGCTCAGAATTCTCGGATTTTGCTAGAGATCTCTCTGCTTCTTGAAGGAGAGCAGCCACACGGGTATTATGGTGACCTGAAAAAACAACACAGTTAAGAGATTTTCACGAACTCTTCAAAGAATTCAAAGAAGTGTGTGACCACTTTGATATTGTTTGAGACGTCTCCGTAATACGCCCTTTGCCACGTTTTGGGACGCATTTTGACAGAGAATGCACGACGTGTCTTTGTCATGGTCGCTGAAAAGTTTGCGTCACAGCATGTCTTTGGTAAGTGGTACCCAAGCACGTGAACTCACCCTGCAAAGGGCCTATTTTTAACCAATCAGAATTCGCGATTACCCGCGAGCATTGGCAGCAATAATTTGGTTCCCTTGATATCCTGATATCCTGATATCCTTTTAATTCCGCCTCTGCAAATTAAAGCTGTAAACAAATCTTTTGAATAAAGTGACTTTCACAATAAAGCGGGAAATTTACGAAGAAGTGAGGATTTTTGCCCGCCGACTTAAACAATCGTTGGTAAGCATGTCTTTGTCGCAGGCGTGAAATCATTGCGACTTATCACGGTGAAGCGGAAGAAAAAGCATTCATCAAGAACATTACAGTATTTAGCATGACGATAAACGATGCCGCTACAACAACACAATAATGACCGGGTATTCTGCAATTACTCCACGCTAGCCTATGTTAGACTATATGTCTCCGGAATCAAATTTTCAACGACAAACTGGTGTTTGTACTTTGCCCTTGTTGTAGTTCTACTGATGAATTCTCACCGACACAAACGATGCTACAATTTGAATCTGAAATTAACGAGGTTCCGCACTGAGAAAACTAATTCACTAGTTCAATAAAACTTTCTCGGGTCCTTACCAGACGGCCAATTATCATAACTGGAGTGTCGCCATGTCGAGTTGAAGCCAATAAGATCTTCATCACTGCCCCCATGATTAGTGTCAGTGGAACTAACTGATCCGCCAGCGGAGGATGGAGCAGAACTTATGCCACTGTCAGTGTTGTTGACTACTCTAATCTGTGCTGCGTTGAGGGCCTTAGATTGCTCATAGAGTCTCAAAATCTCCAGTTTAGCATCTTCGTTGGAGGGGCTGTTGAAGGAAGGGCAAATCCGGACTTAGTCAACAAAACAAACCACCTGCTCGAAGATGTTTGAAGTTGTCTTGCATAGGGCTCCAAGGTTGGACTAAACGTTGAATAGACCGGTAAGCATCGACTAAAGGTTGGGTACGAATCTTTTCAATTTGGGTGGGTACGAAACGACCGTGGGAACGAATCGACTGGATTCCAAGACAAGTGTGTTACAATGTCGTAAATGGTTTGAACCCAGGAGTCATTTAATTAGGTAAAGTCAGAAACCCATAAGGGTTGAAACGTGCAACGCGCGTTCACAGCTTCCGAATATTCAGTGCGAACTGATTGGTTGAATGTTTCAGTGCTAAGTACCATATTTGGAAACCCCTCGCTCTTGTTGTTCCAAATATGGTACTTAGCAAATTGAATATTCGGAAGCTTGTTTCCCAGCACACAAGGGGCCGTTACACGTTTCAACCCTAATGGGTTTCTGGTAAAGTACGATCGTCCGGGTGAGTGTAGTCCCGAGAAGGACTGTTTGAGATGACACTGACTGACGTTTAGACAACCTGAGCGGGGGTCATCTTCAGAGGCAAGCGATCTGTATATCGTCAGTAGACACTGCAAAAACTCTTGTCGTAGAAGGTCGTAGATGTTACATCACGAATAAAGGCCCGTTTAAACCGTTTCAACATTTGCTTCAACATGTATTCAACACTTTGTTGAAACAAATGTTCGGTGAGTTTGAACAGGTCGTCCAACATTGTGGAATGCGTAAACATTTGTTGAAAAAACGTGTTGAATCAAGTTTAAATCGGTTTGAACTTTCATTCACCACCGATTCAACTTTTCCTTTGTTCTCGACAACGTTGAATGGTGTTTAAGCCGTTTGAAACACTCTGTTCAACAATTGTAAAACACACGCATGCTCACATCAGGCCGCAAAAGTCAATATGGTGTAGTTTATCTGGACGGGAGAGACTAGTTTCTAGTATTTGTTGGTGCAATGTTGCAAACGTTTGAACGGCCTTCGCACAACTTTTGCGTCCAACATTTGGTCAACATTTGCCCAACATTTGCCCAACATTTGCCCAACATCCGTTCAACTTTTGTGGAACCAATGTTGGCCAACGTTGAAACCGTTTGAACGGGCCTTAAGTTGACCAATGACATCTACGACCAGAGATGGGTCATCTCATACAGTCCTTCTCAGGACTACACTCGCCCGGACGATCGTACTTCACTTCAATTTTGATGTGTTACTATATGTTTGCAAAACATTAATAATTCAGAAAACAAATAAATAAATAAACTCATTTTTAACTTGCGAAATTCGAACAAAAGCTAGGATAGCACTAGAAAGGAAAGAGTTATACATGTAGCAAACGTTTAAGGTTGGGCAAGTTAACGTTGACCCCACAAGACTTCAATTAAGGTAATCATACCAAATTCCTATCATCACGGGAACACGCGAAAAAATCCCCCAGTTCCAAACGGAGTGGCTACATAGCTCAGTAGCCACCTAAATTCGAATTGCTTAAATTGTCCAGATAGAATGGTTTTCAATTGAGTGTTGAAAATAATTAGCAAATTGCTTTGGATTATGATTAGTTCACTCAGTACTAGTGATTGGTTCAAAGTCCTCGCGCCACTTTCTCAACCAATCAGAAGTTAAACCAAAACCAACCGTGGCTCATTTTCCCGCGCTTTGTGTCGGCTATGTGTAATTACTTCGAGTTTTGATTGGTTTACCGGATTGTCGCCGGCCTTTTTGATTGGCCAAAGTAATTACTTTGGTTTTGGTCTTACGAAACTCAATTGAAAATCGCTCTAAGTGCGAAGATCACTTGTCTCATTCGTCTATAACCCACACTTCAAATACGTACATTTGTTTCATTCATAGAAGATGCAGTTACCTACCCAAGGTCTATCAGATCTGGCTCGCCACTTGACTCGCTGCCTGATCCTGTAGAAGACCTCCTCTTTGACTTCTTGGTCATTTCGCGCTTCAGATGGGACACAGCCAGACTTGGATTCACTGCACTCATTATGACACTTCCGATGCGTCTAAACCTGGGTCGCTGTTTGTCCTTCCCTGAAGAACTAGCTACAGTGTCAGATGCATTGCTGGGTGTCCGCGATAACTCAATGCCTGGCTGTGTTAGATCACCAGACGAGAGGCTTTTCTTTGACTTGAAAAGCGATCTTCTTTCGTCTTTTGGCTTGAGGCGAAATTTGGACTTTTTCGATGTCGCAGGGCTTTTTTCTCCATCGCTTGTCCCGTCTGCAACTCCCCTCTCAGAATCCATGGTCTTCTGGCGATTGTTGCCATCTATACAGATTTTCTCCTTTGGTGCTGTTTCTGCATTTATGGGCGTACCATGAGGGTTGGCATACAACAACAGAAGTGGCTGATAGTGACACAGTCGACACTTCTTTATCATGAGTGACCAGTCAGAACCAATCTAACAATAAATCAATCAATGCCAGTGACCACTCTTAGATGAGTGCACAAGTACCTAGCCTCTTACAGAAAGGGCTGCATCTTTAACTTTACTTTAGTAAGCTACATTCAAATCATGTAGGAACAAAAAACAAAATCTAGCAATGCGGATTTTTGCAGAAACTTGCATTGCTACAATCAGTGGCTAAAGTCTTGGGACACTCACCCTTTGAAGTTGGTTTTCTTACTGAATTTTAATAAAAGCCCCCCCCCCCCCCCCCTCCCCAGAACAATGTTGCCAATAGTGAACATACATTTCCTTGCAGCATACAAACCACACCCATTATTAACAAGGAGATAGTGAATTGGGATAATGATAATAATAATAATAATAATAATAATAATAGTAATAACTGTTGTTGTTGTTGTTATTATTATTATTATTATTATTATTATTATTGTTATTGACGGAATGCATAAATGGAGGCGAAAAATGTATTCTTTTGTTTATGTGCTAATGAGACTCACTAGCCTCGCTCTTTAAGCAACATGTCTTGTATTTTGTCCATGCAAACGAGGCTAGTGAGGCTAATTAGCACATAAACAAAAGACTATTTTTTTGTTCGCCATTTACGCATTCGGTCAATTACTACTACTACTATTATTATTATTGTTA
>NC_090873.1:31746918-31774418 GCF_036669935.1 Montipora foliosa
CTGTCCGCTAAACACTCACAATGTACGTCTGCTCAGACATTTTCATCAGAAAAAATCAAAGATGCCACACTCCTCTTCAAATGATGCTTGGCCGAAAGCGCTAGCCTGAAAAGTCTTTTCACTAACCTTGGGCTATTGGACAGTCTTTTTGTTGCAGCCTAGAAAGGCAGAGCAAGGCCAGTATCCAAAATAAGAGACAATTTTGTTTGCGACACATACTTTGATATAAACAGATTTCACATTCTTGGAGCTTCTAACCTTACAGAAAACACTTGACCAGATTAACTGAGTACAGTACCACTTACAAAACACTCTGCAGCATCATCCATATCCCCAAGTTGAAACCTGTGCTGGTCCTGTAAAAAACAAAAGAAGACATTATAATTATTGGATGCATAATAATTACCCAGGAAGGTATCAACTTACATTTATCTTATACAATATTATTTTAAGAATTCTAACTTACACAAAGAATGTAAGGGCACAAAAATGAAGTGCCTTTGCATCCCAATAATGTATCAGTTATTGATGGATACATGTATTAATCAAAAAGGCATGACATAGGGCTTATGACTACATTTAACAAGTTCTTTGAACTTTTGAACGCCATTAATTACCTCCATAAGCGAACTTGTACACTTAAGAGACAAAGTGTAAAATACAATGACTTTAGCAAAAACATCCCTAGTATAGGGATCAATGGTCATTTATACCTTAAAAGCCACTGCTAATGCAACCCTTAATCCATCTGGTGGAAGAGCATCATTGCTGCTGTATTGAAATTGTCTGAAAATCAAATCCAGTGCACAGAATATGCATGACTGCCCCATACAGTAATGACCTTTAATCTCTCGAAAGCTTCTCCTGAACACATCCAGATGCCAAAGAACCTGAAGCAACAAGGACACATTTCATTGTGAAAACAACTCTTTAGGTTTAGATTTTACCATGCCTAACTAAAGATGATTTTAGGTGTCAATGGGGGAGCCCCTTGGGGGCGAAAGTGTTAACGAACAAAAAACTCTCCTCAAGGTGTTTATGACTGAGGCCTGGGAGTAAGACATAACAGATTTTACTCTGCCCAAACGCAGATGATTTAAGGCTGGTGCCTACTAATTAAAGATATTTTTGCCCCGGTGTGTGATTATGCAGGAAATGTACCGTAGATCTTAACAAGTGTTATTGAAATCCAAAAAGAAAATTGGGGGTAACCACGCATTTTTCAAAGATAATTCATGAATAATATTTGTAAAAAGCTGTAAAATACAAAGCAATGTATGGTGTTCTTTCTCAAATTGAAACTTAATTATCTCTCAAAAATGCATGGCTATCCCCAATTTTCTTTTTGAATACCAAGAGTACTTACTAAGATCTACTTTCTCCGGGTAGTTTCAAACCGCGCAAAAATATCCCTGTATTAGTAAGCATCGGCAATAGGAAATCCGAGTATCTGGAGATGCGCAGAACGTATGCGCAATAACAATAGTAGGCACCATCCTTAATTTACTCGTCAACTGGGGGCGTCCTAGGGCGCCTGAGGACTGAGGAGTGAATGGGTTTATCAGTAAAAAACTATGTCGACTCCATTAATCCACTGACCCCTGGTAGTAAGACTTAACAGATTTTACTCTGTCTAACGCAAGACGATTTTACTGGTCAACTAGGCGCGTCCTAGGGACCTTGAAGAATGAATGGGTTAATAACAGTAAATCACTAAGTGCCACAGTGGGAGAAATCATCGTTCACCAATGTGGTCTGGTTTCAAAGGAAAATCAACAGGTCTCAAAATAGCCCTGTCCACTAAAACCCTTTCCCTCCTATACGAGGCTCTTGTAGATATTAGTGTGTCTAATGCCAGACAAATTTTACCAGTCAATGGAGAACATGGAATGGGCAAAAGGGTTAAAACAATACAACACTGCCATTATGTCAAAGTTGTACACTCCTCATCTTGGTTTCTGACTGCACCAGGTCAAAACATTGTAGTACTGTGTGATCTCTGCGCTAGAAGGACAGGGGCCCTTTTCTCGAAAGTCCTGAAACTTTTCTGGTCCTTTCCGGATGTGACAATTTTGTCTGTATCTCAAGAATGAAGAAGTTTCAAGTCATCAAACTTCACAAACATTTTGCTTTTTGTTATCTAGAAACTATACTTAAAGACCAGGCAAATGGCAGTCTTACAAATGGCTTTTTGAGACCAAAAGGTTATCAGGACTTTCGAGAAATGGGCCCCTGGTGTGAATGTCAGTGTAGTTGCTTAGTTTAAATTGCATCAATCTTATCTCTTCAGAGAAATTGATAGTGATATAGTCAGGTGTAGCACCATGAAGAGCCTTGAATGTAATGACATCAATTTTAAAAGCAATTCTGTGTTCGATAGGGAGCCAATGGAAGATGGATAAGCAATGGAGTGACATGTTCATGTCTACTGCTAAGGTGAATAAGCCTCGCACAAGGCTGTTGCCTAACAGGAGCCCGGTAGCCTGGGGCTCCCAAAGAATAGCTCTGGGCGCCTTAATTTTTCACAGCAACACCTTTCACCTCATATGTTGGGCTCCTAAGTTCTCAGCGTTTAGCTCTCAGGGCCCCTTTAAAATTTTCTTAGGCAGCAGCCTTGTCGCAGCAAGCAGATGTATGCTAATGCATTCCTGCCTAAAACGAGGTTTACAAAACAGAGTATTGCATCTTCAACTCATAATCAGGTAATAATAACACTGATAGTTTTATTTAAATGAAAAGTTTATCAAAGAAAGGAAAACATGCTTTTCCTAACAACAACAATTGTCAAGGTGCAGACATGGTGTCATCCTCTTAGCCATCATTTAAAGAAGATAAGATCATTGTTAATGTCGTACGTGTACATAACCTAAAAACAATAGGATTTGGACGTAAGAAGCTGGATACCTTTATTACCACAATAAAGAATGTTTTTCAAAAGTTGTGAGCACCTAATAAGCTACATGTACAAACAAAGACTTTATGGCTAAGATTTGATTGATCAATTCATTGACAAATTAGAAAATAGTAGACTTGTCTTCGAAGAGCACCATAAAAAGGCCTTTTTTAGTCGAGAGCAAAAATTATATAACAGTAGTAATAATATTTAATCAAAAAACAAGTTGCGGATGTTAATTCTGCTCTGTTATTAACATATTAATGCAATGTTTCCATCCATGAGATTTCTTGTTTAATGTTGCTTTTATGGTGATTAATCAATTGAGCAGCATTTAAATTTTGCACCAGAACTTTTTTATTAGGTGGTAATTCGATAGCCTTGCGTCAAATCACTTAAAACAATCCACAAAGTAGGTTTAGTTTCACGCCCCAGTGAAACCTTTTGATCAGCTTAAAGGTATTCTTTAAGAGCGAGCATTCCACAGGCTTTTAGGGCCACACGACATCACTTTAAAGAAATATCCAATATTGCCAAAAGCGACGGCTCCATTCTTCACAATGAATGAGTGAATGCCAACATTTCACAAAACAGCTACCCTACTAAATAGATATTATTCCTGCATAGTGAGTAAGACTACAAAACCAATATCCAGAATTGGACAGCTCATCTGAAGCACGAAGACTATCCAAAAAAAATTTGACAAATTTATGTCCCGAAATCATGACACTTCAGAGGATTCGCTCTGCATTTTTAAGCCCAACTGCGATACAATTTAGCGGTCACTTAAGGTCTTTTCGAGCGGTTTCTAATACGAAAAAACAACAATAAAAGTTATCGCGATTTAGACAGACCATCGCGACCTCAATTCTTGGATATTAGAAACTGTTTAACTTTCTAGAAGGAAGAAAGCTTCTATTCTTTGACACAGTACAATAATTTCAAGTCAAATCCTACCAGTTTTACTAACCTGGACAGCAGAATTGAGAAAACAATTATTCTCGCCGGGATTGTTGATCAAGCCTTTATTGTAAGCTATGGACGCTGTACGCTCAAGCCTTTCTTGTCGATCTAGTTTGTCCATTTTTCCACACAATGGTACCACCTTTTCCTGTGATAAACGGTGTTTCCTATCTATGGATGCACTTCATTCCTTCCCAGTACTTGTACAGAAGCACTGAAGGCGAGCGAAAAAACTCTTGCACCCAAAGTTGTAGTTTCGCCTGTACAATTCAGTTTCTCGGGAAAAATGTTACATTTCCGCTTCAGCGAATTTTATCTTTGACATCCACGCAATCTTAGGTAACCTTGAAATGATCTTTTTAAAGTATTGGTGTTGTCATCGACTCTTTCTAAACGTAAAAATTATCCACACATCGATCACACTGCAAGTCTGCCGCCATATTTGCGTGTTGTATTTAAGGTAGTGACGTCACAACTGCACTCGGAAAAATAACTCCTGGGGAGAGGGCTGAAAAGACAAAGGGTATTGCAAAACACCATTAACACGCAAAAGAGTTCCGGTCATGTTCTTCGTTTCTGACCTATAAAAGGTCAAAGTAGTTGAAAATTCTTGAAGTGAGGGGAAGTCTTTATTTTATGTACATGTGGGTAGTCGTAGTAGCTAATCAGTCAGATCAGACCACAACACCGGGAACTCAGTGACCTGCTCTTTTCGATCAGTGTGTGAGATCTTTTACACCCCACAGAGTTTTTTGAGCGAGGGCAGGACTTTCTCGAGCTCACGACCTCCCACATGGCAGCCCGATTCTCAACCAACTGAGCAACTGGTGCGCGGTATGGGTTTTAATATACCGAGTCACAGCTTCTCTAGAACAGGAAACTCTGATATGCGGTTACCTTATTTTATGTTTAATATGTATGAATTTATACTTATTTGGCACGTTCACGTTTAAATGAGTCTTGTACTCATCCTTGTAATGTGGATAAATGAAATACCATACCATATCAACACCCTAAACTGAATAAATCTTTCAGATCAATATTTAAAGGAAGTCCTGTCTACTCAAATTAGTTTTCTTTTCACGTACAAGCGCAAGTTAAACAATTGTTACTTGTAATCCTCACTTTTGGTTTTCTTTTTCCGTTATTATGGTACAGAATTATTTAGGTACAAATCATTGTTGTTCATTTACAAAATTCTCCCGGAGAGATTCACAACTTTGCTGCTGTGACGTCACAAACGGTGTGCTTTAACTTTAATTGTCCGGTTCCTTCGCTGTGATTGGCTAAGGACTGTTTACGAACTATCGCGTCTTTATCGGAGCGGCATATCATGCGTGATTGGATCAGCCGGAATAGATCTTGTCATTACACCAGGGCTGCAGATTTCTTCAGTTCATAGGAGTTTTCGATTTCGTTTAATGAAAAGGACATGCCCCGCAAAGCTATGAAAGTCGTAGTAGAGTTGGATATTCACACGGTAAGATCGCTGAGCGATTGTTTAAGCGTAAATTCGGCGAGATCTTAGTCGTTGCTAACGACGCCACATATAATTATAAGCTGGCCTGCATACTGTTGGCGACCATAGTTTTCCTTTAGCTTTTGTGCTGTTGTTTCGTGTTTAGGTAACATGTCCTGGAACGCATCTTCGGGACTATGGATATCTTTATCTCAAAGTAAACTGTATGGGTTTGGAAGTGAACACGAAGTCGGTATCACCCACATTTCCGTTGTTCTTCCATGAACGTTTGCGCTTCGAACGGGTACGTATACGTTAAGTTGGAATGTTCCTTTGCAAGCGATTGCTTGCAACAGTCATTGAACGTTTGAAGGGACACTCTTGGTTGTTATTTTTAAGGTCTTCAAGAGCTGTCAAGATCCCGCTTATGTGACTGTTCATCTCAAAGGTGAGCACATCGGATCTGAGGTTATTTGCATTGATCAGATAACTCCGCCATATTTGATCGTTGGTTGCAAGTTGAAAGCGAATCACTGACAGCGCTGTTTATTTCATCACAGGTGAAGATGTATTGGTGGAGCTTCGACAACACGATGATTATATCTCCGGTAAGGACATAATACTTCAAGACTCTTTTTAATAGTCCGACTCTTAATTTTGATGTGCTAACGTATTTACACTGTGAGTGGTGAGAATTGTCCTAGCATTTCCACTCAGCTGAGCTCAATTGACCGTGAACAGTTACTTCTTTTCAGAAAAGATAGAATACATTGTTCACATTAATACTGTTGAACCGGCAGTGTTCAAAATCGTTTCAAAACAAGTGCAAAACAAGTATAAATCCTCGAGACATGTGGTCATTTTCACATGATTGTAAATAGCTCGATCCACTGGAATTCATGACGGCTCGAATTGACTATTTAATGAATTGAACAATTATAGTTTCTGTTCTCGCTTGTGGTGTCTCGTCCAGAATTCTTTATCCTAGTTTACACCTGTTTAACCAAAACATTACACTTAAAATTGGTTTTAAAATGAGTTTTTCCCACAATGATGGAAATTTCCAATATTAATAGCACATTCAAATTCAGTCCCAAACAAAAGGCATCATCTCGAGGCTCTGGGGAATAAATGTAAGGATTTGCATGAGTTTATTGCCCAGAGCCTCGAGATGATACCTTTTGTTTAGGACTGAATTCTACTATATCGAAAGTGGGCTATTGAAGCAATTGTCTTGTTTACAAGCGTGTTTATCACACGCTTTGATCGTGGGAAAATTTTGACGCACCATATTAGCGAGTAAAGTGGTGAGCTTCACGTATATTGATACTCGGTGACAACAGTATTTTAGCATTAAATTTTGAAGCCTTCACCCTGTTTGGTTGTGTACATACAGTAACTTTACTGAAATAAACACAACTCAACTGCTTTGATAAGAAACTCAAATGAAGGGTCGAAGATGGTTGTCTGTTTACCAAGTGTGGTGAGGGTGAATTCAGTACCATCAGAAACCCATAAGGGTTGAAACGTGTAACGGCCCCTTGTGTGCTTGGAAACAAGCTTCTGAATGTTCAATTTGCTAAGTACCATATTTGGAACAACAAGAGCAAGTGGTTTCCGAATATGGTACTTAGCACTGAAACATTCAACCAATCAGTTCACACTGAATATTCGGAAGCTGTGAACGTGCGTTACACGTTTCAACCCTTATGGGTTTCTGGTACCATCTATTAGTAACACAAATCCAGCTGGTCATCAGCAAGATGAGTTTGGAGCTACCACCTGCAAATCCAATTCCTTCAAACTTTCGCCTCCGAAGAGGACGAGTAATGGGAATGAGATTTTACTCCAACATCAAACAATTTCACTTGTAACTTAGGAACCTGTTGGTGGTGAAACAGTTAACAACCTATACTCAAAAATGATGGGGCAGGGATATTTTGCAAAACGCCGAATGCCAAGTGGCTTTATATATAGCTTTCATTTAAGCCCTGTTTACACCAGAAAGTTTTCCTTGACTATAGACCATTTTCCAGTGGGGTGGGGGTCCCATATAAAAAGGACGGGGGTGCTCGTCAGTAATTTTGAAAAGTCAACCCCTAAGAGGTAACAAGATCGTGTCTTGTGGGCGTGGCATGAAATTTTTTCACGCCTTAGAAGTACCAAATTATGGATTTTAATTAGACAAAATTAAAAAATAGTTAATTATCAAATGTGCCCTGTCATAATTTTTTGGCTCAGTACCCTAAAAAGTACTGCCTAAAGCTCCCATTGTGGACCTTTTAAGGCTGACAACCCCAAGAGGTACCAAAACCGCTTTTTTAACCGCTTTTTTAACCCCTAAAAGGTACGAGGAGCACCCCCATCCTTTTTATGTGGGAGTCCCTCCCCCTCGGCGACAATTTTACAGTTCTGTGCTTGGTTACCAGACAAACTCCTTAGCATTACAACAACATGATTTACATAACAAAAGCAGTGAGGTTTGTATCAATTAGCAACATCAACTCCAGCCTCACTCAACAGCCTGGTAACTGAGCACAGAACTGTAAAATGGTCTATTACTATTGCTGGTGTATAGCTGATGGTCAAGTTTTGCTTGACAAGTTTTAAGCCTGTGCTTGCTACATGTATACTTATAATGCTTATTCAATGAGAAAAATGTTCCAGTCCCAGTAGCTCTTTGAAGTTCGATCACTCCAGCTGGCTTTTGTTTTATCTTTTATCTTGTTTTGTTGTATCTTTTGACAGCAATGAGCATGATACTGGGAACTTATGTCATTATTCTTTCTTGCCACATTTTCCTTGTCATCCATTTACATGAAAAAATTCCATCCGTGACAATTTTTCCCTATTTTCCTTGTCAAGGAAAACTTCCTCATGTAAACAGGGCTTTATGGTCATGCATGTCTGCAATAATGAGACCTGAGCACCGATTTCTAAAATGATTAGCTTTTAGTTGTACATGTAGTGTATGTATACAATGGTAACCCATCAAATAGCGATTTTATAATAATCTACATTTGGTATTCAGCGTTCGGCTGCAGAAAACAAAGCCCAGAGTTAGGAGTAGGATATGTTATTCTGCCGAGTAAACCATAGTTTTGTTCAAGGGTTAATGATTGGATGCGCAGGTTACTTTTCCTGCCTCTTGCCTTTCTTTTTCAGTCCAGTCAATGTGAAATGTCGTTTGATTCTACTTGGTAAGGTAGTGAAAATCAATTTAAAGCACCTTTTTCCTGGATTTCTTGCCCCAAGAATACAATTGAATTCAGAGAGGATTTGCATAGTTTATGGTCTGGTGAAATAAATAAGAAATGTGATGACAAGGTCATTGTTTATAGTGGTAGAAAATGATTGTATGATATCTTAACTATTAAAAATAAATTAATCTATTTCAAATGCACCCCATGGTTGATGGAATTATCCACTATTTGATAGACCATATTGGGAGTCTTTAATTAAAGTATGTGGCAAAATCTCTGCAGATGAGAAGACACTGATATCCACTTTGGGTGGACTTTCTATTGTTATTGTGATATTGTTAACTTAGATAAGTTGAGTTGCAGTATATTAAAATAAAATAAAATATTACCGGTATAAGTGCTATTGGGTTCCAAAAATGTCACTCTGATACAAATCTGCAAACTACATGTATGTATTGTCCAATCAAAAATTGACCAGTATGTCTTCAGAGTGCCGGATTAAGGAAAAAAACGTGCAATCTCCTGGACAAAAATTGTTGAGACTTAAGATACTCAAGTTTAAAGTCCTTTTGGACAATAATAATTACAACAAAGGCCCAACATTTTACAGTGCCTGGCCCTCGCCCTTCCCCACCCAAGACAATGTTGTTTATGAAGACACAAAAATAAGCAAGGTACAACATTGTTTAGGGACGCGTGGTGGCCTCATGGTTGGAGTGCTCGACTCCGGATCGAGTGGTCCGGGTTCGGGTCCTGGCTGGCATGGGGACATGGTGTTGTGTTCTTGGGCAAGACACTTTACTCTCACGGTTCCTCTCTCCACCCAGGGGTATAAATGGGTAATGGCAAAATGCTGGGGGTAACCCTATGATGGACTAGCATCCCGTCCAGGGGGGAGTAGAAATACTCCTAGTCGCTTCATGCTATGGAAACTGGAGATAAGCGCCAGCCTGATGGGCCTTCTGGCTTGTAAGCAGAGATTACAACATTTTTTAGGGGGAGAGGGGGATCTGCAACATCAAATTAATAAATTTGTAAGTATAATTGTATGAACTCAGATTGTTCTTAAAAAATGTATGTAATATTATTGTTACTTTTGGAAATATATGTAGAGAAGCATAATAAATCAAGTTAACATTAATGAATTTTTTAATAAATTATGTTTATCTCTGCTGCTAGTATTTTATTCTTACTGGTTTACATAAGGAGGAAGAAGTAATGTGTCTCAAAAACTTTGTCCGGGCTTGTGGCTTTATTCAGTGACTGAAATAATGCATTGCAAAAGTCTAAATACAATATATTTTTGTACATGAATGCAGATCATTTAGTATACAAACAAATTAATTTCCTAAGCTTTTATTGTGTTACAGCAGTACTTTAGAAAAAATATTACTCTAAGGGAGCTTATAAAGTAACACAAAAAAAGCTTAGGAAATTACTCAGAATGTATTGCACTTATGTTGACATTAAGTTGGTTTTTTCTACTTTTAAAGTGTTGTGAACGTTTTTGTGCCACAGGGTCTCCCCTCGCACGTAGTGTATAAATTTACTTGTGCTGGATGTAATGCCAGTTATATTGACAAAACCGCTCGTCATACATGGATCTCTAGTCGCATATGTAAGCACCTTGTTTCTGACAAGGCTTCTCATGTGTACAACCATCTCGCATCATCAAACCCTTGTCTAGACTCTTGCTCCAGTGAATCTTTCAAAATATTAGACTCAGCCAACTCATGTTTTAAAATTACAGCTGTAAAATAAAAGAAGCTTTGCATATCAAATGGCACAAACCTACTCTTAACCAACAGCTACAACACGTTGGCCTATCTCTTTCAGTTTAGTCTCGTTGGTTATTCAGTTTTAAGTTACAACAAACTTTTTCTTCAGTTTTTCTTTTTTAACAGCTTTGTCACAACAATAAGTATCTAAGTATTTAACCCTAACCCTACATGTAATTTCCCAAGAATCAGCCTTACTTTTTGGAACTGCAGACATTCTGCAGGTGCAGGGGTGCAGGGATGCAGGTATGGCGCAGTGGTGAGAGCACTCGCCTCCCACCAATGTGGCCTGGGTTCGATTCCCAGACTCGGCGTCATATGTGGGTTGAGTTTGTTGGTTCGCTACTCTGCACCAAGAGGTTTTCTCCGGGTACTCCAGTTTCCCCTCTCCTCAAAAACTGACATTTGACTTGATTTACTTTCATTGTTCATTTCAGTTTACAGTGTCCCCAATTAGCGCTCCATTAGAACGACTAAACACTTAAATAAAGTTCCTTTCCTTTCCTTTCCTTTCCTTTCTCCAAATGTTGCTCTCTTTTCTAAGTGGCTTGATGGCGGGCACAAAAAAGGAGTAAGAGTAGAGAATAAAGAATGAGTAAAATAAGATTTTAACAAACAGTATAGTGATATTGATGATTGTAAAAATAATTAATGATAATAAATAATAACACTAATAATAAAATAATACATCAAGTGAAGCTATGATCTTCGCAGTTATGAGCGCAATTTTTGCAATTGCGTAGAGAAGCCTGAAAAATTCAGGACTTCAACGGGGTTTGAACCCGTGACCTCGCGAGGTCACGGGTTCAAACCCCGTTGAAGTCCTGAATTTTTCAGGCTTCTCTACGCAATTGCAAAAATTGCGCTCATAACTGCGAAGATCATAGCTTCACTTGATTTCATATCGGCAGTTCATATATGATTCATTTCATATACCATTTCATCAAAATAATACATGTTATTGAAATTGAATCCATTGGAGTGGACTGCAGGCAGTCCCTCTTTTGCCGCTTGGCTGGTCGAGCAAGAGGATAAGACAGGCACAAGAAAAATGACTGTGTGAAACCTCCTCAAATCCAGATTTCATGCAGCCATTTTTTCTTGTGCCTGTCTTCTCCTTGTGCACTACACACTATAAAGAGGCAAAAGAGGAATTGCCCGTAGTCTACCGTAAATGGAGGGCCATGGGTTCAAATCCCATCTGGAACTTGGATTTTTTCTGAGTTTCCATTGGATGCAATTTCAATAACCTGATATGTATTCTCACATCTGCCCACTTGATATAATAATAATAATAATAATAATAATAATAATAATAATAATAATAACAACAACAACAACAGTTATTACCATTATAATATGGGCAAAGTCAACATTTAAGGCAAAAACAGTGATGGTTTATTTTTCTCATTTTTCATGAATGATAATGTATGACCTTTGATGGTGTATTTCCCAATCTGCTTGAATACTAAAATGTTGCAGTATCATGCTTGAATACTAAAATGTTGCAGTATCATGATCTTGGGAGAGAGGGAGGGAATCTATGGAAAACCAAGACAAAGGTGTGCCATTTGTGGGCAGAGCACCAGGTATAGGTTCAAACAGGTTACAAGATTTGGTAGAACAAATTGGGATATCCAACTGGATGAAAATCTGTTCTTCTTGGATCAGGCCACAACGTGAGAAATGTGTTGTAGGTCTGAAGTTTGGAATGAGAACAAAAAGTTCAGGAAACCCTGGGCTGTAGATTGTGGCCCAATGTCTTACAATACTTCCTGTCTAGACACTTACAGCCTGTAGATAGTGAACAAGTGAAATCGTGTTAATCATGAAAGTGATGATGATGATGATGATGATGTTGAGTGTGAAGTGTCAAGGTTACGTAGAGAAGCACAATGCTCTTCTCATTTGAGAAACTTGAAGGCAATGGTTGGTTTTTTGATGAAAGGGGAGAACCAGAATACTCTGAGAATAAGAGAACACACTGCTGAACCCACCCTATGATTTATCATGGAAACTCTGTTTTTTCACAGATGGGTATGTCATTGGTCATTATGCTAACAATGCAAGGGATTTCCTGTATCCAGCAGTTCCTCCCTATCCAGGCTCTGGCCGTGAAGTGACGCTCTTCAAAACGTCTCTTTTTAACCCTATCAGAATAACAGTAAGTGTAAACCCAAACTTGTTCCTTATTCATGGTTTTGAAGGTCATTTGATTTCCATTTCAATTTGACATAAATGTTTTGTTCACTTCCCACCTTAAATGTTAAAACCAGCTTGTCCAAGGCCCATAATTCAGTAATTGTGAAGAAGAGCTCCCCAAAAAACCTGTCGGTCGACTGTCGGTCGACTGTCAGCCAACAGACTACAGACAGGTTACCATCAGGGAACCAACAGGCTACCGACAGCTAACCGACAGCAAACCGACATGACCCAGAAATGATAATATTCCCGATACTTACTGATGGATGGTAAAAGAAAGCTTATGAAATACGTAGTGGATATATCATTCGCAAACAATCAATACATTAAGGTTTTAAGGTGATTTAATCCGAACCTCAGAAATCCAAGAACAAAGCTAATATCAATCCGGCTTGAGAGAAAGGCTTTCCTATAGACCAATTGTCCTTTACGAACAGTGTTCAGGAATATTAAGTTGGTTAATTATCACCTCAACAAACCTTTTCACTTTGTCCCAATGATATTGTTGTTTTTCAAATTTCTTTTTAAAAATTCACGTTTTTATTCACTTTGAAAGGGGGGAAAAGTGGCCATACATGTAGTTTGATTAATGACTGAGTAATGAAGGTGAATGGGTTGATACTGGGTCAATGTCACAAATTACATAGTCTACATGTGTGACATCAACCCATTATTAACCAGTCCTCTTCCTTGCACAGTTGTAGATCAAATGACAACCATTTTTCACTTTTAAGAGCTTCTAATTTGACAGGGAAGAGTTTATCAAACCAAAGAATTAGTCTTAGATTGTGGAGCAGAAAGGTTTTTTGAGGTGATAGACCCTTTGATAATGATTTGCCTTACTCATAAAAGGGAAGAACATGCACTTTTCTTAAGGCTGCTGCACACTAGCCGATTTTTTGTCAGGCAACGAAAACTCTTGACTTGTCAGCTAGTGTGCAGTGAATTCAGACAAGTCTGTTGTGACAAGATCAGGGCTTGTTGGACAATATCTGACAGTGATAGATCTCAAAATATCTTGTTGGCCATGTCGGCTAGCGTGCAGTGGACCAAGACAATTGCCGGGGCTCGCACGTGCCACAACCAATTAGGAAGCGTTATGAGAGTAACGTCAGCAACCGCTTTTCCCAACATGGTGCCATGATCTTGCTTTGGATGAGTCAGTGCCAAGCATCCACATGATAATGCAACAAAAAATCGGCCAGTGTGCAGCAAGCTGATGGCCTGACAAATTTTAACTGGATTTGACCCCAATAAAAATTTGCAGTTCTACAACAAAAAATTGGCTAGTGTGTGGCTGTCTTTAATTAGTTCTCATACTCTATGACTGAAAGTGCTTATAAAGGAGTACAACCTTCCCTTTACGTGTTCAGATGCTACACCACTTAGCTTTCAGAGAGTTCTAAAGTTCAGTTATTGACTGAAGTGGAAAATACCATAATGCTCTTTGTTTGTCTACCCAAATTTTGAACAAGCATTGTTTCCTGTGTCTTCTCTTGGGACTTACAATGGTCCCAAGAGAAAACAAAAGCAATGCTTGTTCAAAATTTGAGTAAACACACAAAGAGCATTATGGTATTCTGCTTCGGCCAATGAAACTAGGTTTTAACACATGCTACATGTACCTTAGCTTGCTTTCATTAATTTTGAATGAACAAACTAATGTTCTCTTTGTCAGGGGCAACCGTTAAGATTAGAATTTTCCACCAAGACAACAATAAAGGAAGTACCAGATCCTGCTGACTATGCATCTTCAGTAAGTGATGTACATGTATTGTCAATAAATATAAATACTGTATGTGAACTGTTAAACATTGAACACCCTGAAATTTTTCAAAAAATGATTGCAATGAGATCAATCATCGTAAGGTTCAGAATTTCTAAGGAAACAAAACAACCACAAATCAATCAGCCATACTGTTTGCAGTTTATAATTAGCTTCCTCATTCCTGATCACCATTCCCAACACATTGTTGCATTAAAAAACATTCAGAGTATTCACGGCTTTCATAATTTGACATTTAAAAACCATGCAACTTACATGTATTAGATTGCTGGTCAACAGGGTGCTGTATTCTGGCAGTATTCAGCTGAATCTTCCACTTATGTCTAGAAATGCAAGTAGTAAGATGCATGCCCAATTTTGATACCCAACACGAAGTTTCCCTTTAAGTTTAAGCCTCTGCTACCTACAGTATTTTCAATAATACATGTAAGGTAAGGCTGGGTAAAGACTAGAGCGATATGTTTGGGTTAGAGTACACTGTACAGGTAATTATGCAGCTCTTTATCCTTGCTTGAAGAGCAGCATTTGGAGGACACTCTGTGACATTGTCTTTATTATATGGCTACAATACTACACACGCTCTGATTGGCTGCTGAGCCGGCAAAGATTTTCTTATAATGACCAGGCTTTCTGAAAAATTTTCTCGGGTTGACGGCTTTTTGCATCCCCTCTACTAACTATGGTAAAAGCTACGAGCGTGTGGGCGAAAAAAAACAAAAAATATGGACAAAGTACAACTACATTTTCAATAACTGGAAGAAAAACTAGCATACCAATACTACCGTAGTAGTATCAGCGACAAAGAGAGCCACAGCGAGAGCGAGTTTTATTATCCAAAGGACAAAGAACAGGCCAAAACTGAGCGCTAAAAAGGCCATATAATAAATAACTTATTAACCTTGTCCGTTCGGTCATTACAGGGAAATCTCAGACCTCAGCCTTGATGTGTTGACCTCACTATTACTCGCTCAAATTATACATCAAGGCCTCGGTCTGAGATTTCCCTGTTATGACCTCACTCTCGGTTAATAAGTGGTATGTATTTCGACACACAAGTAATGTTAAACTTTGTGAAGTTGGGGAAAAGAGCGAGGGGATACACTTTGTGACACTAGTATTGAAATCCCCATGCATCAGTAGTTACTTGCATTTGCATTTTTGGCCATACCATCTTCAGTTCCCACGGCCTGCTCCCGTCTCACCTTGTAGCTCAGTCAGTAGAGTAGCAGTGATCCAACCCGAAGGTCGTGGGTTCATTTCCCACCCTTCCTTTTAATGGTCTAATGGGGATGTGCCAATGGCTGGGGTCACATTTTCAGGACTCATGGATTGACTATAATGGGGTTGCATTTTCAATAGAGTTTCAGACAGAGCTACTAGAATGGAGTTGCAAATTGTCGGGATTTTGGGGGTAAGAAAATTCTGGCTAGTGGGATTTAAAAATGGGAAGATTTGCGGTTTGAAAAAGTTGTTACAGAAAGAAATGTAGTGCTGTTGATTTGATATTTTTCTAGTCGCATTACATTCCGTTTTGAAATTATAATCAAAAGGCTTTACGTAAGGTCTATGCATAAACAGAAAGTGACTAAGTTAGGGTCGCTAAAATTACATTTACCCAAAAGTGACTAAGATGGGGTCTATAATTGGCTTATAAAGTAGACTATAAATGGGTAGGGGTTCAGAGAAGCCAGGGGCACCTACCCAGTAAAAATTGACCCAAGTACCCCCCCCCCCCCCCCAAGTATTCAGCATAACAGTTTTAACTGAAATTACGTTTGCTCAACAGACAGTCTTTTGGCGCTATCAAGGTGGCAAACCAGGCTTACAAATGTTTTCTGAAGAAAAAGATCACGATTTTGAAATGTGTGAAATTAAAGCAACAGGATGTCTCTTCTGAAGTGTTAGTCAGTGCAATTGATGTAAAATGTAATGGGGAAAATTACATTTTACATCAATTGCACTGACTAACACTTCAGAATTAAGAGACATCCTGTTGCTTTAATTTCACAGATTTGAAAATCTTGATCTTTTTCTTCGGAAAACTGTAGTAAGCCACCTTAAGCCTTCAGGTATCGGTTAAGATAATCTCTAGGTTAACATGTTAACATTTAGTTGCGCAACGAGGAGCGGTGAGTAATTGGTAAAACTACGCAAAATGGACTGCGCTGCCGTGACACAGCCCCTGTAATAAGCACTTTTTTTTTTCTTGGTTTAAACTTTTTAAAGTTACCTTTAGATTGTTTTCACAAGGTAGCCATATCGGTGTACGTAAACAATCCCTGGGGACTTCCTCTTTTGTGCAAATATTTACTGGTTATTGAATGGTTTTCTGTGGAACGGTGAACATTTCAAGAGAAATTTGTGTTGCTAAGGCTCTTTGTATGCAAGGTAACAAAATTCAAGTGAAATATTCACCCATATTCCATAGAAAACCATTTAATAACCATATTTTCCTATAAATATTACACAGTCAGCGAAAAATTACGCTTCCAAGGAGATCTTGACACCAACAATTTAGGAAATAATATTTTATTGAAAAAATAAGGGTAAAATTTAAAGACACTCAAAAGGGTTTTTCGCTGCGTGTGCGTGTAACCTGCACACGCCATAACTAAGAAACACGCGTCAGCTGAATGAATCAAATTTCAATGAAAACTAGCAAGCGCAACACACCCGAAGTGAAAATACGGCGTAAAATCGCGTGAACCTACTAGGTTTTTCAGATAATTTCCAAAAACTAAAATTTAGAGGACCTTTTTGTGGACCTGCGTGTTGCCATGGTAACCGATATGACGTCATAAGTGCCCTTAAAGTATTACCCAACAATATAGTTAGAAAGATATTTACAGTTTGCCTACACTAAGAAATATCCTTCTTTGTTATCTTTCATCGTTTCACAAACACTATAGCAATGAAAAAGCCTCTCGAGCCTCCTTAAGTAGCAAATAAGTAAAACAAACCAAATGTTGGAAGAATAAAACAATAACCGTTTTCAAAACATTAGGGCAATGAATGAAACAGCATGACTATTTCGGGGGTGGGAGGTAGGGGGTGAAGGGTACTATAGCTGAAACAACCCAAAGCCTTACAAAAATGCTAACCTTAGGCCTAAACACTATGCTTTAGATAATGTTTAGGCCTAAGTTTAGCATTTTTGTAAAGGTTTGGGTTGTTTCAGCTATGGTACTTTTCATCCCCTACCCCCCACCCCCCGGAATAGTCATGCCGTGAATGAAATCAGAGAGAAGGAATTGTGTTTGAATTGGTTGAACTGGATGATGGATTCCTGGTAAAACCAGATCAAGAATCACTAGATCAATTAAAAATAAACCAAATAAATTAAACCCCTAAGTGGCTACATGATTAAATTTTATCTTGTGTTATGCCATATCAATCACCGGAGATTGTCGCGGCTCGCGTCGTTTATTTTATCGGAAGTGATCAAAAGTCTGGGAAGAAACTTTCTGCCTGCTGTGCTTATCGGTGACTAAAAAGCAATTCTTCCTCGTTAGTCGTGAGGTACTTTGTTTAAAAAAATCACATAAGACCGTAGTTACTAACTATGATAGGACTAAGAACTGATTCAATTCTCCAATGTGTGTTTTGAGATTTTCAACTTGTTGCTTTCGTGTTGACTCTTGGGGACTCACAACAAGAACTTGTTTCCCGCTCATTCCCCAGTAATTATGTATTCAAAATTAGCTGAATTCAAATTTGAGGGTCTGATAGGGAAGCCGTTTTGTGAAATACCGTAAAATCCCGGTTATAAGCCCTGGGCTTCTACAAGTTCGTAAGGGGTTGTGGGTGGGCTTGTAAATGGAGGGGCATATATCCGGGATGAGAGGGGGGCTTACAAGCGGAATAAGAAACACATTTCGAAATGAGCCACAGCAGAGTTGATGGAAATACGTTTTTAATTTACTAATTTTAAATTAAACTTTCAAGCCTCATTATAAATCGAATACATTTCAATTTTAGAAGGAAAAAAACTTAACAACGTGTACGTAACCGGAACGCAACAAACCGGAAGCTCAGAGTTCATCTTTGCTGTCATCATTTAAAATTTTAATGTCTGGTTCACGGCAGGGAGGCTTCCTTCACTTAATTCCCTCAGTTATTATTGTTCCGAAATCTTTCCTAATTTTGTGTTTGAAGTAGTAAAGGGTTCTGCAAGATTCTTAATAAAACTATTAAGAAAACAAGGAAAACTGGAGGGGGGGCTTATAACCAGACACTTTTTTTGTTTCCAACTACAATCTTGGACAAAATAGATGGGAAATTTGTAACCCCCCTCCCCCCCCCAAATCAAGGATGGGAAAATGGCGCGTTTTGGTTTTTGCGCGGCTTCATCATTGCTTTGGGGGGGATGGGGGTTTGCTGTTCCTTTTTATTCTGTCCAAGATTGTAGATGGGCTTCTAACCAGGGAGTTTTATAACCGGAATTTTACGGTATTGCTCTGTATTCATTGGAAATCCAAGAAATACCGCTTTGTAGTCACAGGAAATGCTTACAAAACTTGTAGCTCTGATTGCCTAATGTGTAATTTTTATAGGATAATTCCTTCTGTTTAAGTGATTCAAAACAATCAACCAGTGTATCTGTCATCACGTTTTATTCATTACCGTGAGCGGAACAGAAAACCATTAACAATTACAGGTGTAGCTACTGTTTGATATTTATGAGGGAATGTAAAAACGAAACTACAATCTGCAACAAAAGTGTCGAGACACTTTCACAATAAATCTATTGCTAACTCAGCACCCCTTCCTGACCCCCTCCCCCCCCCCCCCCCCCCAAATCAATGCTCATTATGTCTTGAAACTGATGGCAATATGGCTTAGTGAATTTCTCAAGAGAGCAACAAATCATGGCAAAGCAGGTATTAAGTGAAAACGTATAAACCGAGGTGGTGGCCATATGGCTTGGAAGTGAATACTACTTCACGGGAGACAATCTGTCAATTCACTGGTTGGAATCCACGCTTAAAACAGAAGGATTTGAACTCAAATAATTGGAGAAGACCATGCAAGGACAAATTATCTTGCTTATTATTGGAGAATTCATTTTATTTAACTCAGACGCACAAAAACCTGTATTACTTAGCATAGTGACAGCGGAAGTGTACATCAAAACATAATAAAGGTGTGTTTGAATGTTCTTATCTGTCGTCACATATCTCGGACTGTATTTCACTTCAACGCGTTTTCAAGACAAAGCCAAACTAAGTGTATTAAACTTTTGGTGGCCGCTTGATAGAGGTGAAAACAAACGGAGAACTGTCATCGGGACAGCCAAAAGGTGGCCGCTTAATAGAGGTTTGATTTACACTATAATTCTACAATTATTTCGGGACTTTTTCTCAACTTAACGTTATCATGATTTGTTTTTCGTAATTTTCTTATCTAATGCATGTTACATGCATGATGGCCACTTGTACTGATAGCATCTCGCACTTGTTTGCTTCACTCGCTCATGGGAGATACTATCAGCACTCAAAGATAAAATTGGTAATCCTGCGCAGCCATGTAATATCCTTTTAATGTATTCAAGAGATCATAACATGTTTACCAGGCATTATATTTTGCCACCATTTCCATCAACACATCAAAGGACACTTTTGAGTTTCTGATGCTACAACATAGTGGTCAAAACTATTCATTAGAGACTATTGCAGTAATTTACACTGCTTTTTTTCAGATTTTCCTGTTGCATTCAATTATTTATTGTGACATACTTGTATGTACACATCACCAAGGTGCTGGGTAATGTTAGTTTCTTATAATTATTCTGGTTGCCGCGTCAGGATGGTAAAGAGGGAGAAGCGTGCAGATTGTTATGCGCTCATTGTGTTCTTGTGGAGCTTTTTTGACCAGAGACACAATAACATATAATTATACTGAGTGTTGAAGGTTGTCAAAGACCTTTTAAAAATTCTGTTAACAATCACTGGAGTTAAACTGCTGAACTGACTGCTTGCCAACTTGCTTTAATGTAACAGAGTGCTAATTTTGCACTGTGTCATACATTATTATTTATAACACTGATGTCCATTCTGCAAAATAAGGTTTGCATTTTTCAAATTTGAGTCAAAGAAAGCTTTTTTCTTTTATTTTCTACTTCTATAAAATTCCAGATATAAAAATAAAGTATCACATAACAACTAAAGGCTAGCTGTTAATTTCAGGACTCTGGTGTTGACGATGTCTTGACAAACAGTACCCCTAGTGTCAGTCGGAGGTCAATCTCTCCTTCCAGGTCTAAACACCTGCTACGTTCTCCCTCTCCATCTCGGCGCAACCTAACCAGTCTTCCTAGACCTGATGATACTGTTGTAAATCACAAGACGCCATTTCTTGTGCGTCACAAGGATACAAATTTGTTGGAAAATCGTGACTTTAGCTCTTTTGTTCGTCCCAAGCCACGGCAATCAAGATCCAAGTCACCCACCAGGAGGCCACGGTCCACATCGCCATCCCGTCTTGGGATGTCCAGTGTTCAACCCTTACCAGGTTTGCAAAAGATACATGTCCTTGTTGAACAAAATTATGTGTCATGCACCTAGTAAAGAAAACAAAATATTGATCCATTTCATTCATGCCCAACTTACAGTGCATTCATAGAGAAGTACAAAAGTCCATCTGAATCAGTTAAAACAGACCAATAGGAAAACAATGTTTCCTGTCTGGTCACTGCACGTAAGAAATGATGGGTGGGGTTAAAGACCTAAATGGTTGTCCACCTTGAAATTCCTTGTGTTATAGGCTTGCAAGGGACAGGGGTAGCATAATAGGGAGAGCCCTCTCCTCTTGTAACCTGGCCTTTCTACCTCTCTGTACTGTCTGTTTTTTTTAATAAACAAATAGATTCCATCTTGTCATGCGCCTGTTCCGTAATAGGTCAAAGATGAAGTCAAAATGTTCTAAGAACAAAAAAGTGGCACTGAGTGTCTCACTGATGTTCTGGCCACATTTTGATTGACATTGTCTGTGATCTTTTATTGAACACCCACGGCAATATTGGATCTATTTGTTTTATATAGTAAAGAATCAAAAGTTTTTGATAGAACCAATCAAAATGCATGTATTATTGAGCCTATTATATAATCTGTTATATCTGCAAGCTGTGTGTACAAAACTGGCTTTTTACACCTAAAAGAAAATTTGTCATTTTGCAGCCTGGAAGTACTCTGAAGATTTTCCATCAAGCTTATCAACTCGCCGTAAAGCTCACACTCGATCAGCGACAGAACCAATGTCTCTTTCTCGATCATACAGATCATCAAGTCCAAGTCGTAATCTCAGCTATGCCCTAGACGACCTTGACATTTCACAAGACTCTTATAAAACCTTCAGTGATCCAGTGCTTCGGTTCAAGAGTCGTTATTCACCCAATCTCCGGGCTGCTCTTGGGGCATCTGATCGTATTCAGAAGCGAGTTGAAAGAGTGATAGACAAGAAAAGCTCCAGAAAAATCGTGAGTATGAAACTTGTTTCATGACATAAAAATCTTTACGCACCTTACTTGAAGGAATAGCAAGCTTTAAAGCAGTTAGAGCATGGCTGTCCTGTGCGTAGAAATCTGGGCCCAGATTCAGTGAATCCTGAAATGCTGGGGAAAAAAAAGTGCAATTTATTTACACAGCACTAAAAAAGTTTCCACTGTCCTTTGCCTACAGTATAAAATTAAAGGATTTGTAGTTCAATCCTTGTATTTACTTGCAGAATGACATTAATCTGGTTCTGAATGACTTGTTGGAAAGCACTTCTGTATGAAACAACAAATTTGACAGCTTCCGTCTTGAAATTTCCGATGATCCAAAAGACATATTTTGATCTGCAGTTCTAACTACTCCAAGCAAGATGATCATGTTAGACTTGAACGTAGCTTGCATAGCAAGCATTTCCATTGGGGAACACACAATATTTTGGATGTTCCGGTCACGCAAGAAGTGGGGTGACACAAACAAGAGGGAGTGGAGAGGGTTATTTGAAATAGCCTGCCATCTCCTCTCATTTTTGGCTTGCCCCATGTTTTGCATGGCCAAAACATAAAAAAAATCCACAGAAACGTTTGCTAAAGTACGTAGGAATAAATCTACAAGGGCAACAACAACAAAAACAAAATGGAAAATGGCAAATTTACATTTCTTCATTTTTTCCCCACATAATTCTGCAAACCAGCCAAGCTACTTTGAAATGGGATGGAAGGAAGGGCATTCACATTGTGTGCTAACGTTTTCTGTAGAACGCGAATTTCGTACATGTCCAATGCAATGTTGCATGCACATCACAAGGTCTCTCCTTAAAGGGGCTAGGTCACGCAAGTTTAGGCAATTTCAGCACTGATCGAATGATCATAGAATTAACTAAAATATCAAAATAACTGCCCAAAACTATAGAAGAACTCTAACAAAACACAGGGAAGCCAAGAAGGGACATGGATGGACAAAACTGGAGAGGATTGAAGTGGATTGAATATGGGTAAATTTGAAAAACATCGGCCCACCTTTTTGCAAATTTATATCAATCTATATCAAAATGCCATTTACAAAACTGGAAAATCATTCTCAGTTGTTATGTGGCCGTGATTTTGCAAATGAAAGACTCTTGCTTTGCCAATTTGACGTTTAGAACTAATAATTAACAAAATGAAACAAAATTACCTAAAATAGCGTGACCTAGCCCCTTTAAGACAATAATGTGTATAGACCGATTGCATAAATGGCCACCAAAAACGTATTCTTTTGTTTATGTGCTAATTAGACTCACTAGCCTCGTTTGCATGGACAAAATACAATAGAAATGTCTTTCGAGAGCGAGGCTAGTGAGTCTAATTAGCACATAAACAAAAGAACACAGTTTTGGCCGCCATTTATGCAATCGGTCTATTGCGGTACTGTTTTTTTGTTAGGGTTCAGGTCAAAGTGCAACTATGAAATTATTTCAGGGGCGTATCCAGGATTTTTCTTAGCAGGGGTGCACCCGTAAGGAATGGCATAGCTGACTGGCAGGTGTTCTCAGGAAGGGGGTGTCTGCACTCCCTGCACCCTCCCCCTCGATTTTTACCATTTTCAGGGCGTCAAGTGACACTCACAAAATAGGAAATACAGGGTCAACACTAAAGGCCATCCCTCAAACTGACATTCGACATTTCGTAACAATTACACGACGCAATATCCCATGCTTACCGCTGTAAAAAGAACGAAAACATACAGAATTGGAGCTTAAGTTCAACAAAAAATAGCGTTTCTAAGGTAAGCCGTGCTGATCTACAGTATTCAGGTCTAAAAACCCCGTTGAAGATGGTTAACTTTCAATTGTTTTGCTCGATACTGCTATGTCAATACTCTAAAGTATTCAACAAGGTCACAAATAGGGAACAAACCATAAAGAACTTCCATGAAAGCAGAGGCCTCTTTTCGTTTGTATTTGCTGGGTTGATATAAAAGAAAAGAAACCTCTGTTGGCGTGGAGAAGTCTTTATGGGTCATCCCCTAACCTTTGCCACATTAAAGATGAACTACAGAGGAACAACCAGCTATTCTCTCTCCAAAAACTCTCAGTTCAAAGGTTATTTGATAAAAAAGGTAAAAAAAAAAAAAGCAATACCTAAAGAAAGTATAACACGTGTACATCGGGAAGGAGGCGGATGTACACAGGGTGAAGCAAATAAAGCAATTGTTTATTGCAACCGAGAATACCCAATACCCAGCGCTGCTTTTTTCACCCACCTTTTGCTATCGTTGTCATTGGAGTTTAACAAGTGAAACTGAGATACTTGTTTCTGTTTTTGGCAGTCTGAAGACTCTGATAATGACAGTTTAGATTCCTTGGATATCCTTAGGTAAGTGCAGCTTAAAAGATTAGAATTTTCCATTCCCTCTGAGTCCCCCCAAAAAAGAAGACTGGACTTACCGTAATATTTTTTCCTTTCCGTAAATTAAGGGTATAAACTGCAGGTTGCAGGTCATTCTTTCACCACTGCTGAAACAACCCAAACCTTTACTGATGCTAACATTAGGCCTAAAAAATGATGTTTAAGCCTAAAGACCTGGCCAAACGCTCGCAACATTTCAACAAAACATCTTGGATCAAATTTAAAAATGGTCAATTTTTTTGTGCAACAATTTGGATGGGACATGATGTTGCACTTGTGTGGACACATTCCCGCAACATTGTTGCGCTAGGTCCACTTGTTGCGTGCGTGGGGCCTGGGGCACAACACATTGACATGTTGCGTTGAGAATGTTTAAATGTTGCGAGCATTTGGCCAGCCTGTTCAAGACATGTCGCAACATCAAGCGACGATGTTGCGTTCATTTAGCGTAGTTACTAAAACGAGGAAAATGGTATCTAAAATGATCTGAAATGACCTACTCATTTTAGGTCCTTTTAGGCCATTTGAGATCACTTTAGATACCTTGGTAGGTCATTCCTCGTTTAAGTAACTACAGAGCATTTGGCCAGGCCTCAAGTTTGGCATTTTTGTAAAGGTTTGGGTAGTTTCAGCGATGGTAAACAATCACCTGCAACCTGCACTTTACACCCTCCTTAAATTGATCTTTCTTCTCAAAGCAAACACCTTTTTTTGTTAATTCCTCTCTGCCAAACGTATGAAAAGCATACTAGAAAACAAGTGGGTACCAAAAATGTGATAAGTGAATGTAATTTTCCCGGAATAGTCCCTAAAATAATAAATACACCCCAAAGGCTCAATGCTGATAAAACATGTTGCAATGACAAGACAAGCTCTGTTAAGTGGTGAGTCCATGCTCGACCACATTTAAGTGTAAAACGTTTGTTTCCTCGTTGGTTATTTTACCAGGGAAAAAACTGAGAGAGCTTTCAATATACACATCCATGGTTTTCCTTGCAGCATTATTTATCCATGTCAGTTGCTTAAAGTTTATCAGCATAAACTCTGCCTGTGCGACTGGAAGAATTTAAACAAGTGTGGAAATTTTTTTTCTTTTTTTTTTTTGGGTGGAGGGGGGGGGGGGGAGGAAGGGAAGAGCGGTTTGACCGCCCGTGAGAAGGCTCTAGAGAGCCTGCTGGCAGAGCTCATGCAATCACATTAATCACGTCAGCTACCCAAGCTATGTTTTAATTGTTGTATCCTTTGTTAGCAGAAAAGAGACTACTTAACAACAAGTTAGTACATCTGCATATGATTGTTGTCTGTGACACTGCTGCAAATACCAGCCTTTGGGGTTCATTAACATCCAGTCAATTAGCACAGCATCCTCAGGCAATAGTATTTTGGTTCTACAAGTAAACAGACCTTTTGGACGCTTTGTTTACCCATTTCAGATCATTTGATGTTCTCATGGGAATTTTCGTTTTGTTTTTGCGTGAGTTATGCGTACTTAAGATTAACTAAATATTTTAAGCAAGAGCCGATACAACGTAGATTTGGTTTTAGTGGTGTACACCACTAAAATCAAATCTCCGTTGTATCAGCTCTTGCTTAAAATATTTAGTTTCTCAACTTGAAATAACGCCGATCAGATCAAGCCACTGATCCAACGTACACCGACAGGAAAATTGTCCACGGTTGCTTGCTTCAAAACTCTGGAACTTAAGATTAACATCACATGGTCTGAAATAGTATAAAAAATGTACAAGCTAGAAAAGTCTTTTTTTAAACTTTTTTCCCACTTTGTAGCAAATGAAGAGCATGAAAGGACCAAATTTCTCAATTTTATGAAAATTGTGAACATCGTATACAACGGCACGATCATGATTAAGTTTTTTTCTTTGCCCCTTTGTTTGCAGAGAATCACTTCGAGAGGAGAGAAGGGCACTAAGTGATGCCATCAGGGAAGCGGACAGAGCGTAAGTGGTCAAGGAACATACAGTACCGCTTGAAACTACTTGTGCATTTGCCGTTGTTCTGACTAGGTGAAACCACGGATTCAATCTCCAGTTTGACCGAGCTAAAACCTCGTCTACAGTAATCAACAGCCGAGGTTTCACCAAGATTTTTTTTCCGGTTGATTTATGCCGCGGTTAAGAGAGGAGGCGGTATGGCTTCCGCTTTTTCTTTTTTTGAGTATTTCCAAATTTGCGAACTAGTAGCAGACATGAAGTAACCTTCAAGTAGAAACACACAGTTTTGAGTTTACAATTCATGTTTCAGATGACCAACATCTTTCATCAGTTGCGAATACAAATGAACTGCTAGTTGGTGTGATATAACAGATAGCTAAATAGGAAGTATGAATACTAAATAACAATGTGAATGTGGGACAGTGGAAAATACAGTGATAGAAAAACAATGGGTATTTAAAGTGCTACTACGGCCAAAAAATAATTCTTCTTTTTCTTTGGATTTCAAAACTATGTTAACTAAGCTGGAATTTTGTTATTTCTTGGTCCGCCATTAGTAACTTCCGGTCGAGGAGAAAGACTCACTGGTGTAAGAATGCAATGCGTGTGTACGCGGGTGAATTAATATGCAGCACGGGAGTTTCGGGCTTTCAGATTTTTAAACTCGTGTTTTTCATATATAATAAGTTGCGTTTACACGCTGAAATAGGCCTTTTTCAATATATTAAAATTCAGCTTGATAGCGAGTCAGTGAGGACAAAGACAAAGGAAAGTGGATGATATGTAAATATTTTTCACATTAATTCCCACGTGTTTCTATTGTCTTTGTCCTCACTGCCTCACTTTCAAGCTGAATATTTAATATATCGAAAAAGGCCTATTGCTAGTGAGTCAATGACGTCACTTTCCCTAGATCCAACCCTCTGGGGTCCAATCGGTCAGTTTTGAACTTTAGTAATGGCGGACCATGAAATCTGAATGTTACATTCAAAATAAACAGCCCTTGGATAAAAATCAAAGTTCAAAATTTTGCCAGCAAACACGCTTTCAAAATCTGAGGAAAAAAAAGGAAATGATTTTTTTATCATAGTAGCACTTTAACACGGAAAAACTAAAACGAAAGTGTTAAATTGAGATGATTAACTTGCTTGTTTAATGAGGGGTTTTCCCAACCTATGTGCAAAACCTCCTTGATTTTCAGTTGTAAAGGCGAAAACTACATGTACATGTACATGTACATGTGTTGGGGAAATCTAGTCTTAATGGTGACCAAATGGAGGGTGTAAACTGCGAAATGCCTTTCACGTATCTCTCAATTCAGGCAGCGTCAAGCAGAGGGTGTAAAGTGCAAGGTTGCAGGTCACTGTTTCACCATAGCTGAAACAAC
>NC_090873.1:31779418-31786918 GCF_036669935.1 Montipora foliosa
TTCCGGCACAACTGGTAGAGTGTGAATTTGACCTTTTCTCCCACGAATCAGTGAATGATAGCAATGATTTCTGAAGTGGTGGATGTTTAAGTGACTGAGGTTATAAGGACGACATCACCTCTTTAGCCATGGTCAGTGGTGATATAATTTCATTCCGTTCCATTCACAGGTTATAGTGAAAAGAACAAAAAATGTTCTGCATTATTTTATTCATTTTACTATTACTTAATTAATTTTCCTTTCATCATTAACAGTCACTAATGTTCTTACAGTCCACAATACTGCTTCTGCACTGTATGCACATAATTAGATGAATGACCAAATTTGATACCTAACACAAATTGTCCCAATAAGTACAAGCATTTTGCTACTGCATGTATTTCGAACTGTTAAGCATTGTGACTAGTTCGGGGTAACTGCACCTGCTCATCCTTCCTTGACAAGCAGAGTTTGGGGAACACTTAGTGATGTTAACTTTCTTTACTGTACTTATTCAGCTACAAGCCGAGACCCCAAACTTTTTACGCAAAAAATCAACTTGATCGAAACAAATTGTAAATGCACAATATTCGGCTATAAGCCGAGACCCATTTTAGGTCTTGATCTTTATCGACCATGGAATTTTCATAAAAATACAAATTGACATTGACTGAAAAATTATACTCAAAGCAATACCATGAAAGCGAAAGATTAGAAACAAACAAGCAACGTGATCGTGAGTTGTTTTTAGACCCCCCCCCCCCCCCCCGGGGTTGATGGTCCATTGCTGGAGGAAAGATCGGACAAATCTGTTCTCAAATTGTCAGCCAAACGAAAGACAATGGCCTGCTTTATGCCAAAGTATCCCAAGCTTGATCAACGACTGTTGGAGTCGTTTTCAGAGCAAAGAAGTCAACATAACATTTACCCTCTAATGCGTACGGTTTTTTCGCTTGGAGAATGTCGCTTTATACAAGACGAAATCCACTGGTGCTATGGTGTCCTGTGACAAGCTTGTCTACATGATCTGTGTCAACAGAAGGTTCTCATCGCCTTGGTTGGTATTAGAAATGGAAGCGTCGTCATTGCATCAGCTTGTGAACAAAAAGCTACCAAATAATAAAAGTCCACAACCAACAACAATTGCTCTTCATTTCACCAGTAATTTAGCTCGGCTTGTTAGTGAATACATGTTCATTTGTTACTGTTTCAATTTGCTGAGAAAATTTTTTTTCTCAAAAATACTCGGCTATCAGCCAAGACCCCTTCTTCGGCTCCAAATTTGCCCAAATTGTGCTTGCATGGCTTATAGCTGAATTAGTACGGTATTCAGACATAACTCGTGTTAAAGTTAGGAGGAGAGCAAGGGATCACTCTGTGATACTTATCAAATTCTGACTGCATTCAATTATGTGCATCTCTGGATAACACAAGTCATTTGTATGCATCAGCCTAGTGGTCTCTGTCCTAAATTAGTAAGCAAGCTTTCCAGTATGGTCTATTGTATGTAACACATCCAGCACAGTCCCTGTCTGTAAAATGGGGTTCAGCAATGTTATTGTTGATGTCACCATTTCTCGTTGCTTTTTTGTGTTCAGTTAGACGTCCTTTAAATTTCTGATGGTTAAACCTGCGTAAGTGACCCGGCAGTCCCAGCACTTGATTTTCTAAACTGCTACTACTCTTTCCTTTGGTTCATCTTCCTCTTTAAAATTCGTCAGTAGTTTTCATATTTTTTTTAGTTTTCTGTGAGCAACATCAATGTTGTAAGGCTGCAGGATCCGTGAGATAGTTTCAGAAGTTCTTACGGTGTAGGGTTAGTGTTCGTAGGGTTTGCTTTTGTATGATATAAGCATTGTATGTAATGAAGTCACAGTTGTGGTTCCTCTGACTAAATTAATTGGCTAGGTACTTTTCGTCTGCTAGGCTGTCACGTGAATCACAACCAGTGGCTCTTGTCTTGTTGAGGTTTGTAGGGTTGTAACAGAGTTCATTAAAGAGTCTGTTAGTATGTGAAGGTTTGTTGCTGTTGCAGGTAACCAAGCTGTCTAGAAAGAGTATCTCGCCATTCTCCTTGATCTCATTGATAAACTGAATGTGGGTGTTTTGCCTGTTGAAGCGTTAGTGAAAGTTTTATACATTGTACGTAGTGTAATCAGAGTGGCACTGTTCACTTCCATAAGATCGCTTTTGTAGGTAGTGATAGTTGTAAAGTGGATAGCACCTAAGTCTGTTGTGATGTGGAATGTGGAATGTCAATCACGTCAGCTTTCTAAAGTAAAAGTAGTTTGCTGTTGGGTTTTCATTGAAGTGCTGGAGTCTGGTTTCCGTTCAGTGCTGCATAACTTTGTTTGTCATTGACAAGTGCATCCATCTTCTCATGACAGTCTTTCTTATCCATAACAACATTCTGTCTCCCGTTCTTTGTTAGAGGGAAGTATCACATGTCCTTGTCACTCTTTGGGATTTATGCCAATTAATGCTGTTACACAAATCACTTGACTTCTGTTCAGGTTGTTGACACGTCAGTCAATGTTACCCAAAACATTCCTTCTCAGGACTACAATCATCCAGACAATAATTGTACTTCACTTAGTTATAAAGTGGGAGTGGTAGACAACATCAGCGGTGTCTTACATGATGCATCCAAATCAAAAATTGACTACAAAGGCCTCAAGATTCCGTTCTTAAATGTGAGAGGCATGTCAGATTTTTAGAAATTACTGGAGCCCACCTATGTGATATTATCGATTCATGTTTATAAACCGTCTAGGCTGAACTGGATGGAGAAAAGTGGCCGATGGTGTGTCATACACTTAAACCGTGAATCCGTGATTGTGTTGTTCTTGGTTGGCATGACTATTCCGGGCGTGGGGGTAGGGGGTGAAGGGTAAAATAGCTGAAACAACCAAAACCTTTACAAAAATGCTAACCTTAGGCCTAAGGCATAGGCATAGTGTTTAGCCCTAAGGTTAGCATTCTGGTAAAGGTTTGGGTTGTTTTAGCTATTTCACCCTTCACCCCCTAGCCCTCACCCCCAGAATAGTCCTGCTGCTCTTGATCTACCAACTAAGCTCTCAAGCCATTTGTGACCTGGTCAATTGCAAGTTCAAATAAAATTCTACAACATTTATATTATTCATTATTCAACTTCAGTTGGCAGAGTACAAATAACAAGTACAAATATCTCACAGTATTTGTACTTCAGAAGCGCAGAAGCGGCAGAACTGGCTGAAAATGCTAATTTTTTCCCCTGAAGAAAACAATGAATGCTTGCCAAATTTTGAGATTTTTGGCAAAAACGAGTTTCAAGAAACCAACGATAACCTACACGACAATTAATTTTCTCTCTTCATTGAAGAAAACCAAATACAGCAAAAAGAGAAAAATTGATCTCAGTGTATTGATCTTTTTTGAAACGGTGGTGCGAATCTGTGAAAGAAGCAAGGGCCCTTGAAGAAATTCATGTCCTTTCATGTCATTTTTTCACCACTGGAAGTTTACTTGAAAATCCAAGATCATCGTTGTTAATATCTCTGTACACCTTATAATACAGAATTTTCCAATATTCCATCTTTGTTTTCCTTACATGTAAAGCAAGTGTTTGAGTTTTTGACCAATCAACAGCAACCTAATATAAGTGCAGGAAACCTGAACGGTCCCTCACTCAATAGTTTGTTGTGCAAGGAAGGAAGTTATAGGTTGAGCTTTCAATTTAGCTTTCTTCGTTTTTCTGACTGAGTTGAATAATAAATCTAGTGTGTAATATCATGGGGTATTCTTACTCGTCTCATATTTTGACTCACCCTAAAGGCTCGCCAATATACAGCGATACCACACACTAAATCGTCCAAGGAGATGTTTAAATTCATTTCACTAACCCTTAGCGGGATACAACTTGAACTCACAGTTGACTTGATGACATAGCTGGTAGACCATGTGCAAGACAGTTGTATAGGCATGGAAATGAATCCCATTCAAGCCGTGGTATCTTCAGCTGAGGCTTACTTGCAACTACCATGATCTTCGGAATGGTCATTTTATGTTCACTCCTCAGTTCAAATATATGACATTTCATATATTCATAATTCAATTCATTCACCTCTAGTAGGGTGCAACTTGAATTAGCAATTAGCTAGCTTTTGCTTTCTGATATTAAAGAAAATATGCTAGGTGTGATTATGATCTGTGGGAGCCATGAGAGCAATGAGAGCTCTATTCAGAAGGTCAAGCATTCAAAATGGATCTCAATTAAGAAACGTTGCATGCCATTGATTTAAGTGCTATTGTCTCCAGTTCCTTATGGTTTAAAACCCAATAAAACACAATCTCCAAGTTTACTCCTAACAGTACCCTTTCACACTGGCAGTACCTCCATTGTGTCAGCACTATAAGCCAACTGCGGAAAATACCATTATACTCTTTCTTTGCCCCCCCCCCCCCCCAATTTTGCATAAGCATTGGACTTACAATGGTCCCAAGAGAAAACAAAAACAAAACAATGCTTATGCAAAACTTGGGGGGACAAACAAAGAGTAATATGGTATTTTCCAAAGTGGCCTTTTTGACAAATTAAGAAAAACTGATTGCATTATTGTCCTTTCTTCAGGTTGTGCCTTGAAATCCATGGTCCTGGGGATAAAGAGATATTAGCTAACGGATTTACCACTATTAGTTTCTAACTTATTTGCATCTTAATATTTGTGAGATTTATCCAGAGTTTTTACCAAATGATACACCGGAACCATGATACTGTCTAAATTTGCAAACCCTTATCTTTCGAGAGAGTGAAGTTATTAGTTTTGTTTTTTGTTTCCTTTTATTTGACTCAATGTAGATTAAAAAGTTCGCAAGCAGAATTAGGAATATTCCTTGAAAAAAATTGAACCCTTTCCTTTTTAAAAATTTGATTTGGTTATTACAGACTTTAACTGCTGATTTTAGTCGCTTCAAATTTCCTTAAATGATTCCTAAGGTGAAGGATTTGCATGTCACAACACCAAAGATGTCATTCTGGGTAGTTATTAAATCGCCTCCATGAAACTCGAAATCTTCTATTTTCTCTATTTATTTTGTCAAACATTCCAACAGAACATTGTTCCTGGCATCTGGTTTTGTGTGCTGCATTTAGGGGGCAATGCACCATTTTTAAGCTTTAATAACTATCTGTACACTTGTGTGGCGATAATAATAAAGCTATACCTACTGTTGATTGATACATCCTTAGCCTCCATGTACTCTTTTTCTTGGGCTGCAGAAAATGAATCAGAACGTGGACCTAATAAAGGCAACAAGTGCTGTAAATTCTCATTTCAGTTGTCCTCATGGTCCTTGGCTGGCTTGGTGTTTCGAAATTTATTATTACCTTTTGCAGGGCTCGAAAAATATTTTGATTTCCAGCTTCCCCTTTGGGCAAGTAACTCCCAAGTTTTGCTTGCCTGGAACAATTGCATTGGTTTTGAAGCTTATTAATAATTCATGAGCTCCGTGCTCAGTTATCGTAAAAACCAAAAGCTGAAGATCTTCGGTTTTAAAGGGATACTTTCCTTGGAAAATGCAGGCACAGGCTTCGTTCTTTCGACCAAAATTTGGGGCTTCATTTCACAACTTCGATAAGAGACAAGCAGGGTGGAAACAGCATTTTCGTGCAAATCATATTAGGTATTTTAGAAATGATTGAGAATTTCTGGGAACATATTTAGACGACTTTACATGATATCTGTGTCTAGGCCAAGAGCACGTCTACCTATTTTTGTTGTGGAGACAGATTTAGGCAGGCACAAAATCGAGACCAGATCAACTCGGATCAATGTAAAAAAAATGACAAGTCCTCGAAATCAGCCTAGCCCTAATCTTTTAAGCTGACCTTACTGAAACTGGGGCAAACGTTGAATAGGTTTGGCTTACAAAACCATTTTTCACACAATCCAAGGTGAGAGATCGGCGTTGATCTGGTCCGACTTTTGTACCTTCCCAACAGATTTTGATCACATTTTGACCAGTCGTGATATTTTGTATTTGTATAATATTTAACCATTCATTATGTTTTAATATAGTTAGGTGCAGTCTCTTAATCTGTGTATTATCAGTTGGTCATTAGTACATTTTGATGTTGGCTTTTATTCCGTAATCTTGATGAGTCACTGTATTTGATGCATTTCTTTTTTGCAATTACAAATAAAGTGAGTACATGATTCAGAGGCACCAATCTGCAGGCTGTCAGTACCCACATAAAGCACCATAGAAATTGTAAACAGCTATTCCTAAATTCCCATCAAGCTGGATCTAAAATCCCTGACTTACCTATGTGGCTACCTTTTGTTTCCAAATCATTTCATCATTTTTTCGTTGATGGCTTCTTAATTTTTCCTTGGGAGCTTGCCAGTCAAGCAAGTGAGCAGAGAAAGTTGCTTGTCTGAAATGAACCTTCACTTGCCCTGGACAACCGGATGTGTGTTTTTTTAGCTCTGTATAAATTTGCTTCATTCTCTGCTAAACGTTTCGGCTTCGTATTGGTGGATAACATAACAAAGACAACAATTTGAGGTCACATGACACATTCTTGACTTGCTACCATAGGCAGCCCAAGCTTGCATCACTACAGACAGCCGTTGAGAATTTAAACACGTTATAAGACTTTGTATGGGAAATAAAATACCGTCGATTATGAAGCCTAAAAAATGCTCAATTTAACGTTCATTCAATAAAATGAATAAAAGTGACTCACCTCTGGTGTGTTCTTGTGCCTTTTGGAGCTTATTTTACCGTTTTGGGAAGTCCGTGTTTTCAATGATCTAAGACGAAGTCAAGGCTGCACACTAAGATTTCAACTGTTGTCAGCTCAGAGGCGGTTTCCACCCGATGAGGTACAGAACACTTACCCCACCCCAACAGCGTCAATCGTAACCATGGAGCTGTTCGAGAAGCCGCTGTGGGGATGGGGTAAGTGTTGTACATTTAATGACTGAACCTCATCGGTTGGAGTTAATTTGACCTCGGACCCAAGCTCCGTGTCCTGTCCGGTTATCAGCAGCTGTTAAATTTATCAGCTATCCTGAAATTGAAGCAGAAAATGCTCATTTCCAGCCAAGTGCGTGGGGATTTTTGATGACGAAACATTCACGGAGGTTCGCAAATGATGTGGCTTTCGCTTTGCGTGAAAAAATCGCGGCTCGGATGGATTTTCGATTCGCAAACTGCCTCTGAGCTGACAACGGTCGAAATCTTAGTGTGCAGCCTTGGCTTCGTCTTAGAACATTGAAAACACGGTAAAATAAGCTCCAAAAGGCACAAGAATACACCAGAGCTTATTCACTTTGTTTTCAAAGGAGAGGTAATGTCTGTTTCATAAGTAAACAACAGCGAACTTCGTACATGTTGCCTATGTTTTAGATGTCATGTGTCAACCAAAATATACTTGTTTGAAAATTATTTCGAAATCGGTTCCAGAATATTTCTCGCGCACTGTAAAAAGCAAAAGGATGGAAATCACACCTTTTCACCTGTATTTTCGACTTCACG
>NC_090873.1:31791918-31799418 GCF_036669935.1 Montipora foliosa
CTAAGTTCACCCCGAGGCACATTCAAGTGGGATTGCTTAAGTCTCTTCATGACTTGCTTGCGAATTTCAAGAAACGCGTTTTTAATATAGGGGATTCTCGCCAGGATGCACCTTCTCTTCACACAATAATACTTGGTTGTGTACCTTGCAGAGGGTAGTTGCTGTCCTTTGTTTTTGGGATCTGGATACATCCAACGCTCCTCATGCTCAAACAGTATATCCAGAGGTAGGATGATGGGTCTTCTTGGAAATTCAAAAAGACATTGCTTGTGCACTATTGCTGTGGGGCAGTCCATGAGGAAACAAAGCACCGATGAACAGTTCTGTGGTATACCTTGGTGAAAGGTCAATCCAAAACGCTGCGTGGGGTGGTACCACAGGAATCCTGTCTTGGTAGACGCTAATGATTTTTTGCCTCTCCTCCCTCTTTAGCTTCTGGCTCCACCAAAGAACATTTCTTTGGTTTTCCCCGTCCAACTCTCTGTGAAGGGTACTTGAAGTGTTCCAGCAGTTTGTTCAATTTCTCGGCAACACAAATGCAATGCTTGCAAACATAATTGTGGGGCGGACAGCTGCTGTACAGTCCTCTTTTGTTGTAACCTTTTCTGGGAACAAGACACTTTTGAGGGCCATCTGTTTGTTGGGTAGGCTGTTTTACAATCGCTTGATCTGCATTGAGAAAAATGGCTGTTCCATTTGAGATTTCTGTTGCCAACTCCTGAAATATTCCTGGAGGCACTTGAAGATGTACTGTTATGTCTGAGGAAAACTCTCACTCTAACTGCTTTGCCAGCCATCACTTGTTCCATGGTTAGCTGACTAAATTTGTTGAGGTAGTCAATGCGATCCTTTTCACCCCAACTGAACCAGATGTCTGGGTCAACTCTTAGGTCCAGGGAAATATCTGACAAGTTGTACACGTCGCTCAGACCAAATAATGCCATTGCAAGCTTTTCGTTTTGCTGAAGTAGTACTTCCTCCCAGTTATCTCGCACAAATCCAAGTGAAAACAGGAGGAACACCAGTTCACTTAGGAGAAGCTGCCTGTAGGTGAAAGGTGTGACCTCATATTTGCCAAAATTGAATGTAGGATCAACACTTAGAGGACGGCTTAGTACTGGGGAAGTAAGAAAAAGAGTCATGTCAAGACACATTTGTCTTGTACCTACTACCCACAAGTCTTCCGGTATGTCATGGTGCTCAAGGATGATGGTTCCTCCTTGTTCTTTGCATAAACAAGACGTTCCTCTCCTTCCTCCTTCTTTGGCTTCTCGTATTTCATTTGATACAACTGGTGTTTTGAACGTGGGAGTTGACTAGGGTTAACAGCTTTCAGGGCTCGTCCAGGTTCTTTCATGCATTTGTTGTTAACTGCTGATGGAGTAGCTAGCAAAAGTGCTCTTTTCTGAGTTCATCTCGTTTAAGACACTCTTCTGTTGAGGGTAGAAGGGAGATTCTTTGCTCTTCCTGTTCCCATACGAAGGAACCTTAAATTCTACCTTTTCTTTCCTAATGACATTGTGGTGGTACTGTAGGAGGATTAGGTCGTTGACAATTTGATCACTGGAGTCGGTCATAAAGAAAATAGACCTACAAAGTCCTGCTTTGTTTCTTTCAGAGCTGATGTGCAAGTGATACTGATTGGGGTGATTCAGCTCCTCCTTTTTTTGAAAAGAACATCCACATCTCTTGATTGATTTATCCTTTCCATCTGAATTGTCCATATCCCAATGCAAAAGACACATGGGTATACAATCATATCGCACTTCATATCACCCCTTTTCGTGGCATCATTTCATGAATTAATGAGAAATGAAACATTCTCTCGCACTTTAAGGGGTATAGTCTCACATCATTTTTCTTTTTTTTGGTTGCTTGTGTTGGGTGTAGTATTTCTTCCATAATTCAGTTATTGTCTTTTCTCAAGTACAAGGAAGGGTTACGTTTTTGCAAACGTTGGCCATGTAGCAATTATATTTCAACAGACTTAAACTATTAGAGTGTAATGTGAAGTGCTAGTTTTCTAGCCATGTAGACCATGTGAGTGTCAGCCCTACTTATGCAATAGGGCCCACCCAAGGACAGAGCAAATCTCTGAACAGCGTGGGAATTGAATCCACGACCCTTGGGTTAGATCACCGCTGCTCTACTGACTGAGCTACAAGGTCAGATGGGAGCAAGTAGTGGGAATTTAGTATGTCAAGATGGGTAGAAAACTAGCACTTCATATTACACTCTAATACTTAAGTCTGTTGAAATATAAGTGCTACACGGCCAACCTTTGCAAAAACGTAACCCTTCCTTATACTAGTACAAAAATCATTGCCGTGACATTGACATCTTAAATTCCCACGACCTGCTCCTGTATGACCTTGTTCAATTCCACCCTGGTCAGAGATTTTCTCTGTCCTTGGGTGGGCCCAATTCCATTAGTAGGGCTAACGCTCGGGTCACCTTGCAGCTCTTACAAGGTCTCACCTGATTGGAGACCACCCTTGAGGTTTAACAAAAGAACAAATAACAGAAACAATGGACCCTAGGCCTAAAACAAAAGGGCCATTGTTTCTGTTACCCTAGGCCTAAAACAAAAGGGCCATTGTTTCTGTTATTTGTTCTTTTGTTAAACCTCAAGGGTGGTCTCCAATCAGGTGAGACCTTGTAGGAGCTGCGAGGCTACCGTAACGCTCACATGGTCTATATAAGTAGAAAACTAGCACTTCACATTACACTCTAATATTTAAGTTTATTGTCTTTCCTGTTTTCTTTGTCCCATGCCATCCGTGAGTTAGAAGAAAGGGTCAAACACCAAGCATGAACCGAATTTTTTACATTTGCACACTTTCCCTAACAGTTAGTTTGCATGATTTCCGAGTGAGAGAAACCTGGCAGTCCCAGCAATTAATTTTACTAAGTCTTTCCAAATGCGTGGAGGTTTGTGAAGTCCCACACTCTTCCGGCAAGCGAAATGGTCCCGTGAATCCCATAACAGTTATTTTGCGCATGACTGTCTAGAGAACAGTCTGAGAGTGTTTCAGAAGAAAGCAATGAAAAGATAGAAACAGCACTGAGCTGCACTTTTTGTGAGCCAAGTTTCCTTTTTGTACAGTTCTGTTTAATAACTCATTCAAAGAACGAAAATAACTTACAGTTGTAATGATGTGCATACACTTACCTTGGTGTTATCTGGTCCTGTGAACAAAATCCTGTCAGGTCGATTATGGTGGCAGTCTATGGAGCAATGCTTCAACAGATAAAAAAATCAAAAGAAAGATCTCGTTTCAATTTATCTGTGATAAGTGAGCATGAACCAGAGAGGTAATTCTTTCCTGTGACTCACTTACCTCGTGCCATTTCGATTACACTTTCTTGTTGCAGTTAGTCATGGGACATCATAACAGTTTGTAACATTTCCATGGAAATAGGATGATTGAGATGTCAAAGAGAAATTACGATTCTGACTCAAGCACAAACAGAGCTATAAAGACATTTCCTCCAATGACCCCGTATTTCAGTGTTTAATCTTACCTTAAAATGCTTTGTGGATCTCGGAATGTCACTTTCACTTGAAGGGCGTTTTGTGCTTGTGAAGCTGTAACATGAACAGCTAATCATTCACCCAAAAAGATCGTCAGTATACAAGTGCATACCCGGGATTCATGAGCACTATTGTTGTAACCCGTGCTCGCTTCCTCATCCAGGTATAAACGGCTGCTACAGAGGTCTTGCTTTGATCGGGAAATATCTCAAGAACACCACCATCCAGACCACTTGTTGCGTTTTGCATGGCATGAGTGTCAAGGATAAATAGCCTTTTGTCCATCGCACCAATAACAAAAAAATAGGGTTCGCTAAAGTATAGCGCTGTTGTGAACCGCCCATTCTCAGCTATCCTCAAGACGGCCGAGTTTAGGCTTTCTCTGCCTTCCAGTGAGAAACAGCATAGAGTACATCTTATGTGGCGGGAAACTGATATCTCTCAATTTCACCAGTATCTCGGAGTAACTGGTAGGCTTCTTTGGCAGTGCAGACCTGATCTGTGCATTTCACTAAATAGATTTTGCAAGGCAAGTTCCAAGTAACTCCTTCAGCGATGGAGGATAGGTCTTTATATACATCAGAAGGGTTCCTTTCTTCACCGCCATGGATTTTCCAAAGTTCATGGGAGATGTGAAGGTACAGGAACATGCAGGCATTAGTACCATCGTCATTTTACCCTATATTCCACTGCAGTGTTGTGTGGCTGATGCCATATACCTTTTTGCCGATACGGTGGCCATTTTGATCTCTATTGTTTCATTCTCAGGGGACAAATACATATTAGCATATGAGCAACCCATGATATCTTTAGAAACAATAGATATCAAAATGGCCACCATACTGCAAAAAGGTCTATTTTTTGGTTTTCTGATTGTAATGCTGATGTCTGCCTCAAGCCATGCAGTTGCATGATCTTGCTCATACTTTGTTGATGTGGTTGGTCGTTTGCATAACCACAACAGCTGTGCATACTGCCGTAGTGGTTGATCAGCATTGCTCAAATTCTTTGAATAAAGATACCTTTGATCTGGGATACGCTAGATATTCACAGTTGTAAGAGACTGGGTACGAGCCGGCACATGGGTGTGGACAACACACGGCAGAAAAAGACACACTGCCCCACGGCAGAGTGTTGTGCACTTTTTCAGTGCTTCAAACTCACACTGCAGAGGCATGCATTCAATAATAATCAACTTCCATTGATAAATTTCATTGCCGCTAGCTTTGAAGGGTGAATAACGAAAATGAATGTAAATTCAAGATGCCCTGTTGTTGCGCTATTTAAATGATGCTGATAAATGAAGGGCCGCGTTCGTTTCCAAACGTGTCATATGATTACCCTTTGACGACACATTGGAGGAATGTGCGCTCGATTCGAAAGACCTTGCAAACGTGGTAAACACTTTGTATTTCAAGTCGAAGAGCAAGAAGAGGAATCTCGTCAAGTACAAGGCCGGCCACGTCCAAAAAGACTTATTGGAATCTTTGGGCAACCCTTCAATAAATTTGGAAGATAATGGATGCCCTAGGTATTGAGAGTTGATAGAGACTGGGTACGAGCAGGCGAATGGGTATGGACAGCACGCGGCGGGAGAAAAAACACACTGCCCCACAGCAGAGTGCTGTGCATTTTTTAAGTGGTCCAAACTCACACTGCAGAGGCGTTCGTTCGATAATATTCAAGTTCCAGTGATAAATTTTGCTGCCAAGAGCTCGGATGGGTGAGAAACGAATGCGGCAACCATAAATTCAAGATGCCCTGTCATTTTCGCTATTTGAATGATGCTGATAAACAAAGGGCTGCATTCCTTTCCAAACGCATGATAGGATTACCCTTTGACAACAGACCTTGCAAACGTGGTGAAGACTTTGTATTTGAGATCGAAGAGCAAGAAGAGGAATCTCGTCGCGTACAAAGCCGGCCACATCCAAAAAGACTTATTGGAATCTTTGGGCAACCCTTCAATAAATTTGGAAGATAGAGACTGGGTATGAGTGGGCGAATGGGTGTGGACAGCACACAACGGGAGAAACGATACACTGCCCCTCAGCCGAGTGTGTACATTTTTTAAAGGGTTCAAACTCACACTGCAGAGGCGTGCGTTCAGAGCTAGATAGTCTGTTTTGGCTAAAACTTAACCCATCGACTCCTAAACCAGCCGTAACCGGCTGCGCACAATGACCACTGAATTACCTAAACCGGCCGTACAAAAGGGCGTCTTGATCAGAGTTGATCTTAGGCCTCTACCCAGTTTCCCTTAGTTAATTAATCTGACTTTTTTGTTGTTATGGAGACTTGGTAGGATAATTGACCAATCATTTGCCGTCTTGCGAGCGTATTTTCACAGCTGCTAAGAGACCCCAGGAGTGCTGGCTTTTTCCCCTTTCGATTGCGCGATCAAATTATTCAAAGACAACAGCCGCTGTGCAAGATAACGCATCAAACCATGGGGATATTCATGCTTTTTTTTCCAGATTCGAAGGATCTAGGGATCTAAGGGACCTTTTATGGTAATCCTATCACGCGTTTAGACACAAACGAGGCCCTTCATTTATCACCATCGTTCAAATAGCGAAAATGACAGGTCATCTTGAATTTACAGTTGCCGCATTCGTTTTCACGATTCACCCATTCGAGCTAGCGAGCTTCTTGTTTATCATCATTCTTATTGGTCGCTTGGTTGTCACCGTCTTCTTCGTCACTTTTAAAGCCATCTAAATCAAAATTGTTGTCTCTAGTATCCCCTCCTCTTACAGGAAAACCCTTTGACTACAGACCGGAAAAATGTGCACTTGAGTCGAAAGACCTTGCAAACATGGTGAAGACTTTGTATTTAAAGTCAAAGAGTAGGAAGAGGAATCTTGTCGCATACAAAGGCTGCCCACGTCCAAAAAGACTTATTCGAATCTTTGGGCATCCCTTCAATAAAATGGAAGATAATGGATATGCTAGTTCATGGACACTGGGTACGAGCGGGCAAATGGGTGTGGACAGCACGCGACGGGAGAAGAGACACACTGCCCCACTGCAGAGTGTCGTGCACTTTTCAAGTGCTTCAAACTCACACTGCAGAGGCATGAGTTCAAAAATATTCAAGTTCCAGTGATAAATTTTATTGCCGGGAGCTCGGGTGGGTGAATCACAAAAACAAATGCGGCAACTGTAAATTCAAGATGCCTTCTTGTTGCGCTATTTGAACGATGCCGATAAACAAAGGGCCGCATTCGTGTCCAAACGCCTGATAGGATTACCCATTGACGGCACACTGGAAGTAAGTGCACTCGATTCGAAAGACCTTGCAAAGTAGCGTGTTAAACGCACACCCGGAAGCCTTACAACGCTTCCGTGACTTTCATACCAATGATATTTTTATACTGCTGATGCCTAAAAGAGACTCCAAGTGATAAAAAGCAAAGTAACGTGTTAAATGCACACCTGAGTGCCTTACAACGCTTCCGTTACTTTTACACCTATGAAGCCAAAAGAGACTCCAAGTGATGAAGAGCAAAGTAACGCCTTGATCTCACACCCGAAAGCCTTACAAGGCTTCGGTGACTTTCAAACCGATGATGCCGAATAGAGACCAGGAGATAAAAAGATGTTTCGACAGAAACTTCTGTCATCTTCAGTTTAAATTACAAAGTACAGAGTTGAATATATAGTGTGAACCAAAATGCTAATTAGCTGTAATGTAAAAGATTACAAAGAAAGTTTTAAATTAACATGATAAAGTTGATAATTAAGTGTAGGTTTCTCCCATTGAATATGAATGGCTTCTTTTATCTTAAGTTGGAAGGTGGTAGAAGCGTGATCTAGGATGCTAAAACAATCATTAGAGCACAAAGTGTGGCAATGCTCAGAATTCTGTAGCTGTTTGAAGACGTGCAAGGTCCTATCACTGAAAGTGTGCTAACATACACGCGTGGAAAAATGCCGGGTAGTTTTGCCGACATAGCAGGCAC
>NC_090873.1:31804418-31814418 GCF_036669935.1 Montipora foliosa
ATAATCCTTGAGTGGAAACCTCTCAAACAATTAGCAGTGATGAAGAATAAATATATTAAAGGCTAGAACAGTGAACTTACCTTTCCAGTGTTTACAATGTGAGTCGATGCTTCTTGGTATCCGAGTTATGGCACTTGGTGGTTTGATACTCAGCAAGCGAGAGTCTACTTGATGCACCAGATGTCCACAATACCAGTTCTTGCCACTGTTGGAGGAGTCAAACCAAAGGCCAATTAGATTAAGTGCAATTAAATTGACAGACAGCTCAGATGTAGGGTCGAGCCTAAAATTACAGCATGTTGCTAAAAATAATAGTATTAGTATGACACACCATAAAGTCCACAAGGGTCCTGCACAGCACTTAGTATAGGCAATTTCAGCAACTTCTGAAAACACAAGTGATATTAATCCTTAATTTTACGAGGACCCATTGCGATCACTTGTTAATGACATAGAGGGCAAAATTTTCTTAACACTGTTGAGGCACCTCGAAAAACAGTCCCCTAAGCGGAGTTAAAACACTTGTTCGCTCGGAAGCAAAGCAACTGACAAACAGACAAGCAAGTCAACTTGTTCTATGTGTCCAAAACGAGTATAGATGATTGTTATTTACATCCACTCGAGAGGAAAATACGAGTTTCATTCCTGAACAACAGTAACAACGATTAAACCAAATGTTAAGCTTCAATTTATTTTATTCACCTGTGCTGTAGAGGTTTTTACCACTTGCAAATACACATCCGTAAACATAGCAAACGGTTTGTCTAGAGAAATCCACCAAATTTGAGCTACTCGTTCCTCCCGTCAATGGCAAATTGTTCTGTGACCTTTTTCGTTGAGCTGCAAGATGTCGTGGTAAACTTACAGCCCTTGACAAAAGGAATCATTTTGTTTTTCAACCACACAATCCCGCTACGCCGGGCGCCATGTAAGTCGATCCAAGTTTTAAGCTTTTCATGAAAAAAATCTTTTGCCCTTCTTCTTGTCACTTGCAAATTCAAATTCCAGATCATCTTTTAAAGCCAGTTCTCAATCTTTATGCCTTTTCGGCGAATGCAGCGCGAATTAAAAGACAAACTTCGATGAAGATGAAGTTGTTTTGCTCAAACAGACGTAACCAACTGAATGTGGAAGAGGTACGTTCAGCCAATCAGGTGCAAGAATTTTTGGCGCTCGACCAATCATGAGCTAGTAATTTTGCCCTCTTCTCAAGCAAATTTACAAAAAAAATACCCTCTTCATTGACCAATCAGCATTCAGTAATTTTGCCCTCTATGTTATTATACATGAAATACATGTACTTTGAGTGCAGGTTGGGTCTATAAAATTATTTTGAAGACCAACTTTTTTTAACTGCAGCCTTTACTGACAACTTACTGATGAATCTTCATGCAATGCTTTCAGTGAGTCTTACTCAATGTCCTTTTAGGTTTGTAGTTCCGCATGGCCAGTTGGGGTATCTCTGAAAGGGAAAGTCACAACATGACCTCTGGCAGAAGTGCTAACAGTTTCCCCTTTTTCTGTACAATAGCAGCAGCTGTCATGCCCATTGTAAGAAACTTGTTCTAGCACTGCAGAGCGTGACGATAGGTGAAAATGACCCAAAAGCACCATCACTCGTGAAGTAGCTGCTTCTTCTCTGGGCAACTCAACCTCAAACCCTAAAAAAGAAATAAAAGGAAATAAAATAATTAAGCCAATATATACTACACAGAGTACTCATTAGTAGAACTACAGTGTACAGCAACAGAAGATATATAAGTGAAAACCTGGACTGATTACTGTGAAGGAAGCATGAAACTCTGAGTAACAACTGCCTTGAACCTAATAAACCAATAACTTAAGTTACATAAGTAGCCTACTGACCCATCCATTGCCCTTTCCAGTGAAGCTAATGCCACAGATTATAACTTGTACTTTGTGCTTCTTACCTTGCACTTGAGCTGCACAGATCATGTCAACAAATGGTTTTAAAAACGTGGAGAAAAATGGCTTGTCATCTCCAAACCATAACCCACTGAAGAGCCTGTATTTTGATAATGACCTGAAGAAGAAAAATTGGAAAAACAACCATTATGTACTTGACCTCTACAGTAGTTGTAGTCGCACTGATATGTTGAATTACACGTAGGGGTAAAAAAGGACAGGGAAAAAATCATATCCCCAACTTTCAGTACTAAAATTGTTGTCTGATTTACACTGGAAACACGAAGATTTTCAGTGAAAAAATGTGAAAATGTCATAGCTATGGTCAAGCCTCCAGTTGTGACCACCTCTCCTCAGCAGCCAGTTTTCCAAAATATGTGAAATAGTAGCAGACATGAAAAACTTTTCAAGAGAAGACACACAGTTTTAAGTTTGCAAAACATGTTTCGGTTGACCAACATCCATCGTAAGTTGCGAATACAAATGAACTGGTAGTCAGTGTGATGTAAAAGATAGCTAAATAAGAATTATGAATATGAAATAACGATGTGAATATGGGGTTCTAAAGAATACAGTGAAAGAAAAACAATGGGTAATTAACACAGAAAAATTAAAATGAAAGTGTTAAATCGACATGATTAACTTGCTTGTTTAATGAGGGCTTTTCCCAACCAACATGTACATGTATGTGTAAGGCCTCCTTCATTTTCAGCTGAAAAGGCGTGGGAAGAAGTGTCAAGGATTGAAAAGCAATTCTCTGAGCACAAATCTCAGCATGTTTCTGACTCATAAATGTGCTAAAAGATGTGTGAGTTCTTATCAGATGTTAAATGTTCACAAAACATGTGTAGCAAGATGTTGGTTTGTCTCACTGACATAACAGGCGCTACAGCCTGGGCAAGAAAATTTGTAGACAACACAGGATCGTGATAAATTAGAGATGGCATCTTTGGCGCTAAATAAGTTCTTGATCTTGTATGGGAACCCACACAAGATCAAGAACTTATTTATTGCAAGAGGTTCAACTGTATTTACAGTATGTAACCGTACATAGTTTTTCTTAAACATGTAATTCTTTACCTTAAATGTGATGGAAGTTCATTAATTGACAAAAAGAGTGCCCACACACCAAATTTTGAAGATTTAAAAACAGCCACACTATCAGAGTTAACTTTAAATGACATGTTGAACTGCTGTGACAATTAAGAATCCTCCATGTTGAAACTGATCCTTCTATAATTTGCCATCATACACATCATCAATTTTTCCTTCCGCCTGCTTTCTTCTGTGGAAACGATGCTTCAGCCCATTGACAAACTCTTGACCTATCAAAAATACAAAATATTCATATTCAACTCATACTCATATTCAACTCAACACAAACAAAACGGGGTTTGAACTCGATGCCATAAACAATCCAAAACCTACAAGATTAAGATTTTTACCCATTTAAAAAAAAATCAAAAACAAAAATCAGAACAAAGGCAGGGACTACTGACCTTTAAAGAGTTTTCTTATTTGATCAGCAAGAGGTGCTTCCAGAAAAAAAGATGTATTGTTCGCCAGACTGGTGCCACAAATTCTACAAGAATCAGGAAGTGTTACTGACTCCGTTTGCCTTTGCTCACAAATGCAGCCCTTGCAGAAAGTGCAGAACATATGTTTGACCAAGTTTCCTTTGATGTTCTTGAAATGGTCAAACAGTTTCCTCACATATGTTTTGCAGTAGTTTGGTTTAGGGCAATGTGCCTCAATAACAGCAAGAAGATCAGTAAAACACTGCACTGTAAGGGCGCTTTCCTTTTGTCAGAACTGGCAGGCCAGACCTGTCATTTTGCAAAGAAAATGCATCAATTTTAAGGAACACTGGCATGATAATCCCTCGCATTCTTCTGGAGGAGTATATATCGTCCTCGAAGTGTCTTAATTTGATGGCGTTGTAGAGTTAGTCCTTCCAAATGCCCCGTCTGGCCGGTCAGTTCTGTCAAATGGAAAGCGCCCTAACTCTATGTTTAAGAACAAAAGACAAAGTCAACAGTATACTGGATGAAAGAGAAAGTGATGCACCTTCGCAGAGCGGAGGATCGTTATCATGAGCTTGTTCTACATCACAGTCTTCGTGATCACTCCCATCGGTTGAGTTATCAGAATCAAAGTCATACACTGTACCAGCTGCACTTGAACAGGAAAATAAATCAAAGTCAGACAAGTAATCGATATCAGCGCTGTCAACATGTTCAAAGTTTTCCTCGCCAGTCCAATCCAATCCACAGGGATCTTTTGACAACTCATCTAAGTTGGTGTCAATGTTTTCTTCCTCCCGACAATCTTTTCGCTCTTCAACAGATAAATCAAAGCCATTTTGATGCAATTCGATGGCTTCATTGTCAAATACGTCCGCAAATTCGGCGGCAAGGAGATCTGGAGTACGCTTACATTCTTTTTTACTCCTCCTTAAATTCTGTTGTAATGCTCAAGACTGGAAGGGTTCATCTTGTCCCAAGTACTGGCGATAGGGGCCTCGTTTTCTTCCAGACATCACTTTAGTTTGGTAGAAAAGCAAACTGTCTACAACATGGCTTCCAGCTGTGATGGAATCGAGGCGGTATTGGTAACCTCGTTTCCATGTTTGGCGGGCTTTTTCTAGTGTCTTGTGTTTTGTCTTGTTGTTGGACACCTACCCATATTATTATAAAATAATGGCATCATTTAATGCAAAAAGAACTTCTCGGAAACGTACATTTGCTGAAGAAGGTAAGCTATCTGATGTTCTGTGTAGCTTTGTTTTTAGTCTTTGTAGAGTAATAAGTTTCTCTCAGAGAAAAAACTGAAAGTTCATGCTCCGTGTTTCATGTGATTATAAAGTTTAACTTACAATGAGTTTCTCGGGTTTTTCAAATTGGATAACATTAATTATGTGTATTCAGGCTTTTTTGCTCGAATCATAAGGATAAAAATTAAGCTTAATTCTGTGGTCGGACGCTCGTCATTTTCCCCTGCCTTAATTCATAAGGCGTAAAGTTCTTTAAGTTTGAGTTTATACACGGTGAACTGATCACAAAACATTTACAAAACGCTTGAATAACAGTCATAACTAAACACTGGGATATTTTACTGGATGCGTGGTTGAATCTGACTTTTTACAGTGATGTTGATAAAAAATATTTCAAAAATATAAAAGAAGCCTCGACTGTGCTCTGTTCTGTTGTAAGCGCGCAGGAAGCAGTAGAGCACGAACTTCGTGCTCTACCGCTTCCTGCGCGCTTACAACAGGGCCCGGTTGTTCGAAAGCCGATTAACTTAATCCAGGATTAGGGTAAACTTTTGCTTCATATTTTCAACTTTTTGGTGATAGTTTCTTTTGCTTATTTTTGTTTCTCAAAATTGACTACTTCTAATATTAGGTTTTGCCGAATATCAGCGTTGAACAACATTTGGGAGTAGAGAAATAAACTCATTGGTTAACTGTTAATCTGGGATTAGCGTTAATCGGCTTTTGAACAACCGGGCCCAGAACAGAACAGAGCAAGCAAGGTGTTCCACTGTCAAGTGATTTACGAAACCAAGTGATATCATTAATTGTAACTTTCAAAACTACAAAAGACAAAATGCCCGCGTGCATTACTGACTTTGCTTCCCTTCAAGTGTTTGTGGAGTGGCGACAAAACGTTCCCAAGTGGGCAGGAAGGTGGTAAACTTTGAAGTTTTATTGTCAAAACTTTGAATTTTGATTGGCCAGCAGAACATGTTTTTGTCATGCGTGTGGACAGGTAGTTGCAAGCGAAGGTAACTTGCTTTCCAGGAGAAGAACGATGCCAAGTTCGCTTTTTTAGTTTAATTTTAAAGATCTACAGGTTTCTACTTCAAAGGAATCGGGCCGCATTGCGGCTCATAAAAACGTGCACTGTTTCAAATGGAAATTTAGAAACAAGGAGCTCAAAGCTTGCGGATAAAAATGAAAATTTGGAAGGAGCTGCCAAGGAGCTACAATTTTATGGCTTGAAGCCGCTTGCAGCTAAATTGCCCGAACTAGCGTCAAAGTTGGAAAGACTAGACTGCTTCCACTGGTTCTAAGGAGAATATGAGAGCAAATTTTGAACTAATCACTCGTCAAGTGAGCGATGATACGAAATTGTTGAGGTTCACCTGAGATAACCAGAGAGTAAGCAAACCAGCGCTACACTGCATTGTAAGTTTGTTTGAGCATTTTCACAAAAATAAAGCTTCTCATCATAAACAGACAGCTCAATTGGTGTTTTCTGTCGTCGTTTTACCTCTTTATTTCTCCCTTAGTAACAAATATTAGGTCTTCTATTGAAAAATTCCCTAAGTTGAGAATTTATTTCTGTTACGAGTTCGAATGTTTTGAGGAAAGGTGGTTTGCAAACTAAAGTGATCGCAGGGTTCTCGGAACAACAGCAAGAAGATTTATTCCAAAAATGAACCTAGTTTCCACGAAGTAAACTCTAAATAACATGTACTCGACAAACTTACACGGCCTCCGCCAACTTGAATAAACACTGCTTCTGTCACACTTGACTAAACACGGTTAACGCCAACTCTCTTCGCTTGTGAAAAACTAGTTTAAAAAAACTCAGCTAGGACTCGTCTACTTATATACTCTGACAAAAAGCTTGTAGAACTTTCTAAAATAGTAATCAATCTAATTAAGGAAGGATTACAAAACACACTGATTTAGAAACGCTTACGCACGGACCTAAAAATAAACAAACTACGAACTCTCGTGAAGCTTCTGGAAAGTAACGCTAGTCACGCAATGCTATTGCTAAATAAGGGGCAGTTTAATATCAATAAACTCATTCCTCAGCACGACTCAAGTAATCTGCACCAACGTTCTCTGAGCGCTTAATGGCTTCAACTGTGAGTGAATAACTTTGCAAAAACATAGCCCAACGCATAAGCCATTCGTTAGCAACTTAGCACTGTTCATGTACTTTAAGGGTTCATGGTCCGTCTGAAGAACAAAAGAAACTCCGTACAAATAAAGATGAAATGTCTTGATACTCCATACAATTGCTACACATTCCTTTTCAACTGTGGAGTAGTTCCTTTCTGCACCTGTCAATTTCTTGCTTGCGTAGCAAACGGGAAATAACTTCTCATCATGTTTCTGCATTAACACTGCACCAATTCCACTGTTGGAGGCGTCCGTCCTTAAGAAATAAGTTTTAGATGGATCGGGGAGTCGTAAAATAGGCTCACTTGTTAGGTAAGACTTGATTGTTTGGTAGGCTTTCTCTTGTGCTTCACCCCACTCAACTTTATTAGGTTGGCCTTTCCGTGTGAGATCAGATGAGGGCACTGCGATCGCTGCAAAGTTGAGGGATGAAGTCTTTGTAGTATCCTGCTAGACCCATAAATGATCGCACCTGTTTCTTTGTGCTTGGCCTTGGGGCATCTTTAATTTTCTCCACGTTATCCTGATGTAGACCAATCATTCCTTGCTCCAGTCGACGACCTAGGAAATCCACACTGTTTACTCCAAATAGGCACTTAGTAGGCCCCGCTTGTACAAGGCGCAAAAATAGCTCCCTTAGGGCTTTAATATGTTCTTCCCAAGTACGGGTGTGAACCAATATATCATCCCAGTACAAATCAACATTGGCTAGATCTTCTAGCAACTTTTTCATTGCACGCTTCAGTGTTGCTGCCGAGTTGATCATTCCAAACGGCATCTTCAAGAACTCGTACGACCAGTCAGGTGTTGCGAAGGCCGTTTTCTGAATGTCCTCCTCTGGTATTGTTATCTGCCAATATCCCTTGCTAAGGTCAATTTTTGAGTAGAACTTGTCTCCACTAAGCTTCTGAAACAAATGTTCAGCAGTTGGCATAGGCTCAAGATCAAATACAGTTAGTTTATTTAATTTCCGATAATCAACGCACACACGGTTTGTGTTGTCTTTTTTCTTCACTACTACCACAGGTGATGCATATGGAGAACTGGACTCTCTAATAACTCCCATTTTAATCATGTCGGCAATATCTCTTCTCAGTGATTCTCTGATGCTGTAAGGTACTGGGTAAGGTCTTGATCTAACCGGCTCATCTGAAATGAGTTTAACATGATGCTGAACGAGATCTGTGGCACCTGGAGCTTCAGTAAACAAATTTGTGAACTGTTTAGCCGGATCCATAAATTCATTCCGTTGTTCATCCGTCAGATTTGGTCCGGTTTTAACATCTCCGATTGATTCCTTGGCTACATATCCACCAAGCTCTAAAAAATCAACCTTTTCTCTCCCTGCTTCATCAGCTTTAGCTGCACAGTCGACAGCATCTTCTACACACGAAGCGCCTACTCCACCAGCTACTACTCCTTCGGCTGTAGTCTCCTCTCGCTCAAGGTACTTTATAAGAAGGTTACCATGGTAAACTTTCTCCTTGCCTTTTACTTTCACTTTGTAGTCATTGAGACCTACCACAGAACTAACTTCAAAGGGACCCTTCCACTGCATAAGTAGCTTCTTATGGTCGGTAGGTAGCAGTATAAGCACTTTCTCACCTGACTGGAACTTCCTGACTTTAGACTTGTGGTCGCAATCGTGCTTTCCTTTCTGCTGGGCTTTCTCAAGTTCACTATGAGCGAGTTTAAGGGTATCTTCTAACTTCTCTCGTAATTCAAAAACGTACTGGTAACTGTTCTTTACCTCAGGTTCATCAACTTCTTTTGTCCACAGCTGTTTGAGTATAGCCATTGGTCTTCTGACAGCTCTTCCATATAACAGCTCAAACGGTGAAAAACCAGTGGACTCTTGGGGAACTTCACAATGAGCAAACAACAGCGGGTTTGCGTAGCGATGCCACTGTCTTGGCTGCTCACTACACAGTGTCTTGAGCATAGACTTCATCGTTCCATTAAACTTCTCCGCCAAACCATTACATAACGGGTGATAGGGTGTTGTTGTAAGCTGTTTAATGCTTAGTAGTCGGGTGACTTCTCTCATACAGTCAGAAACAAACTGCATACCCAGATCACTCAGGATTTCTTCAGGTACTCCTAGACGGCTGAAGATATCTACAAATGCCTCTGCTACAGTCTCTGTTTCAATGTTCTTTAGTGGCACAGCCTCAGGGTAGCGAGTCGAAAAATCTACCAGTGTCAATATATATCTGTGTCCTTCTTCACTCGGGGGACTGATAGGACCAACAAGATCTATTGCTACTCTCTTAAAAGGTTTATCAATCAGTGGCATCTTCTCTAACGGTACCTTCGGCACTGATCCTTTACTTACAGTCTTCTGACACACGTCACAGGACTTGCAAAATCGGGTTACGTCACCTTGAATCCCAGGCCAATAAAATGCACTCTGGATCTTGTCTGTTGTTTTCTTGATGCCCATGTGACCGCCCATGATGGATCCGTGAGCTACTTCTATTATGAGGTGTCTCAACTTCTCAGGTACCATAACTTGTTTAAGCGGTTTACCACCATTCACGTAAGGATGCTTGTACAGGCGGTACAGTACTCCAGATTTTTCTTCGAAGGAAATCTCCGCCTGACCCTTCACTAACACACCGTCTCGATCCCAGTACTTCCGCAGACTCTCATCTTCACGCTGCAGCTGCTTGAGCTTCTTTCTATCCACAATAGGGTTTTCATGGGTACTAGGCACCTTCAAAGTAGTGCGTTCATCCTTTTTCTTAGCTTGATTTCGGGTAGTTACTGCACAAGCCTCTTGCCAACTGGGTTCTGGATTTTGTGCATCCCTTGCATTACGTACATTACCAATAATTTGGTCGTAGATAGGATCTGAAAGGCACTGCGCTTCTACTGTCCCTTAAGATAAGGTGTATCAACATAAATTCTTGCTATAGGCACCTTCCTCGCTGTGTTGTCAATAAGCATCGTGACGTTAAAATCTCTGGTGAGCTGATCCTCGCCGACAAGGTCCTTCATGACTACAACTCCACTGCAACCGGTATCTCTTAAAACGTCGACAGTCTTCTCTCCAACTCTGCCCTTTACAACAGGCATCTTACTTCTTACTCCATTTAGTGGTTCAACACAGGCATTACTTAGCAACGGAACTTTCTTACCACAGGCTAACAGAAG
>NC_090873.1:31826918-31829418 GCF_036669935.1 Montipora foliosa
AGCTTTAAGAATTCCACTCAATGATTCAATTTGAGGGTCACTTGAGTGAGTTGAGATTCTTGAGAATTTTGTGCAATAGTACTGAATGTGCCAGTGAGACAATAATCAAATTTTAAGTGCAATTTTAGGATTTGATTTCCTCTGGTGCCTTGAAAAAATGAGCTTTAACTTCAACCTTCAATACATGTATAACAAGAGTTGGTCTTATTCAAAGCATGCCTGTGTGAATACGATATTTTTCGAGTTAATTCACTACTCGTAATATATGTACTTTGCTTAAACAATGTCCTTTAAAGGCCCCAAACTTTGAACATAAAATCACTCTGTACACGGAGAAATGAAAAGGAAAGCTTTTATTCTGATGAATTGTATAGATTGTGACAAATATCATCAACGGATTACCTTGTTTGATGCTCTCATAATCGGCCTTATTCCAAAAGGAACATGATGCATTACTCTTGAAAATTACACACTCCAAGTCAGTACTTAATCCTTTCAATGAACTCCAGTATCTTTCAAATCTTGCCCATTTATAATGAATCGGTGGAAAGATTGTCATCCTCCGCCATCTTGAATAACACGTGAGAGACCGGACTGGAAACTAGTGAGCCCTTTTCGTTTTGGTCAGCAGTCAGTGGTAACCAGTCCAGCTCAACGTCCAGCTCTTACAGATTTTGGACGGTTTTATATGTTAATGTATCTACGATCACACTTTTTGCACGGTGACGATTTTTTGGTTAGGTTTACTCTTTAAATCCTGATCCAGGCAAGGAAATGCTCACAACAACTCAAGTAAAAAGGTAAGCGTTAACTTTAAGCGAATAACGCTTGATTTGATGCCTTATTGTCTCGAAAATGAGGAACGGTTTACTTGTATTTAGAATTCACATTTTCACACCTTCGAGTCAATTTGTGAAGCAAGGATAGTCAATTTGGCTTAAATGCTATAGCCCTGTAAAAAAATTTGTAAACCTGTACTATGTAATGAAGAATAATGAAGTTTTAGAACAAATGGTGAAGCAAATGATTTGGAAAACAAGTGCTCATACCGCAAGTTATATGTATACGATTCAGCGGATTGACAAATGATTTCTTCTTGTAAAAATGCTAAATGCTGTCACTTTAACTATTGTAATCAATGCAGAAAATGCCTGACAAAGCTATAATTGACGTTTGTAAGTTAAGGGATCCAAATTTATGAGTTTACTCTAGCACAATTTAGTTGTAATAGAAATAATCAGTGATTTAGAGGAATAACTATATGCATCATTGAAGTATAATAATACTGTATATGCTGTATTTTTTTAAGTTGCCATGAAAGAGCACAAAGAGACACGTCCTGAAAAAAATCTTTGATGGGACAGCAGGGAAAGGTCCTTTACAACAGACAAAAATGCTTAGCAACCAATTCTGTCTCCTCCACCAGATATGGTTTGATGTATTTAAGGATCTCTCTTTGCAGACTTGTTAGAGTTCTGTGGTTTATCTGAAATGTTAACAGCTTTTTTCGTAGTTAATTTTAAAACAAGAACCCAATCCAAATATTTTGACATGAATTAAATGTTTAGGTACTGCTTTGAACTCTGTATTCTACTTTTTGCCTGTGAGCTATGGTAGTAACTGTTACTGTTAATAGCTTGACTGCAATGGATTTTTTGTAGTTTCCACCACATCTCTGATTTGCTGGAATATTATTTTACAGGAGCAGGATATATATATATTATATATTTTTAGTTTTTGTTGCTGAAATGTAATGATCTGTACGTAAAGTAATTAATACCCATTGAAGCTGAATGTGAAACTGTGCTACTTGTTTGTATGTTGATTAAAGGACCTTATTACTTCAGAAAACTGACCAGTGAATTTATTGATTGTAGTCCAACACTAGGAAGAATCACAGCTGTTCACTGAATATATGGGACAGGACGGGAATTGTGTGAAAAGTCATTTCATTCCCATACCAGATGCAGCATACAGCTGTACATGTACCTAGACAATAATGTGGAGATTGTATGCATGGAAGTTTACCATTTCATTGATTGCCATATCATATGGGCCAGCATGATATGGGAATTGCAAGGGACTTTGCCAAATCCCCATAGCATTCCCATACCATATACCAGTGTGCCTGGATAATGTGGGAATTGGATGGAGTGCTGCCAAATATGTAGCATTCCCAAAGTGAGGGGTCAGAGATCGTGTGGTATTGGTATGGGGCTGAGCCATATCATTCCTATACTAGATCATATGGGGTATCTATGGAGTACTACAATGTACCAAATACATAGCATTCCCATAGTTTAAGACAATAGAGTTATAACTAAATGAAGACAGACTGCCAATTATGGGTTTGAAACTGATTTTTTTTTTTTTAAGAAAAAGTTCAACAAATGTATTGTCAGTGCAATAGTTGTTTGATTTTCAGGTTCAGTACTGTAGTTTCAACAAGTCTGGACAGTAATATTGTTACACATTTGACAGACGTACAGCAATCTTTGTG
>NC_090873.1:31839418-31841918 GCF_036669935.1 Montipora foliosa
TGGAGCTCGGCGTGATGAGGGTATCAAATGGTTTACAGAGCTATCGGATAAAGGTAAGACAATGAAATAATCACAATGTTTAAATGGAGAATTTAATTTCTTTCCAGGAGATATGATAAGTACATGTTTCTTACTTGACAGCCAAAGCCACAAAGACGCATTTCTATTGGGCCATGCGCAATAATGATGGCACTGAAGCTGGTTTTCAGCAGTACTTACTCAATGTTGTGGATCACTACCAGGTTTACAAACTTCTTGTATATGTTACTGGTAGCAATGAAATTCAATTTATAATTTTGTAAACTAGGTTGATTCTCAGGTTTCGTTGTAGTTTGGCCTTCATTCATGAATAAGTAGGGCTACATGTAGAGATTTAAGCAAGAAAATTAACGATAGTAAAATAACATGACGTTTCGACGACTTCATGTCATCATTGTCAAATGAATAAATTAGAAATAACAGAAAGGCATATTGATAGATTTAGAAAGTGAGAAAATAAATGTGACCTTACACAGGAAAACGTACACTAGGCCTTATCCGTTTAACGGATAAAAGCGTTTATCATCCGTTTGTTGTCCGTTTGTAATCCGTTAAAACGTTTCATGAAAACCGTTGCATGCTTTAGGGGAAGCGTTTGAATGGCTTTCGCGTCCGTTCATAAATTTTATGCAGCCGTTAAAACGGAAAGAGGTATCCGTTTAGAAAATCTAAGCATCCGTTAAAACGGCAAAAGCAATCCGTTAGAAAAAAATAATCTTAGCATCCGTTAAAACCGCAAAAGCAATCCGTTAAAAAATCTGAGCATCCATTATATCGTTGTTTGGTTCGTTTTCGAAAACAAGAACATCAAAATGCTACGGTGTTCGGGTCAATAATTATGCCGCTTTGTTTCACAGTGTTTGGAATTAAATGTTACAACATACCTGAATATCTTCTTTCCTGTGATTCCCAGCTTTACTTGTTTATGTGAACTGCAGTCCGATCGCAAAATTACAAAATACATTCTCTTGAACCTCGCCATTTTGAACTAGCGGGAGTTTAAATAACCAGTAGTAAATGACTGAACAAAACATCCGCGGAAAATGGCTTTGAGTTCGAAATAACGAGGATTTGGAACTAACCAAGTATTTACATACTGCTGTCGCTATTCATTGAGGCGTGAAGTTGACATTCGAGCCCCCATAATACTCTTCCGTGAGTCTTGCGTGACTGGTAATGCAAGGCAGTTTCTTTTTTTAAACAGCCAATCGTTTTGACTGTAGAACCTCGGTAACGCGTTGTCTTAGTAACTACTACCACTCATAATTATACCTCAGGCGTAATCCGCAAGTTCATATTAGAAACAAATCTCAAAATGGAAGAGTCAAGTTGCGATCAAGCTGAGGAAATTGTAGCGAAATTTAAAAGATTACTTCGGGACGGGTGTGGATGTTGTCAAGGCTCTAATGATGCCGAGTGTTCGAAACAGTTTTCGGAGGATACTGTACTTGGAAATTTGTTCAACTGCCTTGAGCTTTCCCATACTGAGCTTGACTTAGTCATACTGGCAAACATACAAGCATCTGTGAGCATGGAAGTACCTGGAGCAAAAAGGAAACGAAGCCCGCGATGCAACTTTCTGTATAAGTCACGGCCTATCTGCAAGGAGATGTTTCTGTGCATGTATGGGATAAGCTACTCCAGATTTCGCAGATTAAAAGACCACTACGAAAATCACGGCATATCTCAAAGGATTCACGGCAACACTGAGAGACTACCACCCAACACGCTACCACAAGCTGTAGCCAAGGATGCGAAGACCTTCCTGAACAATTACGTGGAAGATAATGCTGTTTTGCTTCCCGGAAGGATCCCCGGATTTAAAAGCGATGATATTAAGCTGTTATCCTCGAGCGACACAAAAATGAGCGTGTGGCGTGAGTTTCAAAGGGCTTGTGCAAAGTAATAAGCAATCTGTCAGCTACACAAAATTTATTGACTTGTGGGAACAATTTCACCCAAACGTTGTTGTTGCAAAGCCAATGACTGACTTGTGTTTCACTTGTCAACAAAATACCTCGAAGCTTATCCGATCTGCCAATCTTCCGGACAGAGAAAAGTCTGAGTGCGTTCAGATTCAGCAAGAACACTTGAACTGTGTGCAAGATGAAAGAGAACTATACAGGAATGCCTGCCAGGAAGCGAAAAACAATTTTGAAATTGTGCAGGACACAATTGCTTTGGATCAGAATCACGAGGCCTGCTCGCTTGACACTACTATGCATTACTCTTTTGACTTCTCGCAACAAGTACATGTTCCAAGTAATCCAATGCAGCCTGGACCGATATACTTCAAAACGCCACGGAAATGTGGTATTTTTGGCGTCATGTGTGAGGCCATCCCTCGACAAATAAACTACTTGATCGACGAAGCAAGTGACATTGGCAAGGGAGCGAACACTACTATTAGTTACATACATCATTTTTTCGAAAATCACGGACTCGGCGAAATGACATCAAC
>NC_090873.1:31846918-31851918 GCF_036669935.1 Montipora foliosa
ACTCGGTCGTGAACAAAAGATGCTTGGATTTTCGCAACTTTCGAAGCCTATAAAATGGCAGAATTTGTTAGAAAAAGGAAAAAATTGCCGCAATGCATTTCGAGCAATAATAAATTATTCATATTTTCGGATAAGGGATCATTTATGCTACAGTATTGTGAAAAAGTAATGAGAACGTAATTCGACGAAATTCGCAAATTTCGGGGCTTTTCGACGAAAAATAGCGAATTTTTGTGCAGCGCAAAAGTTCGCAGAAAATTCGCCGAATTTTCGCAATGCCTATTGTTTAAGTTGACGCGAATTTTCGAGCAAAAATTCGCTTTGACCGAAAATTCGTTCCGAAATTTCGAGCGAAAGTTCGCTTTGACCGAAAATTCATTCCGAAATTTCAAGCTAAAATTTCCATTCACTGACAACTCGCACATGTGTGGAATGAAAGTCGAAAGGTATCGTGCAGTGCTCTTCCCTGGTCAAAAAAATAATAATAACAAAGAACCTGCAATCACGCAAGGCTTTTAAGCTATGTATTTAAAGTCTTTTGCCGCTTTATTCAAAGTTTCTCATTAAATGGAAATAGAACCATTGATGTTCTTTTCACTGCAATGACTTGCCGGCGCCTGCCAAAAAGTTAAAAGTTATCCTGAAAATTGGTAAGTAAGCTTTTCATTCGTTTTAAACATCATGTCAATAAACACTTCTGGTGTAATACAAATGTAGACCCGGGAACCATTACAAGATACCACTCGCCGGCTCTTTTACATTTACAGGCTTTGCATTGTTGACAACAGTTTGTCCTCACAACAAACATCCTTTTACGTGGCTAACACCCCTCGCTCGGGCCTAGCGGCCTGCGAGCTTCAGCTATAACTGCACATTAATCAACGCTTCTTAACAGCAAAACCTCCGGTTTCAAATCAGGTCACGTGACCAACAAAAATGCCAGGAATTTAAACTATGCAACAAAAATGTTAAAAATGCTTAGTAATAATCCAATTAACTTTGATTTACATGTTTTGCAATAACAGGAAATTCCAATCATTTAATCCACTTGACACACCCAATTCCAAACATATTTCATGACGTAAATGGTAATATTATATTCCCAGACTATAAAAACAGCGTGACAGGGTCACCAGACATCATTACGCTTTACGCTTGCTAGAGACAACTTTACGCAGTGTTTTACAGCTAAAAAGAGACAAGCTTGCCTCCAAACTTGCTAAAGAAGTACATCCTAATGCACAGCTCTCAGCCTACTGGGTTTTGACCCTAAGAACAGAAGAACAACTAGCAGCATTCGTAAGGTACGCAGACAGTACATCTTCAGTACGATTTGACCTTGGGAGATCTCAGCAGAAGGAGAAAGACACTGCCATGCCTTCCTGCAGTTCGACAAACAAAGACGAAGACAGTGGGCAGGAGTATTTGCACAAAACTTGAAGAATATGTGGATCAGACCATTGGAAAAGAAAGGAACAAACACCTACGTTGAAAGTAAGCTGAATTACTTGAAATATTGCTGCAAAGAAGGAAGCCCACTTTATTACAAAGGAACTATGCCTTTCAATTTAGAAAAACATTTAAATGACAACCAAGAAGCAGTTAATGATATAATTAATGACACACAAATAATTATCCCTGATTCAGATGAAGAAGAAGAAGAAGAAAATTACAGTAAGCGTGATCAAGAAATCGTTAATGAAGCTAAGAAAGTTTTCAGAGAAATAGGGGGAGCTTTAATTCCTAGAAGCCACTCTTTTGAAATGGAAGAAATTAATTTACCTTTAGGGGTTGATCAAAGAGAACAAGAAGCAGAAAATTGGCGCAAAATAGCAGCAACATTAAATCCGCCAAAAAAAGGGCGCCCAAAGGGCACCGGAAGACCTAAGATGAGAAAAACAAAGACCTCTGACATAATTAGGGATCGAATTATGGCGAGGGAAAGCAGACTAAAATTAATTCAACAGTTCCCACAAATGGCTAGAACCATAAAAGATTGCCTCGAATTGCACCCAGTTAAATACGAAGAAACTGATTGCATGTATTTATTCGGGGGAACAGGAGCAGGAAAAACAACAACCTCAAAACGGGTTTTAAATTATTTTCGTGAAAAACACGGAATAAATTATTACAGCAAAATGGGCGGGCTAAGCAAATTCTTCGATGGTTATGACTGGCAGCCAATCATCTTAATTGATGACCCAGTCACTTTCGTCACCTTTGCTGTTACCAATAATTTCTTTTACAAGTGAGCAAAACACGCTTATCTTTAAAAGCAAATCATAAATTCATTCCGAGACACGGTCACAGGAAAGTGTTCTAAATTGCAGTTTGCTTTAAATTTGTGATAAAAATGCAGAATCGTGTAAATTTTAAAGTATTTCCGACATTTGTTCTATTTAAGTGGATCTTTTAAATAAATTAAACTCACCAGCTTCGCATTTGTATTTCGGAAACCTTGATCTTGTGAGGATGGTTAAACCTAACCAACAATGTGCATAACCAAACAATCCATATGCCAAAAAAAAAGCATGTACATAATTCCCACCAAAGCGTTTTTATGCAGTGTAGTCGAGCATCAGTAATGTCGAATCACAAGTTTCCTTCACATGAAATGCCAGTGATAACAACAAAACCACACAACTTCTGCTAGCCAATGCAAACTTATTTCCGGCTGTCAGCAAGTAAAGAGTGAGGACTACAAAGACTGAAGACCGTTTTAGTTCTACGGGACACAATTTTTTTGCTACTGCAAATAGCCTTGATTAATTTATTCAAATTCGAGCAAACTGATAGACCGGAGAACAAACTTACCACTTTGCCTTTGAAGGGGTGATATTGTTTATAATTCTGCACTTAGCACAAAAGCAAGGTTTTTCATTGGTTACAGTTGCTGAGGCCTCTTCGATTGCTCGACTTGTTGATATTTTTTTAATGTTGGATAACTGTACCATTACAGGCTGTATGTTGCAAGACAGGCTACAAAATTAGACCCGAGGGCAGAAAGCTTGCTTGTTAATGATCTTGCAATAAAAGACACATACCAATCGGTTGAAGATTTGATTTCAAATTAGCATATGTTTTTCTAATTAAAATGACAATTGGAACCGGTACGTATTGATACACATAAAAATCACTTTCATGCGAGATTATTTTTGGTAGATGCATCTACAAAAGCTGAATTTTTCATGCCAAAGATACTGCTCTGGAACCCACAAGAACATTTTTGTATTCCAATGAAGTGCCCTATCCATAAAAAGCCATTGTGTACTTTCGTGTGGACAAACAATGTATTAGGAAAAAAGGACTATAATGAAGCCAGGCTAGTATACGACATTCGGGGTAATGTGATCTTAGTACAAAGGATATATCGTTGTGCAGAAGGGACATATGGACACAAGATTCGATCGACTTCGTTGGATGTTCTTAATAGTCTACCAAGTATCCAGGCCTTCTGTCCAATAGAACTTTTCCAACGCAGTGGCTGCACGAAAAGCCTGTTGCAGTATATAGAGACACAAATTTTCCAAGGAGATAATTTTTTAAAAATTAGTGAAGGGTTAGCGCATCTCAACTTTCAAGAATGTTTTAGAATGAGAAACATTTAAATGACCATGGAAAAGGAGACCAACAAGAACTATGACAGTGCAGGAGTTGATGACTTTTATGAAAACGTTCTTTTCTCATTCCCAAGCAATGATCAAATCATGAATTTATTTTTGAATTTGTGTAATAGGAACAAACACCTTTATGAGGAAAGCATGGAAAACCTCAACACAACTGCCCTGTCGTGCGATCATATGTTCAAAATTTCAAGAAACATCGGGCTTGTTAGAAAATCCGATAACAAATTGATTGTGCAGTTCAAGCAGCTCTTCAACGCAATGAATGAAAAAGGCGAGGTGGTTGCGTGGAGGCTGACAACATCAACAGGGTTTTCTGAGATTGAAGTTGAGACTGGACAAAAGTGATTCTAAGCTAGAGGTCATTTGCGTGGATGACTGTTGTCGTGTGTGGAATAAGTATCATCAGATTTTTCCTGAGGCAGAAGTCAAGTTCCATGCCCGTGACAAATCGTCTTTATAAGGACGCTGTAAGGAGCTTCATCCAGATATTTAGACAGAACGATGACCAAGGTGATACACGCCTCAAAAGTACTCCAGGAAAAGATGTTATTGGGAAAAACCTAGAATCATTACTCCAGCAGTGGATAAACGTCCCTAGCAGCCCAATAACGTCATCTACCTTAACTGAAATAGAATCTTTACGGAACCACATTGGAAAAGGATGTTTATCAGACATACCACCAGGCTACGGCACTGAAAAAAACGAATACCTACATCGACTCCTTAACAGGTCATTAATTGCAGGTGCAACAACTATCTCTGTGGAAAATTTGCTAATGCGTTACTGACGATTTTTTTTACTACCACAACCAAAAAATAACAAGTTCACCTCATTCTTGCAGTAAAAGGATAAGACCACCAGTTCCTATTGAAGCAGGACAATATCCAGGTGAAAAACATAGTTTTATCGGCGAAGATGAAACTAAGGATTGCTCGCATCGTAAGGTAACAGAGAACAGGGATAGATTTACTTTACCGAGCAATGTCCTGAACAGTGGCAAAATAAGTGCTGAGGGACCATTTGTCGTCATGACCGACAGAATTGAAGACGTATGCAATGCGGCTGTTGCTGAGAGCATTCTGGAAATGGCTAAAAAACTGCAGGAAATGATTACGAAAATTGAAAATAAGAACAACCACAGGTTCTTCAATTCTCTTGATTTACTTTATTTAAGTTCTTTTGGGAATGTTCTGGCCCTTGAAGATGATGCAACATTTGACGATCCAACTCTCACGTGCAGATCCTGGAACGACAACTGGCTGGATTTGGTTTATGTATAGACGAGGTACAAAAGGATGGCGATTGTGCTTTCAGAAGTGTAATAAGACAGTTCAGAAAGAGGGCAAAAAATGGCGAACTCATCGTAAATCACG
>NC_090873.1:31859418-31916918 GCF_036669935.1 Montipora foliosa
CGTTACATATTTTGGAACGGCCTTGACCACCAATACCGTGTGCACGGCCTTTTGCTCCTTTCTTTTCTTAGTTCCACACAACAGAGTTTTTATATAATTTAGCCAAAGCTTTAGGAATTGAAAAAGAACATCTTCTATACGTGATTGTGCGTATTTTCTATTAAAAATAAATTAAATTTAAGCCTAATATTTTTTCCCGGAAATCCAGGCAGGAGGGGGGGTCTTTTGTCTTGGAAATCCAGACAGGAGGGGGGGTCTTGGGCTTCAGGAAATCCAGGTGAGAGGGGGGGTTAAAAAACGACCCCATCCGTCGGGGGGGTGTGGATTTTTTCTGGAATAACCCAATCATTTCAACAATTCACCAACGTCAAAAAATTATGACAAATGTCTATTATTTGCCGCGGGCTGTAAAACTAGTGTCGTCACACAACATGTGACGACACTATATTAAGAACGGCTGCGTAGGAGACTACTGTAAAACTAAGTAACAAATCTTGATTCATCATCTGGTTTATTTAAGGTTTACATTGCATTCCAAAAACAAAGAAAACTATTCTGAAATCTACCTAGATTACATGCAAAAATACACACACAGTTGCTATTGCAACAAATTAATCTTGCCTAGTTTGTTTGTCGCCACTTTTTCTGAAGTTTTGGGAGCGTTTGTGTAGTCTGTTCGAATAAATTTGTTTGTACTAATTATTAACTGTTGAACTAGTGCAATGCAGTGTTTATTTTAACGCATTTCGGTGTTAGTCAGAGGAATCTTGAGCGTTCGAGTCTCTGTTAGTTGCGTTGGTTATCTTGGCGGCTTGCGCGTGTCGCCTCTGCTGTTACAATGTACTTACCTCAGCCTCGAAAATTCGCTGCACTCTTCAAAACTTCGAAAATTTCGCAAATCTTCTCGAATTGTTGTTCGAATTTTCGCTGGAACATTCGCATACAATTTCGAAATTTCGAAAGTGTCAAGACAAAAATTCGTCGAAAGTTCGGCGATATCTCGTTTCGTTCCAAAAATCGCTGGTTTTCGTCGAAAAGTGGCGAAATGTCTCGAAATTCGTCGAAATTCGCTCTCATTACTTTTGCACAGTACTGTAAGTCACCGAACTAAATTCATAAGTCAAGCATGTTTATGTTCTCAATCAGATTTTAAGAAAGTGAAAAATAGTCTACTAATACCTCACAGAACCAACGACCCAACGAACAAACGAACTTCGAGAACATGTGCTTTCACATTCCGCACATCCTGTTGTTCTTTGCTAAATCACTTTTACTGGTGACGTAGCTGAGTTCTCGACCCAGTCCCAATCGGTTATCTTCTTGTGTGCCCACCGTTCTGTTAGCCGTCACATTGTCTTTGCTAAATCAGCTTAATAAAAACGGTGATGAAGAAGTGAAAAGTTGCACTGATACAACAGGTAAAAGACGAACAAAGTGCAAACGTTACAAAGAGTGCAGCGTTCCAGGCAATTTTTTTCAAGTTGGGATTTGTAGCCGATATAACGCGCGCTCTGATTGGCTAATTGTCACTGGCCCACGGGCCCATTACGGGCTTGCAAAAACAAAGCAAAAGGTAATTAAAAAACCATATAATAAACTACTTGCTAACCGAGCTAGCTCAAGCCGTACTGCCACGACCTCAGGCCAATATTTCCCTGGCAGTATGGCCCTCGCGCTCGGTTAGTAAGAAGTTATTAAGGGGTCACCCAGAAGTAATTCCAGCAGAGGCCCTTTGGCTCACAGGTCCCCACACGTTGGTACGACAAAACAGATCCTTTTCTGAGGTTAAAAACCAGGCTACCAGCCTAACTCTTTTTCCTACTTTCCCAACCGCGAGAAAACCGCGGTAAATCAGCCATCTCAAAAAATATTTAAAGTTAGGGGGAAAAAAATACATCATTTTTAAAGCTAAGAAAATAAGCTTTCCAACAGCATATAACTTATTTACAGACAACTGAAACATTTTATAAAAGCGAAAGTTGAATGAAAAAATTTAAGAAAAATAACAGTAAAATATGTTTTCCAGGCAAAATGTGGTCATCTTAGCGTTGATTACGAATTTTTGGATGCAAAACTAAAATTTTCTGCAATTTATCTGCTTTCTTGGACATAAATTCGACCGAAAACTGATGAGGCACGAATATTTTTAGATTTTTAGGAATAATAGATAACGTGGATTCAATGCGCAATGTTATAATGCGATAAAAGTGTCAAATTTGCGACCCATTGCTAACGGCAACGGAAGCGATCGCATTACGAATAATTAACCTCTGTTGCCAAAAACCACCCAAATAACCTGTCAGTGTAAAACGCAGACTGCAGACTGCGGTTTAATAAAATAATAATGAAAAAAGAGTTATAAGAGTGTTAGTAGCCGTTTCTACTTTCACACTGAAACCCCAACACAGCTCCCATCGCTTTGGTTGCCCCACCGCATGTTTTAAATCTGGATTTTCATGGAACTCTGTAAGAATTGAAGCTGTTTGAATCCTTGTTGTTGTTGGAAAAAGGATAGTTTCGTTAAGTGAGTTGCTTTTAGGCAACGAAGTCACCACCCCGTAATTCAACTGTCCATTTTGCTGCACTGAACAAAGTAATCGAGTAATTACCCAATGACTCAATTTATTTTGACACGCATGGCTACAATACCAATTAACAAAGACAGAGATAACGTGCATTTTGCAACCATTTCACGTTTTAATTCAGTCGGCTTAAGCCAGTATGACTGAGGTGTAAAAATTTCTTATTAGGATCCTTTCATTCGCTTTCGTGTACGTTATGTTTAACCTTTAGTTCACAACTTCGTTTGTTTTGCATCTGGAAGATGTAATTTTCAATTATAACTTCTCCCTAGGGTTATCACCCATAGCTTAACCAATGAAATCCCCGCGTCCTAATTGCTCGGAATACATGAAATTCTTTGTGCATTTCGTTGCACCAAAAAAAGACAACCGAGATTATTCAGGTATTCGAAGTAATAATTGTCGATTTCCCTTGATGTACCGGTGTGACAAATAATTTGGAACATTGCAATGCATCTGGACGCGCAAAAACAAAGCACAGATGATTTCAAAGCGTACGATCACATCCCCAAATGGTGCAGCGACCTGCAGTCATGATAATGTGAGTTGTTGACAGATGTAAAACAGGATTGTCTTTCAAACAATCTTTATTTTATCCTTATGACTCGTTTTTTATTAGTAGTATTTATTTTTCCCTCAGTCTGCATTTTACCCCCGGTCTGCAGTCTGCAGTCTGCGTTTTACACTGAGCGCCCAAATAACCAATTTTTCTGCGGAAAATTCATCCCAGAGGATAAAACTATTCACTGCACATGTAATAAAGGTAAATATGTTCGAGCGAAAGCGAAAACAAGCGAATATTTTGACGGAAAACACAATAATGTGAGATCAAAAGAACATGTGGTGAAGACACGCAATTGCGGCATCGCTTCCACAATAATCTTACCTTTTCAGCAATTTTAACGCTTGAAATTCCATTCAATCCACCTGGTCTAGTCTTTGAATTCACTACTATCGCTGCCCTGCGAATCTTCAGTGTTCTACATAACAGCACACTTGGTAAAAGACGGCTTGACGGGCGACAGATTGTTGTCAATGTTGTCACCTGTCTTGTTCAGTATCCAATTGATTTGTCATTATTGAGCTTCATAAGGGTATATTTTGTTCAAAGATCCACTAAAACGCCATTCACGCTACATGACTTTCGACGTCATTGCCGGTTAAGTTAATCGTTATAATGTGTCCACCAAAGAAATCTACACATTTCCCACTACCCTCTCGATCCTAAGAAAATACGCGCAGCAGGGCTCTATGCACAAAGACACCACTTAGCAGGGGAGTGACAGGCAAGACTTTTACCGACACGGAAAAAAATAAATAAAATAAAACTGAGAAATCCACCCATTTTCCGACTGGGATTGCCATACGGCAACCCAGTAAAAAAGAAACATTAAATGCACCTCAAGCCCCTCGAGTTTAAAAAGGAGGAGAACTGATAAAGTTCTTTCAGAGAACGACTTTGAAATTAAGCAAGGGTCTTGGACAACAGAGGAGACGTGTTTACTGGAAGCAGTTATTTTATTTTTAAGTTAAGCACGTATTGTGCTGTCGGAGGAAAACATAACAAATAGATACAATTTTCTTTGCACTTCTGCCTTCGCATGTACAGCAAACTGTAAATCAGAGGGGCAGATAAAAGGGAAATTGTCCTATGTTAAGAGTAGGCTGTATGGGATTGCTGCACTGGATTCCCAAACTTGAACCAGTGCCTACATTGCATCTATAAATGGTCAGCTGAATAGTGATACTGTTAATAAGATTACTAAAAAGGAGGATAAATCACTGGATCACATGACTTTTTATCACAGTTTTCTTACGTGAAAAGAATAAAGAACCTATCATGAATGACCGACTGCGACTGAAGTGTAGTTTCTGAAATCAAGTTACATGATCTTTCTACTCCATTTTATCTACTTCATAATTTAAAAGGGCGTGAAAACTGAAAAGACATTATTTCCATTTAAAACAAAACTACATTTCTTGGCGGGCGGTCAAAGAACCAATTAAAGAGATAAAAGAACTGACCACGTCGTAGCATACTTGAAATGGAAGTAGACACGGTTAACGATCAAAAGATAATTCAAAAGATTTATTTTTCAAACCTTGCCAAATTGACTTCTTTATACATTCGACGCTATTTCAATGCGATGTTGAATTTAAAACAACACATTTGAAGCAAAATCCTGCTCTTTGAAACAGAAACATCGAAAGGCAGGGACTTTCGTGCTTGCCTATGAAGTCAAGTGACTATTGGCCCCGGTAAAACAAGGGATTTCAGTCTTTAAACTGACTACCAGTTGATACAAAGCCCGAAGAGAAAAATACATTGTTTGAATTAAACCACACTCTTGCATTTGAAGCTTGCATAAAAAATGAAGAAAATAATTTGGACGTTTCAGTACAGGTAATAGGGGAAGATATTAGTTACTTAAGGCGCTTTCCATTCAGTGTCAGAACTGGTCGGCTGTACCATTGCCAGACAAGTAAGTTGGCAAATGAAATCGGCGTTTTCAAAAGGTTTTTGCAGAAGAAATACTGTCACTTAAGTGTATACTATTTAAGATTTGACCGATCTGGCTGGATAGTTTTGATTTCAAGTGAAATTCTCCATACCACAGGAACGGTCTGGCCGGTCGGTTCTGACGGCAGCGAAAAGAGCCCTTAATTATGTTAGTAGTTAGTTAATGTTAGCGAGGACTTTGTTGACCCATAGATGCAAATTAACTTTGAAACAGGCCACCTAGTTTCAGTGGTTCATTTCAATAAGCCTACAATCTTGGACAAAAAGGGTTGAGAATATTAAAAACAGGGGTTATTTTGCGCACTACGTCCTGAATATCGCTCATTATTAGCGATCCCCCTCCCCCCTACAACCAATGTTGATAAGCCCAGGTTCGACGTGCTTTGTTTCGTCTAGCAACTTTGATCAGGGGGGGGTGGGAGCAAAAAGAGAGCTTATTTTTCATACTCGTGATCGGAGTTTAGTCCAAAAGCAGAGTTTTCTCAACTATTTTGTCCAAGATTGTATTTGGTATAAACTATCAAATATCTGTCTATATGAGAGTGTGAACACTCTCATATGTTTATAGTATGTAAAACTTGTCTTCTCATAGCTGATACACAATAACTTGTCGAGCATTACTTGCCATACAATAATATTGCGTGAAACATTGTTACAGCAGCGCATTATTAGCCATGTACGTGAATTGTTTACATAAGATAGGGTTCTGTTTACTTTACTTTACTGCACTGCGAATTGCTGTTATTTTACATCATGGAATTCATACATTAGTACGATTAAGAAGTAAGAGACCTACTGAGTCCTATAACGAGGACAATATGAAGGAGTTACATCAAAACCAGTCCGCCTTGCCGTAGCTGTTTTTGCCCACTTTGGTTTACACTGATCAATATGTATATACAGATATGAAATTATCGCAGATATATTTATGTAAGATTACACACAATAAGGAAATTGCACGGTTAACAGTTAATTTTGTGTGTTCTTTAACTGACATAGATTTACGGCGAAGGAATGAGAAATTTTGGTCGGTTAACGTGATTTGAACAGATTTGAAATATTTTCCATGACCAGTCTGTTTTTAGCCAGCCGGTGTGTTAACCGTTGAAATGCGTCACTTTTTGTAAGAAATGTAGAAATCTCATTGATTTTGTGCATAGTTTATACTCATTAGCAACGCCTTGAGAAAACAGTAGGGGAAATAAATATAATGCCTTGTAGTTTGTCTTAAAAATCGTGACAATTCGTATTCGAAGACACACAGTTTACAAACAGGAAGTGGGTTTCTCGCAACCAGAAGTAATTTGCTCTATTACTATTTTGCTCCTGTTATACCACATTCTTGTTTGCTTTCCCAAAAAGTTTAGGGAACTGTTCTCTGACATATTTTTCAAAGAAGGGTCCATCTAGTTTATCGTATGGGTCACATCTGATCACACCTTTGTTGTGGTTTTTACCAACGAACAGCGTGACAACTTCCCTTTTAAGGCCTTGGACACCTTTCTTGATCCTAAAGATTGTTGCTAATGAAACTCCTACTTCCTCAGCAACATCTTTAGCTTTGTCATTATGATCTTGCACCTGTAATAAAATATACGCTCCTAAAGCGTCGTCAACATGCCTTTTATGTACCAATTCCAGTTGTTTTGATAATGAACCTCACTGATGACGAAACATTGTTTTTCTTTATTAGGGTTAATTAACTAATTGTCAATCGAATACCATGACGACATGCTTACGACTGATATATTTTCTTTTTTGTACTTACAGAACTCATACATACACGCATTTTGTGTTCATGGGCAAAATGATCCCCAGACAATCTTGGACAAAAAGGGTTGAGAATATTAAAAACAGGGGTTATTTTGCGCACTACATCCTGAATATCGCTCATTATTAGCGATCCCCCTACCCCCTACAACCAATGTTGATAAGCCCAGGTTCAACATGCTTTGTTTCGTCTAGCAACATTGATCAGGGGGGGTGGGGGCAAAAAGAGAGCTCATTTTTCATGCTCGTGATCAGAGTTTAGTCCAAAAGCAGAGTTTTCTCAACAATTTTGTCCAAGATTGTAGCCATTTTTCGCATATACAGCGGCTTTCTAGGCCTATGAACCCATTTAATTCGGATTTCATGTTATGTTCTAGTTTATTATTCTCGCCAAAAGTACATTCAGTACATTGATTATGAATGCAATCTTTTCAGTGAAAAATAAATGGCAGGGGAGCCTGTAAGGAGTCCATAATGATTCTTTAAGGGTCTACCTTTATGCAAATTTAATTATTTAACTATTTAATAATACAATCATAGGAAAAATAGTCATAGGATGGACAGTCTTGCTAAGTGTACACAAATATTTTGATCACAATTTATTAAACATTTAATTCAAAATAAATCATAGTTAATCAAAAACTCTTGTTTCTGCGTGTTTAGTAAATATCCAATTGCTACCTCGGGATGACCACAGGGGAATACGGACATTATTTAATCATTTAATAAGAACGAGCGTTTCATCTCAAATCTCAACCTAACCAGTCTAAAACCTGCGTGGGTTCCCATACCGACTTCTCATCAATAGCTATAAACCCTGCACTGCTCAAGTCGTTTCTAACAGCTGGGGCAGTAGCATGACAGTCTTGTTTATCTTGGACTATGCCCCAACCGTCATCTAGAAAGATGGCTATACAAGTACCCTGTAATCTCCAGCGTTTTTCCAAGGGTATCAAGAGCTTAGTAAAGACATAAGGGGCAGTGGATAAACCGAAAGGAAAAACGGTAAATACATAAAATATTTCATCCCCTGAATCTGCCACCTCCCATGAAGACCCAAGGTAAGTTTGGTGTTCCTGTGAAATTTCAACGTGGCGATACCCGCTTTGTAAATGGAAGGAAAACATATAAGACCCCTTTGTAAAGTAGGAAAGAGCAACCTTCTAATCCTCGAAATTCACTCTTTGTTTAAGTAAACACTTATTTACGTGGCATAAGTCCAGAATTAGTCGTTTTTTGCCGCATGGCTGTACTGAGACTATAAGGGTTAAAGGGGCTAGGTCACGCTATTTTAGGTAATTTTGTTTCATTTTGTTAATTATGAGCTCTAAACGACAAATTGGCAGAGCAAGAGTCTTTTATTTGCAAAATCACGGCCACATAACAACTGAGAATGATTTTCCAGCTTTGTAAATGACATTTTGATCTAGATTTATATAAATTTGAAAAAAGGTGGGCTGACGTTTTTCAAATTTACCCAAATTCAATCCACTTCAATCCTCTCCAGTTTTGTCCATCCATGTCCCTTCTTGGCTTCCCTGTGTTTTGTTAGAGTTCTTCTATAGTTTTGAACAGTTATTTTGATATTTTAGTTAATTCTATGACCATTCGATCAGTGCTGAAATTGCCTAAACTTGCGTGACCTAGCCCCTTTAAGTACCAAGGGTTTCTTAACAACTATGCAGACACGCCCAGACAGAACAAGCTAATGGATAGCTTGGTCCACAAAATCGGCATGGAATCTAGCAGACTTATTATTCCTGAGCTTCATGGGCTCAGGCGAACTAGCAAAAGGTAATTTATAACCGGTTTTGAATAAGCGATAAGATAAAATAAGGCGCACCAATAGATTTCCAAAATTCGATGTTAGCTCTCAGATTACCCTTCACGCTAAAAGATAGCCCACTGTCCACTTCACTTCACTGTCCACTTTCTTCTACCTGCGCTAAGTCTTCCTCAATACTTGATAGCTGGCTGGCTTGACCGAATTCCTGTTGGCTTGTTGTCGCAAGGTGCTGCTAAGGAGTTGTGATTGTAGGACTGGTAACTTGACCTCCTGGCCAGAAGGCAGAACAGTAGTCTTTGGCCCAATGACCATATTTTCCACATTTGAAACAGCGGAACCCTTCATAAGAAGCATCCCTACGGCCTCTAAACAAAAATAACAACAACTGAAGTAAGCTGGGGGGAAGGGTGAGATAAATGCTGAAGTATAAACTGTGTGGATCACTAGCGTGAGTGAATATTCAAGGGTCACAGAGGTTATAAATACCAGGGACTAACCAATCAGAAGTTATGCATAATTATAATTATTTTCTAGGTGCAACAGGAGGAGCGAAGGTATTGGAGCATAACTAATTGCTGGAATACCAGCGGAAAATTCATAATAAAGTACTTTACTTTAGAATCTTTTAGAGTGGCAATGTGGAATGTAACTATTCAAAAGAAAAAAAAGTAGAAAGAAAATTGTAAATCCGCATTATGCACTAGGTATGATGCATGATCTTTGCATCATGATCTTTCAATAGTGTGCCAAGCTCAAGCTTCCTTGGGTGTTTCCTATAAAAAGATCAATCAAAGACTTCTTTCAGATCAATGTATTGTGGATAGTGAATGTGTATAACTAGTCAGGGAAGAGAGCCTCCCCTCACAAAATATTGCAGCTGATTTGTACACAATTTGTATACAAAAGGTACACAAATGTTCAGTCCAATATGCCGCATGAATATACAAACATAGAATATGACTTATTCTGATGTAAACATTTTGTACACATCAGCTGTGCCACGTATACAAAAAGTATACAATGGCCGCACAACACAACATGAGATACTGTTACAACAAAAGAGGGTCCTTCTTAATCTTGATGTATACTTTTTGTATAACATTATGAACAGGTACTGAAATTTATAAAGGCCACATGTGCAGTACTAGTTTGCTTAATTGTTTTGCCTTGGATAGATATCTCCACGACTAAGTTAGTTCAGAGTGCCAATAACTAAAATCAATCAAACTATTGCCGGTCCAATATTATCTAAATTTTAGTCTCCAACAAATTCATTCATTAAGATCCCATACTTTTTGAGGTACCTTATAGCCAGGACTCTAACGGTTTGATAACTGCATTTATAATTCACACTGAAGAGATTTTTAAAGCTATCTCAATCCTGAGCAGGTATATCCACTGACATCGAAAATCTCTGCATTGTCATTTCCAAAACTTGATAGTGGAACTGGATTATTGAAAACATCATTGAACTCTTTCTGAGAAGGCATGCACACATCATCATTCAACTTTTCATTCATGGCAGAAGATGTTTCTTCATTGGTCTCTTCAGACTTCAACGTGTTCAAAATGGTCGTTTTTGGTATCTTTGCGTTAGGTTACGACAAATAGTTTCCATAATGTGCTCTTCGTGTTCTGCCTTTAGCTTTGGCTTCATTATCCCGATCTTTTGCGGAGGGGTCCATGTTCGCAAGAATTATCGAGTCCAGTACAGCCTGAAGTTGACTGAAAGCTTGATTGAAAGTGAAAGAATTTAGAGAAATGTTAAAGCACGCTGGGTGACTTGGTAACCTCTCTTCCATGAGCCCCAACAATCATGACAGCGGCAGACGTTTGGGCATGCTCTGACGTAGCCTGTAGGTGGCACAGGGCGTTATCTGAGTTATTTTGGCAGGCTATTTCGCGCGCTTTTTCAAAGCAAGTCACTTTATTCTTTGCTACTTCGTCCATTTCGGTCAAGCTGCAAAGAAATTTCCAAGCGAAAAAGAAATCTGAAATGAACGAGCAACCTACTTCAAGAACTCGAAAGAATAATTCTCGTTACGAGGATGAAGGTAAGGGATTATCTACATCACACTACAACTTTCTTCAACGATACTGCCTGTTGTAATAACACCGTAATATGCAGTCTATAGATGTTGAAGATATCGACAAACCAGCGGACTATTGGCTTTTTCTTCTTTTGTTTTATTGCCTAGAAATTTAAATAACAGAAAACAGTATTTGTAAACAAACATCTTCCATATTCCCTCGTCCATGCATGAAGTATTGTACGATCAATCTTTTAAATGAAACCACTGGAACAGGGAGACATCAAAATGACGCAAGGTAGACAAATGGTAGCCATTTTTATTAAGCTTAAGTTAAATTCTTTACCAGCTCGAACATTGTCTTAAACGGCTAGGAAGGTAGCATAGATTGCATGCAACATGTGGGCCACCTGTGATGAAACTTAAGCTTATAGACGCTGAAAGAGTTGAACAAGTACGGGGATGAATAAAACGCCTATCCTAACAGAAGTATGGTGCGTGGGCTGGCTCGGTGATTCTGCTGATCTTCTGCAGGTCGACATAAGCTTAATTAATTAGGCTTATTAAGCTTAGTTTGCTTCATGGTTAGCTTGTAAGAAACCCTATAAGTACACTAAGTTTCGTCGATTTTTTCTTTGTTTAGAATTTGCCCTTGTCCAGTTTTTAGACGATGGGATAATTCATGTCCTTTCGTATGCTGATGTTGTTGTGGAAGACAATCAAAAGCTTGCCAAATACGAGGACAACAACTACTACAACTGCACAGTACTCAAATTGTCTGGTAAGTTCTTCACAACAATTAGGAACCATTTAATAAGCCTATACAGTACTCATTTGTTATCAGAATATGAATGAAGAAGACTGCCATGGGTTTGTTTTTAGGGAAAACTCTAACAGAGTTGAACAACCACTCAGCAAGAGACTGCACAGAAGAGAGAGAGAGCGCTTCATAAATTTCTTGCTCCAACAACAGGGGACTTACTTGCCTGAAAATCATGTATTCTACATGATTGTGTATATAACTCTGATGTCCCTTACCAAACGGACATATATGTCAAATAACTGCAAATATCTGCAGCATATCTGCGACAGTACTGCAATTATCTGCAGTAGGTTTTCCCATATCTGTGAAATATCTGTAGGAAATTTACAGATATTCTGCAGATATGTGAAGTTTCCTTAAAATATCTGTTAACTATCTGTAGTGCCTCCAGACATTTTACAGATATAGCTAAATCTTCATGCTGCATGCATACCTACATAATGTTGAATTTTAAGTTCATATAAAATACTTAAGCAATAATCACCATTTCCAGTTTCTTTCTAGCCACACGTGTATAATTATTACCTCTTCACATTTACATTATCATTACATGCATTTATTATGTCTGACACACAGTGACATTTTTGATGAACTCAAATAAGCATGCACTTAATTTACATTTTCGTCACTACATAGCTGTCAAGCATTGTTTCACTGAAAATGGCAACACCTAACTCAATGACGATCATTTCAGAAAATGACTTTACATTCATTGGCAGTGACAGTTACACCTGTCAACTTGACTTGAAGAGGTCAGGTAGAGAAACATCAATCTGTCTCTATTAAATTTGGAAATTTACTAATGTAAGCATGGCTTATTCCTTGAAACTCCAAGTAAACACACTTTTCTTTCACAGAGCTAATTGAGATTACTTGTACAGCATCTTCCCTGAAAAGCAATACATATATAATTAACATGGTTAAACTCAGCTCGACTTTTGGGTTTATTCATGTAACATAATGCATGGGAATTAAACCAAAGAAGAATCATAAATACTTTAAATTATTAAAAGACATGTAAATAACTGACAGTGACACAATTAATGGCAAAAATCTGCTTTGTACACTGTCATGGTTTAAAATTAGGCCTGACTTAGCAAGAAATCACTATAAAAGCAGACAGGCAGAGGAACCTTATATAAATGATCTAAAGCAAAGCTTCCTCTGTAAGGGAAAAAATAAAACAAATTGACTAAAATTAAAGGCAAGAAAAAAGGTTGACTTAAAAGTGTTAATTGACGTCATTATAAATTTGCATGTACAAGAATAATCAATGAATCAGAATGAACTTTTGCCAGACCAATGTTTACTCATTCCGTAACCAAAACTGAACTTAATGGTACCTCACATTACATTATATTTCTAACAAATAAGCCCTTAGATTCAAATTGAAACTACTCCTCGGTGCACTGTTCCTTTTGTATTCTTAGCTTTGCACTAACAAAACACATCTTTTTATCACAAACTTATGTAAGGAACCTTTTATATACTAACATACAGTCAATTATAAGTTAGTAGCTTCATAAAGTTTGACTCTCGATTAAACACCTGTTCTTACCGTGGTTTCCTTACAGCTTGAATGTGATTTAAAGTGATTTCGGATTCACAATCAGCAAACTGAACAGTTTGCTCTGGTTCCAATCTGCATATCACTGCATAAGGTGTTTCCTTACATAGCTGACAGAAATTTGATAGCCGATGCATACAAGGTGGTTGATGGAGCAAGAAGAATTGAATCTGACCAAAGGATTCTGGCTAATCCACCCTCTCTCTGTATGCCACAGTGTAACTGTTCCTCTTGGATACCCGGGAATATGCTTTGCTATGAAACACCTGCCTCCCAATCTTTATCCTGCTGAACCTTTTAACTGTACCAAAAGGTATCTCCCCAAGGACCTCAACCAGTTTGGCCTTAACGTTCCTTGCCAATGCACACTTGCTAGCAGCACCCATCCTGAAAACACCATTTCCAATTGGGGTCAACCTGCATAGGATAAATGCAAGGTATTGTGAATTTCCAATGGGAACTAAAATGCACAGTACTGTTACTGTAGTTCCTTATAACATGATTCAAATAAGTACAACAATGGTGATATAACTGAAAAGATTCCACTCTGGATTATATCAGGCCTATACTACAGTACATGTAAGGGTTAAGAGAATATGAAGTCAAATTTAAAATAAATTAACCTGCATACAATTTAAAGATACATCTAGTATAACTAAATTCTAAGAAAAATAAATTCAAACAGTCAGTAACTTACTTGCTCTGTACCCCAAATTTCAACTTTGAATAAAATTTTTCAGCAGGTGAATCCTTCTCCAGTCTCCTTGATAGTTCTGGTAGACTTTGCATTGCTGATATTGATGACACAATCTGAAAAATGGCGATGAACTGACATAATTATATTCTTAATTGAAATTTGGAAGTGACTGATTAAATTGTTATAATTGTGAAAATACCTGTAGCTACAAGTGCCTTGCAACTGTAATGTAAAATTAAACTGAATAAAAACATCTGACATTTTTCTTCCTGTTTTATGTATGGGAAAAGTGTGTGGGCTGTTGTTACCTGCATATCAATGTTCTGGGAACCATGAAACAAGGACTTCAAGTCTCCATTAGCATCCTCAAATTCAAACGATGAATTTGCCCACAGAGGACCAAGCTGCAGCACTGATCTTGACACGTGTAGCAAATTGTGCACATTAATAAGCATATGACGCTCACCTGCAACAACAGATAAATAGTTATAGTTACTGGTAAATGTCTAATTAATTTCCTTTTCTTTAATTTACTTGTCAGCATTAAGGTATCACTTTTCTATAGATTATGAACAAGGCCAATATCCAGCCATCTTGACCGAACAAACTTGGTCAATAAAGGATTCATTATATGGCTTTCAGGGAAATTTTTCTTGCGGGATACAGCGGGTAGTCCTGAGCGGGCAAGATGGCTCCATCTTGCCCGCTCAGGAGCCAGCGCGCGATTTGGGTCATCTTGCCTGCTTGTGGAGCTAGCCATGTAATAAATTTATTTATCAGCTCACCATAGAGGCCATCAAAGTAAAGAACAAACTTGAGGAAGCAGAAATTACTGCAGGCAAGGTCCTCCTTTGTAATTGACTCTTGGTTTACAAGCCAGACTGCATTTACTAGAAGCAAGTAGTGGTGAAGGTATCTCTCTGGCAGGATTCCCCTGAGACATGGAAGGCTATAGTGAAACAGCCAAGAACGGAGTTCTGAAGCTAGAAAGACATAATTACAAAGAGAGACACATTGCATTGACCTATTTAAATACAAACTAAAGTGATGAAAATCATACTGATAAAAAATCCAAAAACCCATTAAGCGCTGATTATGATGAGTTAAAAACTTGTCTAAAAAGCAACGATATTAAAAAAATATACCTTTCCAGTATTTCCTATGGTGTTCAAGGGATCTTGGAACTCTAGTTATGACGTTTGGTGGCTTGATGCTCATTAACCTTTCATCAATTAAACTCACACGAGTTCCACAGTACCAGTCCTCACCACTGAATCGAGGGTCCAGCCATAGGTTCAGGAGCTGTTTGGTCACTCCAAGTAAAATTCCATGCATGTAATCCACTGCTATTCCATCAACCACATCAAAATACTTGAGAGTGGCAAACTGGCAAACACCTTTTACTCCAAATACCTATCAAAGAATCACAAGAACAGATGTAACTCTTACTGTTTAAGTGCTAACCCATAACAACTGCCCATGCATGCCTTAAACAAAAAGGTGCAATAAAATACTTACTGGTTTTCCATGTGGGTCCTCCAGAGACTTCATTCCATTTGCTATGGTACCTTTGTGGGTACGTAGTTCAGTATGGCCTGTTACTGACTCGTCATGAAATGGGTACACATGAACTTGACCCCGTCCATCCTCTTTGGTCTTTACTGATTTTCCTGCTTCAACACAGTAGGAGCATCCACAGAACCCATTGTACTGTATCTCCTCCAGCACTAAGCTTTTAGCCGGCAAGTCAAAGATACCACTAATTAGATAGACCTTTGACGTTATGATTCTCTTGTTAGGAAGCTGAAATGTTGTTCCTGTGTAAAATAATCAGTATACAATGAAATCATATCAACAACGTGAATAAATGTGTGCCTGTCAATATGCTGTCTGTTAAGGGTATACATCTAATTATTATTATTATTGTTATTATTATTATTATTATACATTGAACTCTCTAACTCTTTTCTGATTGGCCGAAAGCATACAGTGAATTTTCGAAATCAGCGCCTGTGACATCATAACTGCAGATTATACAATAATCATGTCAAGGACACTCAAGGTCACAGGTAATCATGTCAAGTTCATGCGTTTTGTGTTGCTTCCCGTCAGTGAAGAAGCAAAAACGCTACTTCCATTTCTTTTTGTTTAATGTACATAAACAAACAATCATTAGATTCGGTTCTTGTGATATGCAGAATAATCGAGGTCTACTTACCTCGACCTTGATTATTCTGGATATCACAAAAACCTCATCCAATAATTGTTTATTATACCCCCAGTGCTAATCAACTTCAAATATCATACACAGGATATACCTTTAATTTCAAGCCCTGAAAGAGCTTCTTGGAATGGTTTAAGGAATGTTTGCATTACTGGTTTGTGCTCTCCAAACCACAGGCCTCCCATTACCAAGTTGTTAACTTGTCTCCTAACATAAATACAAATGAAAGCAAAGACAAATGTAAGTGTAAAAGACCTAAATATTTAAATTTTATGCAAACTCCAACGTCTGATGATAACACCCATGAAAACAAGTATCAATTTCTAAGCAATTACATCCCTTTTTGTAGCAGGATGTGGAGTCAAATGTTAAGATTTTTTTGGAAGGAGGACTCCTGTATGAAACAGATGGTTTCTAAAGGAGACCAATTTGGACATGGTTCAAGCTTTATGTCACCCCTAAAAGAAACCAGAATATTACAATTATATGATTTTATTTTTCTCAGTTCCTTCGTGTGCAGCCTTAAATAAGACGTTAATGGCTTAAAATATTGCCAGGGTATTTGCCTGGAACATCATAAGCACACAGTCAAAGTCCCGAAAGTGTGGTCAGTATAGTACTGTAAACAAAACCTTTATTTAGAGGCCACCTCTATTAAGCGGCCACGGCCACCTTTTGGCCATCCCGACAAGGGTTTGCCTATATGTTTTATATTGTTTTGCACTGAAATAACACGAGTTTTGTAAAGGCTTTACGTTAATTACTAACTCTTTAAGTAGCCAACCTCTTCTAAGCAGCCACTTGCCATTTCCCTGAGGGTGGCTATTTAATAGAGGTTCTACTGTATTTTTACGTAATTAGAAGTCTTAAAATAGTTATTTCATAATTCATAATATAAATAAAATGAACAGCAATCGTATAAAAACAGTTACATAAGTTTTAAAACACCACTGTTGTTTTGTCATTCGATCTCCTCTACCAACCTTATCCTGGGTGGTAATTCGTTTATTTCAAAGTAGATGGGCCACATTGAGTATCCAGATGACTTGAAAATAGGCACCCCATCAGTATTGACTTTCAGTGACAAATTGTTCTGATCCGACAACACACCTCCATTATGGAACAATTTTTGGTACTGAAATCCATCATAAACATCACTGATGCAGTCAGCAGTCATTGGCCTTGTGAAACGATATAATAGGTCCTCATAGAATCCTTCACCTGTAACATAAGAAATTAAGCACTCAAATCTATTATCTTTACAAGAAGCCAATCTGTGCTTTGCCTCCTACAACCCCACCCTGAATACACAGTTGTCCAAAAAATATATAATATCTAATATGTCTACCACAATGCACTGGCTAAGTGACTCATCAATCTAAAACATCTTTCAAAAAGTCTTAATTTAAACACCTCATATTAAAATTGTTTTTTATTAAACTGTGTTTCACAGCTAAACATCATTGTGTACAACATGTTATGGAAAGGAAACCTACTAGTCCTGACTGATTTTTGTTCCTTTATTATGTAATGTGCACAAATTTTCAGCTTTTCTTCTGAAATCAATTGGTGTCAACATGACCACTGGCCACAATTTCCTTTCATGTATACATGCAGTCAATTAGTTTGAAAAATACTCTACCTCATACTTATAACTCTCAGGATAATCAAAACATCAAGCAAAGAAAAGTTAACTCACGCGACAAAAACTTTGAGAGCTGATGTTCGATAGGCAAGACCACGAAGTAGCTCTTTGCTGCAGGTGATCCTTGGTCTGTATCACATATTGGACAAACAGGAGTGTCTTCAGTAGGAAGCAAACAATAACAACAGTTGCAGTAGTAGAACAGGTCTAAGGATTCTTTAGAATCTGCAAAGTAAGATTTCAATTCCCTCAAGGTTTTTATCGAGTGACTATGAGGACCCGGAATACAGTGCAAATCAATCAGTTTGATCACATCGGCCAAAGCATCTCCTGTGAGCTTATGTCGAATTGCCAATGTCATGATAAGCAATACACTCTCGGAAAGCCGAAGAGGACAATTTGGATAAACAGGGGGATCTTCATCTTTTCCTGCAGTTTCACTTTCATTCATAGAAGATAAGCTATCATCTTGATGCACTTCATGTGTTTCACTGTGTGTTTCGAAATCAGAAGAGATGTAGCTGCAAACGATCTCATTAGACTCCTGTAAATTCGAGTAAGTTTCTTCGATTTCATCAGCTTTCTCAGTGTTCCTATTATTTTCGTCCTCCACAGAGCTCAGACTCTCACCATCCTCATGCATCTCGTAAAGAAGTTCGTCATTTTGTTCGGAAGACAAGCACATGTCCACGTACTCCAGCTGAATGGGACGTATTTCAGTCGGTAAACCTCCACAGCTGATATCATTGTGAGGAGAATTTACACTTGAAATTACTTTCAAATGACGCCTTAAACTACGTTTTGGTGGAACAGGATTGTGAGAGGCACGAAAAGTATTGTATCGCTTTCGTTTTCTTCCAGAAAGCATGGCTGTTTCTACCCAGCTGTTACGAGCCACGCAAATTTCGTTGTGTTGACAAAATGGCAACACGACCGAGCAGAGAGTGGGACTGAGAGAAACAAATGGATGTGATTGGCTGGGCGAAAAAATTTCACAGCTTGCCGGCAAGCTTTGAGCTTTGGCGGCATTTTTGACTTGAATGCCTTGTCGTCGTTTTCACGTGTCGCAAGCACATTTATCACTGCGGATCTGTGAATTTCAGCTGTCCGTTGACCTGAACTTATCAGCTTTAAACAATTTTGAAAATGGTTGGCAAAACATCACGAGTTACTAAAGCTCCAACACGCTTTCAAGACGACAATGGTAAGCTATCGTTCCTCGATCCAAAAAATAAGCTGGTTGTTTAGATGTGCTGGTTGCGACTCAGTTCGCTCGAAGATTGTTTCGAAGGTCGTTTGATTGATAAAAGTTGATTCGATTGAAGCCAAGATTGCTTTAATGTATTGAACTTACTATTTATCAAATCTGTTTAAAAATATTTACCTTGGCAGTGGATAAAAGAGGGAAGAATTATTCACATATGTGTTGAGTCTCAGATTTTTATTATTACCTTTGCCTCAATCGAACTGACCTTTTGGTTTCGATCGAAACAACCTTCGATCAAACTGACTCGATACCGGCTCAACTTGAGAATAAAGCGGTGGCTTATGACTACAATGTTCTCAAGGACTCACGCAAAATGTCATCTTTTCTTTAGATTTCTACCTGATCAAATTCGTAGAGGATGGCGTAAGAAGAGTCCTTAGCAGAGACAAAATTAAAATACAAGATGAGGACGTGGAAGCAGGATTGCCATGTGAAGCATATTGGGAAGATACACAGACCAAAGGCTGGTATCCAGCTATAATTCTTGCTTTTGGAGGTAAGTTTTATGTCTGTTAGGGAAAGGGCATTTAATATGACAAAAAGGAGGGGGGGGGTGGGGGGAGAGATGAAGATATTGAAACTTGAAGCTTGAAATTTTAGTAGCCCCCCTCACTAGCAGTTCAATTTTTTGGGAGCCTCCTGTTGGTTTTGAAGTATGTCTAAAAATTCAATATCTCGATATCTTCATGCCCCTCTTGTGATATTAAATGAGCTTTCCCTTAGTACTTATATTCGCTTATATACTTTATTGATCCCTCTTCCAGTGGAACTTGTTAGCTAAGGGAAAGTTCATTTAATATGACAAATGGGGGGGGAAGAGGATATTGAGGGGGGGCTCTGAAAATTTTTAGACACCCGAAAGGGGGGCTCTGAAAAAATTAGAGGGGGTAGGGGTCCGAAAATTAGTATACTTCAAAACCAACAGGAGAGGGGGGGCTCCTAAAAAATTGAACTGCTGGTGAGGGGGAGTTTCAATATCTTCATCCCCCCCCTTATCATATTAAATGAACTTTCCCTAATAGAAGCTAATGAATGATCATTGCTTGAGAATAGAGACCACAACAAGCCCAAACTGCAGGAGTGTTCTTACCATTCTTTGTAATGTTCAATCACGCCTGATTTGCTTTAAGGCAAATTGTTAATTCTCAATAGAACATTTGGGTTGGAAAGTCCCATACATCAGAGGACTTTACAAAAACAACTGTGGACTCAAAGGTTGCTGTCTTCTTGCTAAACAGGATAAAAGGATTTTTTAAAGGTTAATTGGTCTGCTTTGCCTACATCTTCTGTCGGGTGTTAACATTAATTTGTTTTCAGTTTTATCGAGGTAGATTTTACGTTTGGCCTTTGGAATTATGTTTGTTTAATCAATGATTTCGTTGAATTGAGGCTCGTTATCTCAAGGATGTGTTCGATATATTTTACTGTAACTTTAGGTGGGATGAAAAAAATATTGTTTGTTTTAACAAGGACTTTGTTAAATAGGGTTTGTTAAATCGAGGTTCCATACCTTTATTTCGTCTTGCTTAGTTGGGCTGTAATTATTAAATCCAATGAGTGAAAGATTACTTACATTAAGATATATCATTCTTAAATTTGACTACATTAATTTTTTTCAGAATCCTATGAGAATTTAATGAAACTTATGAACCAGAAGAAAAGAAGCAAAGACAACCAAGTTGAACCAGATCCAAAGAGAGCCAAGAAGATGTCTGGCAAACAGAAGCAAGGAAAAACATGTAAACCTCCCCAGAGAAAAAAGCAACTAGAGAAAGGAACAGAAGATGAGAATGAGCCCAAGAGAAAAAAACAGCTAGACAAAGGAACAAAAGAAGACGACTGTGACAAAAACAGAAAGGAACAAGAACGAGAAGCAAAGAGGAGGAAGAAAGAAGAAGAAAAGAAGAAGAGAGATGCTAAGCAGCAACAAAGAAAAGAACAATTGGTGATGCTTCAAAATCAGCATCCAAACTTCGGCATTGTTGAGGAGGCATCTGATAGTGATGATGAATATCAACCCACAGTCCTAGATGAAAGTGAAGGTGAAGAACAATTAAGCATTGCAAGGAAACATCCTAGCAAAGGTTATGCACCATTACAGCAGAGCTTTGCACAATTAACACGTTCACCAGCTGCATCATCAGGTATGCCAAACCCTGGATGTACACCACTGAATACTTCTAAACCTGGTCATAAGCGTTCTTCAACTGTTGTCAATGCACAACCGAGGCAGTTACCATCCACCAGCCTTGGTAATTCTTCATCATTAAATGTCAACCCTCGCCCACGACCAACACCTCTTACCAATCTTTCAGCTTTTGTTAATCCTCGTCAGACACCACCAAACTCTGCTGGTCCTCATCACACAGAGACTCATTCCTCCAACTCTGGTCATAAATCATTTCCTGTACACCCTCATCATTCTGCATCATCACTGAGCAGCCCTGGGGTTTTGTCAGCACCTGTCTTCCCATGCGAAACACCATCGCCTCCTGCCAGCCCTGACAACCTGTCATCATCTGACATGACTCGTCACAGACCATCACCTCCTGCAAGCCCTGATCGTGCGTTATTGTCTATTGACCTCCGCCATACACCATCACCTGCTGCCAGACATAATCGTGTGTCATCTTCTGTCAACACTTTGTATACACCTTCACCTCCTGAAAATTCAGCTCATACACCACCTGGGCATCTTGCTCCTGTATTGTCTTCAGCTGCACACCACGTTCAGACACCCAGTATCATTGCAGAAAATGTGGACTGGCAGGAAGAATACCGCCAGCTTCATGTTAAGTACAATGCATTGAAGGAAAAAGTCAGAATCCTGGAGCAATCAAGCCAGGGAGGTAAGACTTAGACATGTAATAATTATTTACAGTGAATTAATTTAATTGATATTTCAGTGAATTTCATCTGACACAAATTATTTATAGAACAGTCATATTAAACTATGAGATATACAATCTCCATGTTTTTATTCCCTTATCTGGGTGTATAGTCTCAGTACTGTGGAACCTCAATATAACAAGGGGTCTAGGGATTGGGAAAAAATGTTTGCTATAACAAGATATTTGGTGTATAAACTGGAGGGTATTTACAGCTGTATATATTACAGTACTTACTTATCCTCATCGGGCCCATGAGGACTCTTAAGGCCGGATATATTTTAGGATATATATTACGGTAGCAACTGATAAAATTTATTTTATCAAGGACTTTATAAGGGCCTATTCATACAGTATGACTTTGTCGCACGACAAGCTTATGACAGGCCCATGACATGACTAAGACCTTTTATATGCACACAACATTTTCACCCAAGGCCTATTTACATTGTATGACTTTGTCGCATGTGAAAGTTGTACCATGTAAATAGGCTGTAATAGAAGTTCTTTAAACTTAAGTTCCACTGTTCAATGTTCGATACTATAAATTGTGTGGCATATGAGACATAAATTCCTAGTGATGTTGTAATGGAAAAGTATTGTGGTAACCCTAAAGCATTCTCCTTTTAATAGAATATTCCAACGAGGAAAGACCACCACCAGGAATCTATAATCCAAGTGATGCACAGAAATATAAGGTATAAGAGTGTAAGGAAACAGCTATGGATTAGTTATTTGCTTGTTATTACTGTGATGATATTGATATGTACCTCCCTAAATTTCATAATACATACTCACTCTTACAAAAGGGAGAAAATTATGGTTTTGAAAGAAAGATAAATATTAATAAAAGCTCTAATTCAAAAGAAAAAGTTTGAAAATGTTCATCTCTGGATATTTTCAGTACAGATATCTACCCTTAAACTATGTCTTATTCTGCAGCTCTCAGTGTAGTGGTTAATTTCAGTCACAGGTACATACAACTGTATCTTGCATGCCACATGTTTATTATAGGCAAAGAAGTTTGGACATTTCAGGAGTGGTCTTTAAAGTCCCGAAGAGTGGGAGAAACAATTTTATGCTTAAGGACGGTGCCTACTAACTAACAATATTTTTGCCCCGGTGTGTGATTAGACAGGAAATGTAGATCTCAACAAGTGTTATTAAAATCCAAAAAGAAAATTGGGGGTAACCACGCATTTTTAAAAGATAATTCATGAATAATATTTGTAAAAAGCTTTAAAGTACAAAGCAATGTATGGTGTTCTTTCTCAAATAGAAACTTAATTATCTCTCAAAAATGCATGGTTACCCCCAATTTTCTTTTTGGATAACCAAGAGTACCGGTACTTACTAAGACCTACTTTCTCCGGATAGTTTTAAACCGCGCAAAAATATCCCTGTATTAGTAAGCATCACCGATAGGAAATCCGAGTATCTCAAGATGCGCAGAACGTATGCGCAATAAAAATAGTAGGCACTGTCCTTAAAAAGTGGAGATCTATAAGAGACAATTGAGGCCTGAAATTTCAAACTATTTATTAATTACACCATTTCTTTGAAAGACTGAGACTGGCCTTGTCATTTCAAACTTGAAAATACTAATCTGATTCTTTTATTTTTCTTTAGATGGTCGAAGTCTGTCCAGGGACTGGTGTTTTCTGGTATCTGGGCAACAAAACCTCTGCCCTGAACAACACTAAAACTGCTGGTGAGCTCACCGCTTATCTGATGGACACTTTCTTTAGTAAAGAAACCATGGCCATGTCCAATATGAATGGTGGAGGGAAAAAGGGCTACCAGCAGCTCAATCCCACCATTGTAAATGCATTGAGAGGTAAATAATGATGATGCTACATTTGTGAATTACACTATCATATATCTTAAAAAATAATACTCACCTAGTTTCTTCAACTGTTACATTTAACTTTGACTTGCTGATCTGTAATTCCCTCTAATTAATGATCATAAACACATCCTTAACAATTTCATCAACTGTCTCTAAGTAGAGTTCTCCAAAAACTGAATGACTAAAAAACGAAAGTTAACTTTATTTTCTTAAGTTTTGTCGAAAACAAACTAAATGCCTTCTTGCATGTGCTGTAAGCTTTATAAAGCTGAAGACTGTTTCAGCTGGGGAAATTCAAGACAATCACCTTCTTTACATTGCTTAAGTTGTATGTCTAGCACCTATCAATCCCTTATGGGTTTCTGAAATTATAAAAATGAACAGTATGGCATTTCGCATACTTTTGTATGTTCACTGTAAATTTGTGTGTATATTACAGGCTAGTAGGTACCAAAATGTTCTATACAACTAAAACGTCGATTTTATAAATATGTGTTCCATGCAGTCACAGTCTAAGTTAGTATCAACTGTTAATATGCAGTACGTGTTACTGATAGTATTAATATTTCTCCTCCAGGGTTTGTTCTAGCTGACAACAACTATGGCAAACAAGCAGGCATCATCTTTAACAAGACTGTCCAAGACAAGTGCTGTGGGGCCCGTCGTGGTGTTTCCAAAGGGATCACCCTTTAGCTTTCTTAATTGAACTTTTTTTCAAATTAGACTTAAGTATTATACTGTACATCCAGGGTTTTGTTTTTAAAGAATATGGAACAAGTTAGTGTGTTATATGTATATTGCAGTACTTACACTGAACATAATTTTATTGGCTTTTTATTGTTCATAGTACAATTTGATAATGGCCACGAAGAGTTGATGTTATCAAGAGCATGTGCATAGGTTTTGTATAAATAATATATCATCTGCTCTTACTATTTATTGATTATTTAAATAAACAAACTATTTTAGGACAGATTGAAGACTGCATGATCTCTTTATATTAATAAACATAATTCAGTGAGATTAATAGTTCAGGGTGAATATAGGTTCACAGCACTGTGATGACCCTAGGCAACCCTGTGAATATATTCATGCTAATTATCCAGTCAACATATCTGCAGCAGACATTTTCTTGCAGATCTGCATGTTCCTGCATTGTTCACTATCTGTCACATATCTGTGACAGATATGAAAATGAGGCCAAATTCCTATCTGTTACAGATACGTCACAGATAGTTTTTTGCAGATATATCACAGATATTCTACAGAACTGATATGTATATATGTCACATATCTGTCAGTTTGGTAAGGGGTTGGTCAATTATGTTTCAGCTGTGTATAACATGTATGTTACAATGTTTAATATTTTGTAGATGGTCGAGCTCACTCCAGGATCTCGAGTATATGTGTATTGCAACATTCTGGAGCAAGCCTCACGGCGATCATCAGGCTCTGGATGTGCTGCTTTTCTGCTAAATTCCTTTTATACAAATAGGGAATTAGTAGGAAAAAACCTAACTGGGGCAAATGGTAAACAATCCATTGATCAGGATATCCTCAACAGCATTGTTGGTAAGTATGATGATCAATGTCTTAATGGGAGGAAATAAACACCCTTAAGAGAAACAATCAATTAGTTAGACTTTACTATGAAAAGAATCATCGTATGTATGTATGTACTCAAAGCATGTAACTCCCACTGAACTTAAAACCCAGCTTAATCAAATTCAGTTGCAAAACACAAGTTCTGTGTTTAATAACAGGCAAAGTAGGTAGGTTGAGTTCCTTGTAGGTGATATTTTGATCACTGACTAAGAAAACACTTGGAGCGTATTTGGTCATGTCCATAACATTTGAAGAACTCCATAATTCTGAGCAGATCGTTATCCTGTCTTATTTATTTTAAGGATTTACCTTGAAGAAGTACCAAGGAAGCTCAGAGTCTGGAATAAAAATCAGCTTGCGGAATAAGCTGTCAGCACTGAATTCACGTACAAGCAGTACAAGCACTATAGTTTCCACATTGTAATCTATTTCTTGTTTTTTATGGCTTTCTATTACTATTTACAGTTTACAATACAACAGTCACTTCATCTTCTTTGGCTGATCTCCACAATCATGGGAATCCAGGAGAGTGATTGATTTAAGCAGCTAGTCAGTGGTTGCAAATATCACTTTCACATCCATTGGTTTGATATACAATAGTACAATATTGTAATTTGGTTCAAAGGACACCAAAATTCTTCTTACAGTGTACCTTGGCTTTTACGTGTATGTTAGACACTTCTATCATATTAACTTCTACCTGTGGTTCAATTTACAAAGTGTCTGCATTTAAGGGGTTTTATGTTGCAATAAAAATATGAAGTTTTCCAACAGTGCTAATTGATTGGATTTAATGAAGGGTGGATATAGGTGTGCGAAATGTTGCATTTGTCTATGCAAAACATATGAAGTTTTGAACAGTATGAAAACAACAAGTGTACATATAGCAACCGGCAGATACTACAAGCTGAGCTAGAAAGAGCTTCCATGCATGGCTGATGTAGCTACATGCTAATCAAGCTGAAGGTATGTGCACTAGCTGCCATATAGTTAGTTTTGTACACATTGTCATGGTATCGCTTAGAAACCTGCCTCAGCTTCCGGTCTGTGGTTGCTTGTTAGTTCCCAGGCCCTCCATATATATAAGCAGTATTCATAATGCAACGTTTGACTTTTCTTCTACATCATGCTCGTGTGATTAAAGTGTGTGTTTTCCTTCGCCGTACACCTCCTAGTTTCCTCGAGAACCACAACACACATGTACACAAGGTATACATTAGCGACCAGTAACAATGTTTTATGTACAAAATGTATACATGACCAACACCAGTCCTATGCAGAAGTATACAAATTGTATACATCACAAAGCTCACATAGGCAACACTGATACTATAGAAAAAGTATACAAATGTATACAAAATGTATAGAGCACAAAGCGCACTCAAGGAGCACTGGTGCTATACAAAAAGTATACAAAAACATATACTTTTTGTATACAATTCAGTTCCAAATTCATACTACAAAATGTACACTTCATAAATGTACAAAAGGTATACAGTGTGATGTATAATTCAGTATTGTAATTTGTATACATTTTGCATAATACTTTTTTATAAGGGTCTCTTACTCTGCAAGTAAGCAAAGCACCCCAAGTAAGCCGGAAAGCACCTTACGTAAGCAAAGCATCTCAATTAAGCAAAGCACCTCAAGTAAGCCAAGCACCTCAAGCAGTCAAAGCACCTTAAGGAAGCAAAGCACCTCAAGTAAGCAAAGCACCTCAAGTAAGCAAAGCATCTCAAGCAGTCAAAGCATCTCAAGTAAGCAAAGTACCTCAAGTAAGCAAAGCACCTCAAGTAAGCAAAGCACCTCAAGCAAGCAAAGTATCTCAAGCAGACAAAGCACCTCAAGTAGGCAAAGCATTTGAAGTTAGTACAGAATCGTAAGCAAGTAAAGCACATCCAGCAGGCAAGGCATTTGAGGTTAGGGTGCATCCTTGGCTGGGCCAAAGTAGGGGTATTTAAGGCACTTTCCTCACCCCAAAAGTCCAGAAATTGAAATTTCAATTACACAAGATGTGAGAGTATCATTTGGTAACTTAGTAACACCAGATTAAAGCCTTACCAGCAGGAGGTATCTACCACTGGAATCGGTCACCATATGCGGCCGATAATCTTTTATGTATGACAGAAGCAGTCGACATAGCTCGTCCTGTGGCTGAAAAAGATTAGTGGCATTTACCTGAATGTTTGGTCAATCATCAAACTAAACGGTAAGTCAACACTTTTGATTGCTGAACACACATTGTACAAATTTCTAACAATTTGAGATTGGCATAAATTGCCAGCTAGCCAGTTTGAGAACAGAATCAACATCGATGGATTTCAACAAATGTTTATGGATGGAGCGCTTCATCCATGTCAATCAGTAGAAATTTCAGGTCAATTATCTCAGATCACCATGAGTGTGGCAAATTGTCCCAAAACAGGCTACCCTTTTGTGATGAGATTGATGTAAATAAATTATGCTTATTCTACAAAATTATGCTGAAATGGATCTTACCCAGAGTACCTGACAAATAAAATAATTAGTGCATATCAGCGACATGTCAACCAGAACCTCACGCTATGATACAACTTTACCCTGCGCTAGATGTAAATGTGACACAGAAGGTGGAAAAAACCTTTCTTGCTACAGCCACAAAACTTTGGAACTCTCTACCTATTAATACAAGATCTAGCACCAGTATTATTGCCTTCAAACAGAATTATTGTAATCTTATAAAGAAAGGTTATGCTGGCTTTGATAGCTTTCCCATTTCATAAAATTTTCACTCTTTGAATATTACATTTTACCCTTTTTAATATTTGTAACTTACATGTAGTTTTATATATTTTAGGGGAGGGCCACAAGTTTACCAGTTCTCAACTATAATGTGTCACCCTTGGTAAATCAAGTTATTTATTTATTATTGATTGATTTCTTTATTTACTTACTTAATTTATTGGAACCAAAGAGAAGATTGTCTAACCTGTAGAGCCAGCTCGTCTCGTCCAGAAAACTTCCTTGTCTTGTAGTTATTAAAGTGGAGGACAATGTCCCCACTATCCTTGACAATCAAATAATTCTTCCCAGTGGAGCTCTTTGGGTCAAAGTTACTAGCCTGTTCCCCTGACAGGACTGACAGGACTTCCAGGGTCCTTATTTCCAATCCCCGTGCCCGGGGAATAAACACGTACAAGGATAGCATTATTAGGTCACAAAATTCTTTGGCTTTGAACTTCATCGGGCCTGTCAATTCAAACTTTTCTCTTTGCTTGCTAACGGCGGAAACCACTTCCTCCCTTTTTTAAAGACAAAAGCAGAAAAACAAAAAAATGAATAAGGTTCACACAGGTTGGGCTGTCCAGGACAAAGGGAAAGTGAATGATTCAGGTCAAAACTACTGCAGCCAAGAGAGATGTATCTTGCAAACAATGGTTAATCAATTTACTTTAAGTGCCAATTTCTCCTGAAGCTCTAAGGTTCCCTCAAATTAGTGTGACTGGGAACTAACACAATTGTTTGAATCTTAACAATCTGTAGTGTACAGCTAGTTATGCAATATACTGAATACTAATTTTAGTCTATGCCGTCACAGAGTGAGCAAAAAGCAGATTTCATGCTAAGACTAACCAAGGGATCCAGCGATTTTGGGCAGAAAGATCTTCCATCGTGGTTGGCCTTTCCAAATCACCTGCTTTTTGGAGAATTCTGGCTTGCGTTCTGAGTTGGCAGATAATCGGCACCCCTTTGAAGTCAGGAGCATCCTCTTTGTTCACAAATTTTATTGGGTACAGCAGCGAGCTAAGGTGATTTGACACCGTGGCTGAACTGCAATTTCGTTCTTCCTGCAAGGAAACAGAACAGGTTAATTGAGGCTCAAAACAGCCAAAAATCAATAAGTAAATAGAGAAGTGTAAATGAAAGAAAAGCAAAGGAACTTTATTCAAGTGTCTATTAGTTCTACAACTAAATGTGAGCCTGTAATACTTGTGTGTACTGCTCAAAATGGCAAATATTGGAGGGACTGAGTAGTTACTCGCTACACAAGTAAGCATCACAGATAAATTGCGCTACAATTGTGACCCATAACTTTTGCATCTGAGGTATTGTTTTAAAGTAATTTCTCGCCATAAATCAATGGACTTTTTTACATCAGGTCGTGTGCCAACTTGTTTTGATTACACAGGGACAGCTAGTGTATACATTCAACTCACTGAGGATGGAACCCTTTAAACTCTGTTGGTAAGGCAATTTTTTACCATCAGCAGATAGGTAAAAAGTTATATTATCAGAATATTTATCACTGACATGTAGCAGAAATTCATCAAAGGCAAGAGCCTCTGGGTGAAAGTGATCAAGCTTGAAAGTCAAAATTTCACCAACCAAGCAATAAATCAGTGATACAAAAATTTTCCAATTTGTTGGTAATTTCTTTCTTTCAGAAAAAGTATGAGGTCATATTACTAATAATAAAAACAATACTGAAAAAATTGAAGGAACTCAGCCAGATGAGTAATTATAAAAAACTTGAATAAGCATTCTATAGATAAAAAAAAAAAAAAAAAAAACATTGCTGCAAGCTTTCGACCACTAGAGCTGAGGTCTTCAACGGGCAAAATGATGAATGAAGTGAAAATTGGGAGAATATATAGTGAGATAAAAATGATAACAATTATTGTTATGAATTTTATTTTTATATTTTCTCCAAATTTTCACGTCATTCATCATTTTGCCCGTTGAAGACCTCAGCTCTAGTGGTCGAAAGTTTGCAGCAATTGTTTTTGTGTTTTAACCAGAGAACGCCCGTTCAAGTTTTTTTTTATCAAAAACAATATTATTATTGACTTCTTACCATGCAGAGTTGACTTTTTAACAGCTAGCTATTTATAATTTATCTTTAATTTGATAAAGGCAGCATTGAAAAGAGATTTCAGATTATTATCAGCATAAAGCAAGTTTCAACAGCAGATTGGTAAAAAGATAACACATTGTTGACCATACTATTATTCTTTCTTTGATAAGTTTTGGACCTGATTTGGTTGTGAATGGCCATAAGAATATTTTAATCATCCCTGTCAGCAATGGGGATTACCTCTGTGTAAAAACCTGAGAAACTTTTTTGGGTTTTGTTAGCTCGTGGTAGGATTAGGTTATTGTTTGATGTTTTCTGCTCTTTTGTTTTCCTAAGGGTTCCATCCTTTGTGAGTTTCACAGGTTTTTACCCCGAGGGTGAGCCCCTGTGTAATCAAAACAAGTTGACACACGACCTGATGTAAAAAGTCCATTGATTTATGGCGAGAAATTACTTTAAAACAATACCTCCGATGCAAAAGTTATGGGTCACAATTGTAGCGCAATTTATCTGTGATGGTTACTTGTGTAGCGAGTATTAAACTCCTCAGTCCCTCCAATGTTCGCCATTTTCAGCAGTTTCTTTACACACAAGTATTACGGGCTCGCATTTTTTACTAAACCGCTGGCAACACAATGCAGGCGCGACGATTTTTGCGATTTCAGTTAAAGTGGGAGTAAATTTTGTGATCTTAATTGATAAAAACTGCAATTGGATGTTTTCGTTAATTTGGAGCCTTTTTCTACAACGCTCTAATTAAACAAAATGGTGGCCATTGATGTGGTTTTCAGTCCCCGGCCGTGAGTGTTGGGTGGTTCACTTAGGCGTTTCCACAAAGGTGTCAAAACTTAATTTATGAAAGCATGTAAAGAATCTCTCTCACCTTTAGAAATTCAACGTAACCTTCGATCAAGGGAGTTCTCAAAAAGCACTCTGGTAAAAGCTCTGTATCACGTCCTAACGTATTTTTAACGTAACCCAGAAAGCCTGCAAAGAATAAAAAAAGAGTGGTTGTTAACTAGACTTGTAGCGTCACCCAAATATCGGTCATCACTTAATGTAAACGTGGAAATTAAAGCCAAAAAAAACCAAAGATACTTACAAAGCATTCTCTCTTGAGCCTTGTCGTAAGTGGAAAGGGCCACCGGTGCTTTCTCTCTTTCAAAGTTAACTGTCTGGGTAAAGAATTTCTTTACGGAAGCCAAGAATTTTCGGACTGTCTCGGGTAGCTCATGGAATTTGACGGAATAAGGGGTTTTGCGCTTGTTCCCTCCTGGTGCTGAATTCGGGGTAGATTCCGCGTGAATTTTACCCTCACTGACGTCGTGTTCATCTTCGGATCGGGTTAGGCTCACATTGGTCGCTTCTTGTTCCTTCGAAGTATAGCTGTCAACGAGTGGTTCTTCCAAGTTTTCTTGTTCGGGCGGGACGGGTAATACCGGGAAATCGGCCACGATTTCGATTAGATGAACTGACGAGTTATCTGCAGCACTGGAGGAGCAAGGCATTTGGTGTTCCATTGCGGAAAAGGTGATTTCAACAAAAAAAATACCCAAGCGAGTGATCTGTTGGCGTCCTCAATGATGATATGGAAGAAATGATTTACTGGTGCGAGAAAAATGCTTTGCGAGCTGCGAGATCACACACACCAACACTGTGTCACACTTTATTTATTCATTATTGCATAACTTCATACTTTCATATAACCGCCCTGTTTGGCGGAAAAAGAAGAAACGCAGCGATTACTGTTTTTCAAAGGTACCAAGCCCGCCTACCTCAATGCATTGGTGTTTTTAATTTCTCAGAGACATACTCAAATACGACACTTTCTGTTCAGTGTACACGTTATGGTACATGAAAGTCCTTGTAATAGAGAGTTTTAAAAGTCTTAGATATTCGTTACAAAGCTGTTATCGCATGACTTTATAACTTCTTTTCTTTTTAGATGTTAATGTTACCCAATAAGGGTGCGTTTGATTGGGAAATCCTGAACTTGGGTCCTCGTATTTCCATTCGAAAGCAAAAGTTGTGGCGGTTTTCACTCATTAAAACCCTTCCTAATATAAATTTCCAAATGGTGAAATCTACGACAAAATCCGATTTCAGATTTTGCGTTCGATTGGAAATCCGAAGATCTAGATCCGGAAGTCCCAGTCGAACGCACAACTTCCCGCCATTCATATTTAATTACCAGTCTTTTCCGAGAGATTTCCAACCGACGTATTTAACGGACGTTTTGCAAAAATCGGTGCAATGGAGGATTACGTTAATATTCCAAAGCGATTAATCCTTCAACTTATGAGCAATGAAGACGAATTTACCATTGTCGAATTTACCACCGAATATTCAAACGGTTGTTGAAAACTGCACGATGACTATTCGGGAAATTGCTGTTAGTGCAGGAATTAGAGCACAAGAGGAAAGAAGTTCAAATACTTCCTCGCCTGTAAACAGCTTGCCTGCCACCTCTGGAGTAATGCAAGGTATGGTCATATCATAGTATTGACTTGATGTTACTGTAGAAGCACAAATGAAATCTCCCCGACTTTGGGTTTACGTTCGAATTTAAATTGTTCTTTCAAGATCGTTCGTTGGTATGCTAAAGTGTTGGTTTCCTGGACATCGACGTATCATCAAAAGAGAATTGTAACTACAACTAATTTGACTGCAGTTTTATAGAACAACTCTGATGTGGAAAACCAAATTGACTGGTCTTATTAACAATTGCTCGTTCGTGTATTTCAAAACAATTCTTGATGCAAAATTTGGGGGCCAAACAAACATTAAGTGTATTATGAGGAATGATAAAGTAGAGAATGGCCAATTTTTCCTCCTTTCAAAGCAACTGCAAAAGTGAACTTTCAATCTAAAGTTTCTAAAAATAACACAATGTATTTGGGACGGCTTTGGTGAATAAAGAAAGTGCTTGACTGTGTTGAGGTGATAAGCACTTTAATCTAAGCTTCAACGGTTTTATAAATAAAAGGGTGTAACCACACAAAGCAAGTATGAAAAGCATTAATGTATTGGCTTTTCCAAACTTTATTTAAACGAAAGAAATACTGACTTCTTAGACAAGTACCTCACCACACTAACTAATTGTCTTTCTTGGCAGTCTCAGTTAGAGGTCTTTGGACAAATATGTTGCTTGAGAAAAATAGATCTGTGATTGTCCCACAATTCACTACAGTAGTCAAAACAGAATAGAATACGAGCTTGGTAAAATGTTATTTAAGTTTCGCGAGGAACAAGGTCACTGGCGAACTGGTCTTAGTCCTGTTCACAACTTTCGAAAAAAAACCGCCCAAATATGTTTTCGCAAATTGTGGGCAAAAGCTTTAAGTATCTCGTAAAATGCCCTTAGTAATATCTCACGGAACTGCCCTATATATTTCCCAATATCTCTTGTTGAGTTGACGGTTTTCTAGGGTCTGAATATCCATAGTGCGACTGTCGTATGACCTTGACAAAGTGTTCGCTATTTGTTTCACGAACCAATGTTTGGCAAGATTAAAACAAAGCTTCTCCTTATTCCCGCCAAGGAAACTCCTAATATGGGCAGTAAACAGTTCGATTGGCCAATCACATTACTGCATTTCGAATGACGTCAAAGCCTAACCTTCAAGAAAGTTCCATGGAGAAATGACGTTGTTTGCATCCGCGTTCGCTCAGCCAATGAAAATTCGCGCTCGTTTGTTTTTGTTAGATGAGCCAATGAAATGCTTTGCATTTTTGTTTACGTCCTGTTTTTCGTTATTTTTCAAGGTCATATGAAAGTCGCTCTATCCTCCATTTTGAAACTAGCATCTATCGTAACTGTGGGATACACTATTGAAAAGTAATTCCGCTGGTCAATTTGGGCGCTGGGTAGTTCGGTTGCTGGCTCGGATGAACAAGAAAGGGGAAATTATCTCGCGATTATCTAATATCTCGAGAGCTTGTAAAGTAAAAAACATCGTGATATTTGTGGCCAGGCCTAACTAGTTTAAGTGCCCCCGAGAAGAGGCTTGGAGGTGTTAAATATAAAGTAAGAATAAGAAACCTTGATAGTACATTGATCTTTTTTTTTTCTGTCTTAATGGATGCGTCTCTGTCAATGTAGGTAGTGAACATGGTCAATCGAGTCATGAAGATAATCATTTAATCCCTGAGGCTGACCGTATGGGAGAAGATCAGGCCAATCACGGTCCTGCTTATGAACATGGTCAATCGAGTCATGAAGATGATCATTTAATCCCTGAGGCTGACCGTGTGGGAGAAGATCAGGCTAATCACGGTCCTGCTTATGATGCAGAAATTAGTCAAGAAGCATCCACGAGTGGTCAGAATCAACTCAGGAGAAGGGTTGTTCAACGGCGTACCCGGCGCGTTCAGAGCAAGTTGAGGGGCAGGAATAGGCCAAGGGCCAATGACTTGAACAAAGGACCACTACCTGCTTCTCAGGAAAGTCAAGTTCGTGATGACCAAGCTCGGGGAAACAACCCACCAAATAGACACCTGAGATACCTGGTACAGAATCTCCGCGCTTGCCAAAACAATCTTGGAAAAGCCAGGTTTATATTACAATATTTCAATGGCTGCCGTTTTAATGCTGGAATGTGTCCTGATGGTGTCATAAGGTTTTCAGATGACGAGGCAGCTCAGCTATCGCGATATGTCCGAGAAATTGATGAAGAGGACAATGCGGAAATAGCTGAGCCAGAGGTATGAGCATTTTAAATGTGTATACATTTACGTCATTGCATTGCTATGGTTATTATTTCGCGTTAAAAATATTAATATAATTCAATTTATGATAGCAGTTCTAAGTTCAGTTATTATCCCTCAAAATTTAGCATACATTCTCTCTTGAATACCTATCCAGTCATCTCCCTTAAAAACATGTTATTTCTCTTGAAATAGGTTATCCAAAAGTTGCGGTTTGCTATACAGCAAAAATTTCAGCTGTCTTTACAACAAACCGCAGAAGTGGGGAAAGTGCTCTGTGAAGCACTGAAGACATTCCCAAGCTTGCCAGAAGAAGATGACGATGACGAAAACCCACAAAGTAAAAGGCCAAGATTAACCGAGATTTTAGACGAAGAAGTTAATGTTGGGATATCGTCGACTTCCATGCAGGAGGCTATGCTTGTTCATCGTAATCTCGCCCGTTTTCCAATTCTGGCGTTTTCGAATGAACCTGTGAGTCATCTTGCCAACAAGGATGTAAGAAATGCGTTAGATAATGTCCCAGATAAGATTCATCATGAATGCAATGTTAGTGACAAGTTACACAACACATTTCTCGATCAAAGCGCAAATGAGAACTCTGTTCCAGCTGGAAGAAATCTCCTTTTGTCTGCGCCCATAAACATCGAGTCTGTTGTCGTAAATGATGGTGATGGCATTATTTTGGGAGTGAATCCTTCTTCTGATAGACCCCTCGACAACGCAACGTACACCAGATTAAACCGAATTGATGCGCCGGAACTGTTTGCTGTTCATTACGTAAGAGACGAAGCGACGAACCAGGTTCTCCACCAGTTTAAAGGGCATTCGTCTCTGCTAGGTATGCAGTTCTTTCTAGATCTTTTCGTTCGTAAGGGCAGCGCGCATTTCCACTATGAGCTTCCCCGAATTGGGAAACTTGAGCCAAAAGATCACTACGGAAGGCCCTTGAAAGAATTTTGGTTTAAATTTCTGACGAGTCCTTCACAGCACGAGTTACGCATTCTTGATGCTATAATCCAGAAATGTGATGGCCTTGATGCACATGAAAAGGCAGTCTTGATGTCTCCTTTTGATCCCAGACTGGCAACTGTAGCTAGTCCCTTTTACCTCAGTTTAAATGCCTTGCTAGTTTTAAGTGGAAATTCCCACGTCTTCACACGATTTTGCCAGGACAAAGGAATGCTTAAACTTCAACGCGTAGCAAGAGAAAATCAGATTGGTCCTTTGTACTGTGGTTTGACTAGGAATCACGTGATTGGAATTGAGGTTGACACATCTGACGATGTGATTTTGTCGCCATTTGCCGCGGTGAATGTTGACCGTTTGCGGAATAGAGGATACCCAGACTTGTATATGAGCCAAGATGGCACAATCAGTGGTCTCCTTCCGTGGCACGAGCGAGCAATGAAGCAGAAAGTATTTTCTTTCGCGAGATCGAAGGCAACAGATCATGTTGCCCACTATCGCAGTGCCAGAAGTCCGGTGTATGGATTCTTCATTGACATTGACAAAAACTGTACAAGGAGCCATTACACTCCTGTACATACGGCAGAAGGTCATTTGCAAGTAAGGCGTAGTAGATGCATTGGAATAGGTGGTCAATCAACCGGTGATGGCTTGTTTACAGTAAAGCCAATTCAACCAGACACGTTTGTCTGTGCTTACGCACCCACAGCGCCAGTGCGTCGTTTCCATCCGCACAGACAAGGTGAATATCTCATCACTGTCCAGGGAGAAGGTGCCACTGTTGACGTAGACGGCGCAGAAAACGAATTTGAGACAGGACTTGGTCGTATTTGTAATGACGGTGCGTTCCCATTAGCCTTGGTGAGATCTAAGTTTGCCAAGATTATAGCTGATCGTGTGAACTGTAAGTTTGCGAAACGAAATGGGGAAGTTTGGATTAAATCCAACAGATACATAAGGGCAAACGAGGAATTGATGGTTTGCTACACTGAAGACCCTCGCTACTGGAACAAGATCTTCTCTGATGATCAGTTGCAACGAATGAAACTGGCCCTTCAATCATGCCCTCCGACACTCAGAGATGCCGAGCATGCAATTGCTGCACTGGCCGTTTAAGCCTTGACGGGTGTTAATCAGTACTTTGAAGGTTTTACATCTGGACTGCTTTCAATTGGTAGTCTTGAGTTGCCTGAAAAAATAAGAATAGAATTCATTAAACTCATCAATAGTTAAAGTGAAAAACCTGCAGATACTTGCAATGACTTCACAGATAGACAAATATCAGAAATTCCGGCCACAAATTTGGTCGGTGTAGTACCAGTAGATTTGCTGGTACCAAAAATTCCTATCTGGAGACCTCAAACGGGTTTGATAGGTGAAAAAAGAGCTGATTTGCTCAGATGTATTGAGAGAGGTAATATTTCAACATATATCAGAAAAAAAAATTCCTGTGTGGAGACCAAGAAAAGGTTTCACAGGTGAAACAAGAGCTGTTTTGCTCAGAGCTATTCAAAAAGGCAATAATTTGGCAGCAGTTTTTAAATCCGCCGAGCTGGTTAGTTAATAACCAGTCTTGCTGGTCCCAAGCCCAGGAAAAGGATAAGAGAAAACTGCACGACAAAAGATTGGTCTTAAACTCTTGTACTAAACTAAACAATCAACGATAATGCGGCCATTGGTCGCGTAAATTTCGGTATTAACGGCTATTATTGAAAAGATTTCAAGGTGGAGACTGTGTCTATGACGTCAAGAGCTCCTCACCAGACTCCAAGCAGTTATTGAGCCATTGTAAGCCCACTGGTTAAGCTCGCAGTAAGCTTTCAAAGTTGTCCAAACATTGCGCTCGACTTAAATACTACATTCACGTCAATGCGGCCATTGGTCGACTAAATTTCGAAATTAACGGCTATTATTGAAAAGATTTCAAGGTCGAGACTGTGTCTATGACGTCAAGAGCTCCTCACCAGACTCCAAGCAGTTATTGAGCCATTGTAAGCCCACTGGTTAAGCTCGCAGTAAGCTTTCAAAGTTGTCCAAACATTGCGCTCGGCTTAAATACTACATTAAACGTCACAGCGGCCATTGGTCGACTAAATTTCGGTATTAACGGCTATTATTGAAAAGATTTCAAGGTCGAGACTGTGTCTATGACGTCAAGAGCTCCTCACCAGACTCCAAGCAGTTATTGAGCCATTGTAAGCCCACTGGTTAAGCTCGCAGTAAGCTTTCAAAGTTGTCCAAACATTGCGCTCGACTTAAATACTACATTAAATGTCACAGCGGCCATTGGTCGAGTAAATTTCTGTATTAACGGCTATTATTGAAAAGATTTCAAGGTCGAGACTGTCTATGACGTCAAGAGCTCCTCACCAGACTCCAAGCAGTTATTGAGCCATTGTAAGCCCACTGGTTAAGCTCGCAGTAAGCTTTCAAAGTTGTCCAAACATTGCGCTCGACTTAAATACTACATTAAACGTCACAGTGGCCATTGGTCGAGTAAATTTCGGTATTAACGGCTATTATTGAAAAGATTTCAAGGTCGAGACTGTGTCTATGACGTCAAGAGCTCCTCACCAGACTCCAAGCAGTTATTGAGCCATTGTAAGCCCACTGGTTAAGCTCGCAGTAAGCTTTCAAAGTTGTCCAAACATTGCGCTCGACTTAAATACTACATTCACGTCAATGCGGCCATTGGTCGCGTAAATTTCAGTATTAACGGCTATTATTGAAAAGATTTCAAGGTCGAGACTGTGTCTATGACGTCAAGAGCTCCTCACCAGACTCCAAGCAGTTATTGAGCCATTGTAAGCCCACTGGTTAAGCTCGCAGTAAGCTTTCAAAGTTGTCCAAACATTGCGCTCGACTTAAATACTACATTAAACGTCACAGCGGCCATTGGTCGAGTAAATTCATTAACAACAGCAAACTATGATATGCAATGAAATATGGCCCTTAACTCCTAGCTTATGCCAGACTGTACTGTTAAGCATAAATGCCAAGCTAAATTGTTTTAGGGTTCTTGTCAGCTGTGTTGATATTGGGAAAACGAGCCGGTTTCGCGGGAAAAACATTACAAATGTACTCATAAGACAAGCAAGTTCCTTTCGCCAAGAAACGGAAAAGTGTAATAATGAACTTTCGCTAAAGTAAAAACCAATTAAAATAAAAGGGAAAGCTTGGATGGCGTAGCAATTGCGGCACGCGCGAAACTTTACAAATAAGTACAACAAGATGCACTCGACTCTATTTAGCCTAAAATCCCGCGAAGGAATGGTATTTTCTCTTAGCAGCCAGATTGAGCTGAAGTTAAGAGCCACACGAATGCAGTTGATATGAAAATACCTTCATCGATCTTCATCTGAATCAAGGTTTCTCTCAAAAGCCGCTTTAAACACGCCGGGTCAGCCATTACTCTTTATTCCTCGGGGAGGGGATGCCTGGAAAATGGTTTGTTCGTTGCAAGGCCTTGGACGTGGCACGAAAGCGACTTTTTTGTGGAAAAAACAGAAATTTCGATTCCGACACAAAAACCTCTGTCCCAAACAGCCGAAGATTATCTCCGACATTTCCCGGAGCCTGTCGGAAGTCAAAGCCGAGAAACATCGCGATCGACCGATCGACCGAAATGCAAGGAGCCTGTGTACGAGGGATGCGATTGGAGGAAACGACAGGCAGCGGAATTTTCAAAACACATCGGCATTATATAGCTAGAGGGAAGTGCGAACATCCAAAAGATGGAATCTAGTAAGTAAGAAAACTGTAGTTAAAATGCTCTTAATGTGGTTTCTTTCTTTCCTGTCTTTTCCCACCGTAAACTGTTCGTTAGATTCGGTCAAGAGAGCGACACGATTTGGCACGTTGTCGAACAGTAGTACCTCTGAAGGCGGTGAGACTTTTTCGTTCATTCCAGTACATTTCCAAATCTCCCACCCTTGCCACTCGATAGAACGCGCTATTGCATGTACTTGAGCTGATTTTAATAATAATTTCAATCTGAATGATCTCAAAGTGAGAGAAAACGCAAATGACTGGCCTTTTTGGGGCACATTATCGCCCTGCCAGTGGTTTCACTGACGAAGCTTATTTGAACTGGGGAACTGGGGATGCGGAGAAGGACGACAACATATCTCAGGGAACAAGGGAACTTCATACAATTGAAGGGATCAAAAAGTAATTTTGGGTTCAAGGGAACAGAAGCAATTGTTTTAATGAATCAACGACACGCCCCAGCCCCTCCCTGGTAGGGCCTCATTAACGACAACTTTAAGGTGGCTCAAATCAGCAAATCAGTAAGAGAATGAATGTCTTATTTATGACGAAAGTAACCCTCTAATGCTGTTGTCTTGTGATACTAAAGGCCTGGGGTTCTGCAATAATCGCTCAACCAGATGTAGTCATTGACTTGACCCAGCAGGTTACCATGGCAACAAAACAGCCATGTCAGAACCGCCTTTATCTGGTATTTAAATGCTTTTCTATTTCAAATGCGAAATCGGGGATTACCATTTGCTATTTGTGAAGAGTGATTTGCAAGCTGTGAACAGAAAAATTCTCTAAAAACTTAACACAAGGAAACAAAACATTCTCCAATGATGTCTATAAATAACTTGATGCACATTTACAATAACTTTGAATTGCCTTTAGTCAAGGATGTGAAAAGCTAACTTTTCCTTTCTCATTACTTCCAGACACAAGTGACCAGCAAGCAGTCATGTCAGTTGGTATGTGATTTTTGAAAAATTTGAAGGCCTCTTACCTTGACATTTGATTAGTACGACCAATAATTAAATAATCTATGAGAAAAGCTAACTTTTCCTTTCTCATTATTTCCAGAGAAAAGTGACCAGCAACCGACCTGTTCAGTTGGTATGTGAGCTTTGAAAATGTTCTAAACACTTTGAGGGCCTCTTACCTTGACATTTCATTAGTACGACCAATAATTAAATAATCTATGAGAAAAGCTAACTTTTCCTTTCTCATTACTTCCAGAGAAAAGTGACCAGCAACCAATCATGCCAGTTGGTATGTGACCTTTGAAAATGTTCCAAACACAATTTGATTAGTACGACTAATAATTAAATAATTTATGCTTGTGTGACTGGAAGAAAGTCTGTTCATTCCATGTAATTATACTAATAATATCAATCTTTTTTCTTTGTTTACTAGAACCACCACCAGATGCTACATGTAAGCCCTTTGATCTTGATATTAGAAGTAACAATGTTTCTTGTCATGTGCGTTTGACTGAACCATCTACATATGAGCAGTAGCTCATATGTTAATAATATTATAATTTATTATTCTTCCAGCAATGCAAAGGTACATCTTCTGAAACTATTTCAATTGTTAAAATTGGGGACCATCATTTCACTATATCTCATGATGATATTCTGCAATGTATACTAGATAGTGGGGAAACTGCCATTTATGGCATAGATAGTTCAACTGATGAGGTTGCTCTTGCTCTTCAGTTGACAAATTTGAACCTACTACAAACCTGGTGTCCAAAAAATAGGTTAATTATTCATGATGGAAAATCTGATGCATTAATTTTGAATGCACAGGCTTTTATTGGCCTCTTTGAAGTGCCTCGTTATGGGGAGAGAACGTCATGCCATACAATTCTTTCTCTGTGTGTGATAACCTTGCCTGGATCAAGCATGTGCAATAAAGTCCATGTAATGAAGACAATAACATCATTCCTTTCTTGCTTTTTGTAAACTGTTTTATTTGTTCTATAAACAGCACACGAAGAGTTGTCCCCTCAGGAGGGGATGACGCAACCCTTCAGTGACACCAGTATCCCAGAAAAAGAAAATGGTACAAATTCATTTCCTTATTACATTACTGAACTAGTTACTATCATTTGTCATTTGCTTTTCATCGCAACAGTGACAATGCCAACTTCTGTTTGACTTGCTTAACTACAGTCTGCAAGAAATTATATCACTCCTGTTTTCTAGGAAAGGCTGATGGAAAGGACCTAACAAAGGTTCCCCCCAAGGAGCCACACCCGTACACAAGTAAGCATAGAATATTCTTTATATTTACACTTGACTACTTATCAAGTGAAGCTAGGATCTATTTCAGATATCATCTCAACATTACAAGTTAACTGCGAAGATCATAGCTTCACTTGCAAAGTGAACCAGCCGACGGTCAGTGACCTGATAACGGTTCACAATTAACATTTTACATGCCAATACAACGGCTATTCTTTTTTCTCTCTTTTTCAGGGTGCTGGCGATGTGGGGGACAGGGGCACATCAGGGCTTAGTGCCCCACCAAACCAAAATATGTAAATAGCGGGAGGGGGTGAAGTCGGGGGGCTAGGGGTGGAATTCGCGGTAGGGGCGGAAATCGGGGGGCAAGGGGGGGATATAGAGGCGTCATGCGCGGTACAGCACGTGGCAGGATTTTTCATACAGGAAGAGGCGCGGGCGGCCATCGGGGCAGGGGGAATGGGAGAGGGTTGATGAATTTTATTCGGGGGAGAGTAATCAATATCTATAATTATAAGTAAAGAGACCTCGTCACGTTACAGTCAAGCTCTGTCCGCTGTACTGTTTATTCCTCAGACTGAGAGTTCTGAATTTCTTAGTTCATGCAGAAACATATTTCAGCTCTACATTTAGATTTTTTCCCAAAATGCATCACTGCAAACATGCAACTGCATAGCTTGACTGTAACAGTGCTTGACTCCTCCCTTTACTTTTTATAGATATTGATTATTATTGTTGTGTTATTGTTAAAGTATACAAGTAGATGAATAAAGACATTATTATCGTCATCATCCTTGATTAGATTGGAAACAACCGATAAATAATTCTAGCCAGCCAATGTCTTTCTGTCTTTCTTCATTTACTTATATTGCAATAATTGTTAATTAGAATAAATATTATTATTATTGTAAATATTATTTATGGCCTGCCAGGAGAGACACACCTTTTTAGGAAGGAACCAAAACCACTAATACTTGTTAGCCTTTCATTGGGCACTCATGAATCCTTATCTATTGTGAGGATGTTTGAATTTCGGGAGCAGAACAGCCTATTTTCCATTAAGATAAATGACAAGAAATTTAGGCAACTGAAACAATCAATCCAAATTTCCTGTTGATAACATGGACTTTCTTGTGTAAAACAGGGTCCTGTAAGGCATCCACCTTGAATGTACAGTATCATTAAGGTGTGAACAACATTATTCAACTGCTAGTGTCTGTGAAAAACACATGAAGCACTCTTCATTCAGAATTAACCTTCCCAAAGCAACAACTAGAAAGCTAATTATTGAAAATTATCATTCCTCACAATATTAAGGTGAGGTTTTTTTTTCTTGCTCAGAAATTCCTGTTACCATAGTTACAGGACACAAGTATTAAGTTTCTTATTTCATTTGTTTGTTCATATGTGGAATAAAACCAAAAAAGCCATCAAGTCTCTCATTAAGATTTCAACCTTGCATGATATCTCTCATGTTTGGTATCTGTACATACAACAACTTTTATAGAGTAAAATTAGTTATCGATCAGCGAGTATCTGAGTATTTATTGCCCTGTTTTATTTGTTATCGAGAATGAAGTCCTTTGATGGTAGCCCTGCTCTGTGTGTCAGAACAACTAGAAAGCTAATTATTGAAAATTATCATTCCTCACAATATTAAGGTGAGGAATTTTTTTTTTCTTGCTCAGAAATACCTGTTACCATAGTTACAGGACACAAGTATTAAGTTTCTTATCTCTTGCCTTTCTCCTAATAATTGAAACTGTGGTGATATTATTTTCATTTCATTTGTTTGTTCATATGTGGAATAAAACCAAAAAAGCCATCAAGTCTCTCATTAAGATTTCAACCTTGCATGATATCTCTCATGTTTGGTATCTGTACATACAATAACTTTTATAGAGTAAAATTATTTATCGATCAGCGAGTATCTGAGTATTTATTGCCCTGTTTTATTTGTTATCGAGAATGAAGTCCTTTGATTGCAGCCCTGCTCTGTGTGTCAGAAAGTTTTGAATCGGTTCATAGACCGAATGCATAAATGGCAGCCAAAAAAATATTCTTTTGTTTATGTGCTATTTAGCCTTAGTAGCCTCGATTGCATGGACAAAATACAAAAGAAATGTTGCTTGAGAGCGAGGCTAGTGAGTCTCATTAGCACATAAACAAAAGAATGCATTTTTGGTCGCCATTTATGCATTTGGTCAATTAAAAAGAATACATGACAACAAAGACCTTATGGTCTCAACCACTGTTTATTTAATATATTTATTTCATATGCTTCCTAATCACTGAACAGAGTGTATGAACACTCAAGCTTGAAACAAAACTTGTGAGCCAATGGGCTCTCGTTTGCACGGTTCAAAACTGGAAATTTCATGCTTCCATTGCAAGGCCAAGCATCTGTGGCCATTGTAGATAATTATGCAAAGATTTTTAATTTTCACTTCATGCAAAATATAGACCATTCTACAGTTGTAGCTAAGCTGCCTGGCTTTAGAATGGAAGCGAGGCTGCCAGTGACCCTGTTTTGATACAAACCTTTGTGCTTTTCTTATGTTAATGTAGACTAATTTGAATCACAACAACACAATTTACATGATAAAAGCAGTTAGGTCTGTATCGATTCAAGGTCACCGGCAGCCTCGCAGCCATTCATAGGCCAGGTCACTGAGCAAACAACTGTAAAATGGCCCATTGCCGTTGTTCCAAGTAAGAATAAACATTTGCATTTGTTTTGTATATGTGCTGTCAATTTAACTGGCTCAATAAAGCAATTACTGGCTCAAATGATGGAGGTGATGTTATTTCAAGTTACTAAGGCTACGTATAAAATCAGCCTGGGACAACCAATTTTGCTTCAACTAAGTTAATTCTTATTCTGCTAGGCCCTCTTGTTTGAAAACATGCAACCTTCAGTCAAGCTCTCATGCTGTTCACAAGATTTCGAGGAGAAAAAATTGTGGGGTGGAAGCTTTTGTGAATTGATTCTGGACTTAGAGAAGTGAAACTGTTTTTTTGGAAATCAGACGGTTTTTCGCCGTTTGGAGCTTGACTGAAAGACTGCACAGACAGTTACCCTTTCACTGTCTTATGGATGGTGCGTGTGGAAGTCATGAGTCTGTAGACACCTCCTCGCTTTTTGGAGCCTTGCAATTCCACAGGAACAAGGCTGTCAATGCCTTCCTTCCACTCTTCGACCGAGAGTTCAAGCTTATATAAGTTGGTGCCTATGTGTTTGTGATATAACAGCGTCGCCTCTTTTTGTCTTATGGACTTGACCTGGCCAATGTAAACCACCGGCTTCAGATAGGTGCTTTCCTCTGATACAATGGCGACGAAATCGCCCCTGTTGACTGTCTCATCACCCTCTTCTGGTTCCCCATCGGTTGCAGTTTTCCCTTCATCCAGACGGCCCTCTGCGTAATCTCTGGCTAAGTTGACCGCCATTCGTTTCTTCTGATTTGCTGTGCGGCGATCGTATGTATCTTGCGCTTGTTTTCGCGAATGCCTGAGCACAGATGCTAACGAAGCCTTGAGAGAGTCCGTACAGTCCCTGTTAAAATCATAGAACAATGTCTGAGTCATGATATGTAATATTACACTCGAGGGGGGAATGAGAGAACTGAAATTATTGTAGGGTAGTTGACCAAAGACTGAAAAACACTCTGTTTGCCCTCCAAGAATTGCATAAGAACTGTTTCCAGTTTCACCTGAGACTGACAATGGTCCCAAGAGAAAATATAAGCAATCAATGCTCTTGCATAATTCTGAAAGTGGCCTACTTACAAACACTTTGTTTAGGTCAGAGACTTAACAAACAAACATGGACATGGGATTCAATTAGCTTGAGCAAACTACCAGCCATCTCTTCGCACGGATGCAAACCAAGTATTCTAGTGCATAGGACTGATTGATGAAAAATAAATTATTGGAATCCTATGTTTTTAAGCTGTTTCATGTGAGTCAAAGAATATATTGACCTCTTGACTCAACTTCCCTAATTTTAAGACTAAAAGTGCCCTCTGAATTACTAAGAATAACTCACGATTTGTCGTACGCCCAAGTGATAAAGGAACTTCTGAGTATGTTTATGGAAGCCAACTTTCCCGTAAGGCCATATAGCACGCTCTTCAAGTGGGCAGAAAAGGAGGCAGCAGTGAAGTGATCACCATTCTTGTTCTGGAGTAAAAAAAAGGGTAGTGCATTTGCATTGGTTGTGTTTTGTTTTGTTGTTTTTTTTTACATTTTTGAGACCTTTTTCTTATAGAGATCCTTGCCAATGCCACTCACGTGTGTGCAAAACATACACATACATGTTAGGGTGGAAAAAAGAATGAATACTCAAAAAAAAAGCAGGGTGATTTTTCTAAAAAAAACACCCTCACAGGGGTGAATCTGTTGGAAAAAAATATCCCACAGAGGTGTTGTTTCCCTTGAAATCACCCCACAAGTGTCCAGGATCACAAAAAATCACCCCAATTGGGTTGATTTCATATCATGCAAGGGTTAATTTTGCAAATCCACTCACCCCAGAGAGATGTGGCTTTCAGTCAAAAACACCCCACTAGGGTTCCTAATCGCAACCGTGAACCTTGATAGGGGTGTACTTTTCACAACAAAACACCTCACTGAAATGTGGTTTCACTTGAAATCACCCCCAAAAGGTGTGAAATTAGGTGCAAAAACCCCACTTGGGACATGAAAATACCTAACAAGGGGTAAATTTTAAAATTACCACACCCTGCAAGGGTAAATGTGCCCAAAAAAACACCCCACCACAGAATTTATCACTGAATTTTACATACTGAAATAGCTTTTGGGGGTGAAATTTGACTGTGACCAACCCTCAGAAGGACGAAATGTTTTAAAAAACCATCCTTGCTATCGAATTGGGGGTGAAATGTGACTGTGACCAACCCTCAGATGGACGAAATGTCTAAAAAAGCCATCCTTGCTATCGAATTGGGGGTGAAACAAGAAGATTTAACAGCTTTATACCTCTATGTTAGGGTTAGGGTGATGACTAGGGTTAGGACAAGGGTTGTATTTTTCAAGGGTGAGTAAAAGGGTTAGAAGAAGGGTTATTTTAAGGATTCACTAACCCTTTCACTAACCCTTTTGTTTTTCAAGGGTTAGTAAAAGGGTTAGTGAGAGGGTTAGAAGAAGGGTTATTTTAAGGATTCACTAACCCTTTCACTAACCCTTTCACTAATTCTAACACTAACCCTTTCAGAATTTTTAAATTACAGAAAAACCCTAGTCTTTTTGTAATCCTTACAACATACGCAATCAGGAAAACACATCTAGAGTAAGGAGGGAGATGTTCCTGGCTAGGAAAGACCTCCAACTGTTGACTGGCCCTTGTTTACCAGTAACCCTTAGCAAATCCCAAGAAGCAATCAGTAGAGCTAGCAGGCTGAAGTCTGGCGAGTGCCATCCACCCGAGAGGCAGAGAGTGGGGACATTCCCAGGGGGAGAAACACACTTCTCAGAAGCATGTAGCCACCTCGTTGTGGAAACTACTAGTTTTAGTAGCTTCCATCAGCGTGGAGGGGAGCTGTGGCTCCCCCCAAGCGGTGGATCTACATGCCCCTTGGGAGAGCATGCTTTTCCCCAGGGAATCCCACGAAACCCTGTCTCCCGGGCAGAGGCACTCTCCTGACTATCACCCACACTGGCCACTGACTGGTCCTTCAAGGGACTCAGCAGTTCTGGCAAGAACAGGCGAGTCAAGAGGAGGTCCCCCCGGCTCAGAACATCCACCCTGCCAGGTCACTGATCTCTCCCTGTGGGAATTAGTGTCAGCAGGGCGTCCCATGACACTTAATCACATAGCACCTTCTAACACTTGTGGGACTTGAAGGACGTAGACGCATGCGTACTACCATAAATATCCTTCTCTTTGTGTTAAAAGGTCGAGAAAAAGCGTCAAAGATTAGGAAAGTGATCAGGCAAGTAGCTGGCACATTAAGGAATGTAAACACGTGTCCAGATCCACTCCCACTCTACTGGCAGTCTACATAGTGACGTCATGTCTAGAAAGAACTGTCCATTTGACTTCAATCTTGGAAGAAAATGGACCTTGTAAGACTGCAATTTCACCCGCTTTGCAGCAGCTCAGATTGAAAGATAGGGATGCGCCTCTGGTATCATCCAGGTGCCCTTAATCCATCGTTATCGCATACCAAATCTCAGATTCGTAGCTCTTAATCTCACTGAGATATGATGGCTTGATCATTGCATGAGAATTTGTATGACCGATACTTCAACGGCTGTGTACTAGTGCAATTAAAGAGATAAGGACGCGCATCGTGCATGGTTCACATGCCCTGCTACAAACGTTATCGCATACCAAAGCTCACATTCGTAGCTCTTAATCTCACGGAGATATGATGGCTTCATCATTGCATGAGAATTTGTATGACCGATCCTTCAACGGCTGCGTAGTAGTGTTATTTAAGAGATAAGGACGCGAATTGTGCATGGCTCACATGCCCTGCTATGAACGTTATCGCATGCCAAATCTCAGATCCGTAGCTCTTTATCTCATGGAGAAATGACCGCTTGATATTTGGACCAAACTTTGTATGACCGATACTTCATCGGCTGCACAGTAGTCCAGCTTAATAGATACGGATGCACATTGTGCATCCTTGAACTGCCCTACTACAAGCGTCATCGCATACTAAATCTTAGATCTGTAAGTATTCATCTGACAGAGATACAGCCGGTTCATATTGGCATAAGTTCACTGGCTGCACAGGACGCAGGCATTTAAGGAAATGGACGCGCTTGGCTATCGCTCAAGAGCACCGATAGAGACGTCATCGCCTGCCAAATCTCAGATCCATAGCTCTCAATCTCACAGAGATACGGCCGCTTGAACTTGGCACCGAGCCACGTACGACCCATCTTTCACCAGCTCCAAACAAAGCCGCCATTCAACGACACGGACGCGCTTGTGCATGGCCCACGTGCCCCGACCGAGACCTGATCGCCTGCCAAATATCAGCCGCTCAGCCCTTCACATCGCCGAGATACCACACTCTTTCCTCGGCACATCTTCACCCTCTCTCTCTTTGCCTTCTTCTCACCCTTGACTTTACTGTTGCATTGTGGGTAATCCTTTCCCGCCTTCGAAAGGGATCCCCGTCAATTTTTCAACAACAGTTATAGTAAAGTCTCGCTTGGGGCAAGCACTTTCAATCCAAACCTAGCACAACACAAGGCAAATGGGCCCTGACTCACACTCATGTGCTTTCTTTCTTCCCCTTTTTACCGTTCCAGCCGCCAGACCCCAAAGGAAACTTCACTATAACCTCACTCCGTCTGGCTCAAAAGGACGGCAAATTCAAGCTTTGCCGACCTCGTCACAACCCTTACTTCTTCAAGGGATGCAGGTGACTTGCGGGCTTCCAGACTTAATGATGTCTTTCCACCACCAGACGGAGAATAAACATCGACTTCCTTCGTCAACAACCATCCATCGATCGATCGAACGTCACGGCCACAGATCGAGTACACCTGGGCCAGCAACTTCACCTTGCAAGTCGTTCTGGGATTACAACGCAGTTTGAAAAGTTGTTTATCACAGCACATTATATTCTGGCTGCATTTTAAACCTTTCACGTTGCAAACTTATCCCGTTATGGCTCTACAAAACAAAGGATTTTCTTATGGATTGGAATGGACTATTGCATAACCACGAAACCTTCGTTCACCCTTGTGTTTTCCTGCAACGCGGACTCGCCAAAACGGTAAGAGCATTTCAATTTGTACTTCATCACTTCTGCTCTTATCTTATGGCCTTTTCCTCTGCTGGTTTGCCCAGCAACAGTATCATTGTGGCCAACCAAAGTGAACCAAACTGTAGTTCCATCGATGGAACAAGTAAACATGTTGCCTTCCTCGCTGCCTTATTACAACACCATACATCAACAAATGCAAATACCATTGCTTGCCCTTTTCAAGCCATTTTATTACTGTGCTTATTACGTACATTTACAATGCTCTTTGAGCGTTATTCTGCCATCTGTCTTAGAACTACTTGAAGTGATTTTATGTTTGATAACGTAACCATCGCTTGCACAGCATGCTTCCATTTTCAGGGCCGTCCAGCCATAATCTTCGCCTGAAAAGGTGGTTTGTGATTCCCAAATGCAGGACTGAACGCTTTAAGAACGGTTTTTTAGTAAGATCATGTATTAATGAAACATAGGTCTTCGGAGGGTTTTCTAATGTGAATGAGAACGAATTTTGTAATATATATATTTAAAATAGTTTTACGCTTATATTAGATTTACCAATTTTTTATAGAGTTCATCACTATAATTTAATATATTTTTCATATTGTAAAAGAGCAATTCAGCTTTACAGCTGCAAGTTTTTTATTACAATAAACTATCTATCTAACTAGACTCTATAGCCATTCAACCTTGACATGCAAAGTTAGTTCATGTTGTTTCATGTACATGACATATAGACAGTCATATTCTTTATTGTTTGCTACAAATCAAACACTGTTGTGCCACTTTTCAACTCATGGAGGGTTAGGGGGGATTTCACCTAGTTTCCACCCTAAACTATTTTCATCCATTTCTGTGATCCCTCCTAGCCACCTGTTGAGTTGAATTTGTACTTGCCCAGTGATTTTTTTCCTTCTACAATGTTGCAATAACCATGTTCAGTACTTTCATGTTTGGGTTTTATTAATTTTCACACTTTGGCTGACTTTGGCACTGGGTAAGTAAGACTTTAAACTACACATAACACCTCTGGGGCAAGTCTTGAGGAATATTGTGTCAGGGTGTTAATAAACAGTGAATTGCCTTCATTTTCCAGCCTTTTAAATGACCTGAAAGGTAAAAATTAAAAGGGTCTCAATTCAATGCTATTAAAATGTGGAAGGGTTAGTAGACAATCGTAAGTAATGTATAAACCTAAACTAAATTAAAGGGAAGCTCCACTAAAACAGGAACATATCTTTAAAATAGTTAACATAATGCTCACAATCAAAATTTCCCGGGCGCCGCCATCTTGAATAATTGTGACGTGTCATGGTTGCCCTATTGTTTTAAAGCAAAAGCTCTTTGTGCAAATACAAAACAACCATAACACATCACAACCATAACACATCATAACACATCACAACCATAACACATCACAATTATTCAAGATGGCGGCGCCCAGGAAATTTGAAAACCAAAACAAGCGTTTTTGAAATTCATTTATTTCGGATATAAACGATTCCACTGGAAAACGTTTGAACAATTTTGATTGTAAACAATACGTTAAATATTTTGAAGTTGTATTCTTGTTTTAGTGGAGGTTTCCTTTAAAGAAGAAATGTATCTCTAGTAAGCAAAGCTCCCACAAAAGATAAGTGAGATGAAGTATAAGGACAACTATGTGATGGCTTGACATGAAGTACTTCCCTGGATTTGTTTCCTTTTGTCTTTTTTTTTCGTTGATGTCAAGGAAGTATTTCTACCCAATGCTGTATTTCGATGACGCCCTAATCAAACCCCTTATTAAAAGAGCCTTGAAAGACCAAAATTTTAGACGAGTTTGAGAAACTCAAATGACAAGATCACTTAGTTTCCCTGCGATTCTCGTTTCTGTGTTCGATGTGAGATTGCCATGGCTTTGGATTGATGTTTTGTGTCCTTAAAGGAGGAATGGGAGATGCTCATCTTCAACGCAAGTGATCTCACGTTCCACCGAGACTGTACAGCTAGAGTGAAGAATGACCGGCGTTTCCTATGTTTATAGGAGGAATGGGGGTTGCTCATCGTTGATGACAATGTCCTTCCTTTTCACCGGGAATGCATTGCTAAGCTCAAAGACGCAAACCTGGAAGATCTCAATGAGGTGTGCGTGATCTTGGACCTAGATGGATTCATAGTCGATGATAAACTTTACTGCCCCAAGCTCGGATGGGTGAATCGCAAAAACAAATGCAGCAACCATAAATTCAAGATGCCCTGTCATTTTTGCGATTTGAACCATGCTGATAAACGAAAGGCCGCATTTGGACACAAACGATAGGATTACCCTTTGACAAAAGACCAGAAGAATGTCCACTCAATTCAAAAGACATTGCAAACGTGGTGAAGACTTTGTATTTGAAGTCAAAGAGCGAGAAGAGGAATCTCGTTGCATACAAATGCATCCCTTCAATAAATTTGGAAAATAATGGATGCCCTAGCTAGGTATTGAGAGTTGATAGAGACTGGATACGAGCGGGCCAATGGGTGTGGACAGCACGGGGTGGGAGAAAAGATACACTGCCCCATGGCCAAGTGTCGTGCATTTATAAGTGGTTCAAACTCACACTGCAGAGGCTCGAATCCGCACGGAATAGTAGCTACTAAACTAACAAATGTGTATTAACTAAACGCAACCCGTAAAACTAGTGGTGTTGTGTTACGTGCTCTCGTCATGGCGCCAGTGACCCTATCTCAAACTTTCCAGTTTCTCAAGGCAGCCCCTCATTACGTCTGGTGCAGAGAGAGATGTTAGAGAAGAGCCATAACAAGAACTAAAAATATATGCTTTCATTGTCGTGCACCATTTGCATGGGAGAGGCATCCTAGACCATCCAAAGTTTCCAAACTAGTTAATGACCACAAACTATGAAATATGCTGGATCTGGACCACGACGTACACTCAAAAAAATGGAGAATACGTTGAAATGTCCGACGATGCGTTAGCAAAGTTTTCCGAAGCAACAAGAGAATCACGAGCATTATGACTGATGCCTCCTAGAATGTGTACGCATTGCAGAAAATGGTCCAAACCAGACCCAGGTGCTTATATGGATGAGTTGTTGTACACTAAATGCGACATGAATGACGGCCTGTTTTATTACGGTTACAGCATATTGTATTGTAATGTAGGAGGAAAATAACCGGCACAAGTTTCCGGTGAAAGCCCACAAACACGTCCGACATTGTATTTTGGTGAGGTGAGTCAGATTTGTTTCCTTTTGTCTTTTTTTTCTCGTTGATGTCAAGGAAGTATTTCTACCCAACACTGTATTTCGATGACGCCCTAATCAAACACCCTATTAAAAGAGCCTTGAAAGACCAAAGTTTTTAGACGAGTTTCAGAAACTCAAACAACAATATCACCATGCGATTCTCTGTTCTGTGTTTGACGTGAGATTGCCATGGCTTTGGATCGATGTTTTATTTGCTTAAAGGAGGAATGGGAGACGCCCATCTTCAACGCAAGCCATCTCACATTCCACCGAGACTGTACAGCTAGGTTGAAGAATGATCAGTGTTTCGTATGTTTAAAGGAGGAATGCTGGCATCTAAGAAAATATGCAGTGTACAAGGACAAAACTGTACAGGTCTCATTTTTGATCTTCCATGGTTTAACTCTCAATTAAATCTGCCTAGTCAGAGATAACTATGAATACAACCCCCAGAAAATTAAAAAATTCATTGTACTGTCACTAATATTATAAGAAAAACCAAAGAAAACTTCGTGCACAACAAAAATTTGTCCACAAAAGTCAAGTCACAAGCAAACAGCCAGTGCACCTCCAGATTCAGCCTTACCATAGTCAAGTTAACAACAAACAGCAGTTGCAGTTGCATCTGCAGATCCGAATTCACAAAGGTTAAGTCACCAGCAACACCACCGTCTGTGAAAACCTTTGAAGTCGGCCTTGCCAAAGCATCCAACAAAATATCAATACTATTTTGAATGCCATCAGTGAAGAAACAATGACCAATACTTTGTTTTCATCGTCTTTTTTCTTTCCTCTGCCTCTGTTGTCTGAATCTTGCCAACCAGGGTCCCACGAAATCGATGCCTCTGATGGAGTCGGCTGATTGACAGGCGGGTTGTGGGCTCTAACTAGAAGTCTCTTTTCCATTGTATGAGTTGGGTACAAAACTGTAGAGGTTTCATTTTTGTTCTTCCATGGTTTTACTCTCACTTAAATCTGCATAGTCAGAGTTAACTAAGAAAACAACCCCCAGAAAAGTTAAAAATTAGTTGGACTCTCACTAATATAATAAGAAAAACCAAAGAAAACTTCGTGCAAAACAAAAATCTGTCCACAAAAGTCAAGTCATAAGCAACCAGCCGGTGCAGCTCCAGATTCAGCCTCACCATAGTCAACTTAACAGCAAACAGCAGTGGCAGTTGCATCTACATCTCTTAAACTGGAACGTTTTCAAAAGTATGTGTTTTTAAAAGTTACCATTTAGTTTTCGGTTTTCCCATCATCAAGCCCTAGCCCCCTTACTTCAGTGGGCCTTTGCCCCCTTTCTGTGAGTATTTGCCCCCCTCTTGCTTGACTCTCACTAACTATGAACCCTCCAAAAAGAAAAACAATTCCCTTGGAGTCTCGCTAAAATCTGAAAAAGAAATAAAAAAAATCGTATAGAACACAAATCTCTCCACGAAACCGAGATACTGCTTTGACAATGTTTGTGATTTGTCAGGGTTAAAACATGAGCTGGGTAATCAATCCCTGGGGAGTGCCCCACAAAAAACGATATTGTATCTGAAGTGCATATCTCTTGATTGAATCTTTACTATGAAACCACACAGAAAGAAAACAAGACATAAGTAATAAGCTTGCTGCATTTCTTGCTCAACAAAAACTTTAGCTAACCAGCTTCAGCTTTAACAAAGTCAAGTCAACAACAAACAGCCGATGCAGTTGCTGCTTCAGCTTCATTTTCTTCAAAGTCAAGTCAACAGCAGATGCAGCTTCAGCTTCAGAGTCACAAAAGACAAGTAATCAGCAAGCTACAGCTTCACCTTCAGCTTCACCAAAGTCAGGTCAACAGCAAACAGCAGATGCAGCTTCAGCTTCACCAAAGTCAGCTCAACAGCAAACAGCAGATGCAGCTTCAGCTTCACCAAAGTCAAGTCAACAGCAAACAGTAGCAGCAGCTTCACACCACTCCTTCGTGTCTTCGTCACTATCGATGCTGCTTAGGTAGCCTCATACACCGAAAGCCTCTTTAGAGACATCAGAGCCAAGAAGGCCACTTCTACTAACCCTAACCCTGGATCTCAAGGAAAGCACCCTCACCACTGGGCCACACTGTCTCCTTGGAGAGAAGACAATATAGTCCTTATCAGAGAAGACTTCTAACCATTTGCAGATGAAATTACAAAGGCAGCACTCTCTCCTCAGTTCTTTAAGATTCGTTTAAGCCTTTTTTGGCTATTTACAAGTGCAACTGCGAAGTTAAAACAGGGACCTCGTGCATGGTAGTCAGATACTCAACTGAGTCTCAAGTACACAGTGGTTCCTTAGAAGTCCCGGCAACAATGAGTCAAGTTGGTCACTTCATGATACCCTCTGAAAGACTTCGTGTCTAAGAGTAATACCCTATGAGAAAAAGGGGGTTGGGACCAGCAAACCATATTTTACTTGAGTAAAAGGACATTTCCTTGATTTCTTTCATGCTTAGCAATGGAGAGGGGGCTTAAAAGGAAAAGGCAAGTCAGTTCATCAGAAGAGACCTCTACTGATGAGCACAAGCCATCAGAGAAGATTTCTACTCATCAGAAATTGAGGAGGCCTATAAGGTATTTTGCATCCCAGCAGAGGTCCAAGAGCTAATGACAGCCCTCAAAAGTCTTCCCAGGATATCTAGGAATACAACATATTGTGGATATATTTAGTCAATCAGAGGAGCTCCAAAATGCGTGGGAAAGTTATGGAAAGGACAGGTGCATCCAAAAAGTCAAGAACATTTACAAGACAGTCAAGAAATGACAATGATGACGACGACCACATCCACGACACCGACTCCAACACCAACACCAACACAGACGGATACAACGCTGGTGATGATGAGAGTAACGACATAGATGAGGATAACATAAATTACGCTACAAGTGATGACAATGACCATGACAATAACAGAAGAAACGATAGTAGTATATAGGGACAGAATGGTCACTTTTTATACTAATTAGGTAAAAGAATGTGGGTTCAAAATATGCTAATGAGGATTAAGTAGAAATATGTGGGTTCATAATATGCTAATTAGGTCGGCGCGGGGGTTGTTCGCGGAAAAGGGGAGTGATTTCTTAGAAAAAGATTGCACAAACCAGTCAAACAGAGATTAGATTTGTGTGACAGTTTGTGCTATAATTTTGTTTTTGTTTCTCGCATTATTTTAAGATATTAGTTGATTAACTTCAGACCATGTGGTAATTATTTATTTTACGCATGCGTACAGTTAAATTTTGAGATTTTGTTAATGAAAAAAAATGGAGGGAGCTGTTGCTCGAGAGATAGATAATAAAGAAGAAAGAGAAGAAATAGAAGCGGATTTTGAAAGTTTCGTTTCTAAATTGGATTTTCCTTTGGATGTAGATGACGAAGATGAGGGGTTTTCTCCTTTGCTTATTTTTGTCAGAACGACTTTTGAAAAGATTGCTTCGCGGTTTAACGAACTTGTTCAACAACTTGATAGTGTTGGTTTTGATCAGAAATTTAAAGATTTTATCAAGGAAAGAGAGAGCATTATTGCATGGGTGGAAAGTTTTAAAACTATTCATTATGAAAATTATTTTAAAGTGAGTGAAGAAGAGAGTGAATTGATAGAGAAGGAGATCAAGAGAGAGGAAATTATTGTAGAAGAAATGTTCGAGGTGCTGATGAGTTGCTGATCAGTCGAGAAGGATTTAGCAGAGCCGCTAACTCGTGATCTTGATGAATTAGCGTTTTATTTACCTCTCACGGGTGAGTAATTTTATTCATTTGTCTTTTGTTATGGGGGAAGATAGATGCGATTTTGAGAGTCTCGATGGATTGTACGCTTATGAACAGAGAATGCTATTTCAACAGGCTACTTGTAGTTTTACTTCGTTGGTGAAGGAGCTCGAAGACAGTTCTTGTTTTGATGCTGTATTGTGCGATCTTTTTATTGAGAGAGAGAGATTAATAACGTGGTGGAAGGATAAGATTAGTCATTTGGAAGATATAGGGGTGATTGGAGAGGATTCTATTTTGTTAAAACAAGAACTAAAGAGGGAAGAAGAAGTTACTGATGATTTATTTACTTATTTAGTGCAATTGAGGAATTTACAAATCATAAAAGAGGTCATCTGATTTTGGTAAGTTGATATACTTTGATGGGATTGTCTGAGAAAGCGTACGTGCTATTGAGCAAAATGGTTAATTTTGTTTTTGAAATTAATCTTTGGCATCCTATATTTCTTTTGGCTATTTATTACTATGCCAAACGACATGGTTTAGTCCAAGAAGGTATCATGGATTTTGTGGGACGGTTCTTTTTCTTCTCTATAATTTGTGTTATGATTGGAGTGGTCTGTGGGGGATTAGATTTGGTAAGATGTTACATCTGTCACGTTTTCTCAGAAAAGAGTTATTCATTTCTATATGTATTTTAAGATGCCATCTTCTTTGACTATTGATGAAAGATCAAAAGAAATGCGTGATATGTTTTATAGAGACACGCGATATTTTAGACAAACGATGAGATATATCGATGTTAATAATGATGAGGAATTCATGTTTCGTTTCGAGCAAATGCTAATTGAGTTAACAAGAATCAAATGTTTACACGACTTGAAGCGTCAGGAAATCAGTAAAAGTGAACAATTAATGAAGGATGGAGAATTGCTAAGTGAGGTTCGGAAGCAGATGGCTAAACTAGATGAATGGGAGAGATATATGAATAACTTAGAAAGAAAAAGATTGTGTGTCGAGGGATTAAGTAAGT
>NC_090873.1:31921918-31949418 GCF_036669935.1 Montipora foliosa
TGAGCGTATAAAAGCTCGTCGAATGCGTCGAATGTGCAGAACTTTGTTGAGACAGGCGGGCTTACCTGTTGCACCGTTGAATTTGGAGGGTATAAAACAAATAGCAAAGTTAGATGATTTTATTTCTCATCCTATTTGTGTTATAAGCAGGGAACATTATAACACCCCTATTTTAAATTGTAATAGAAATACAAGAAATGCAGAGGGGGATAGGGGAGAACCGATTATTTTATATCTTTCCGATTCTCATTTTTATTTGGTAAAGAGTGTTAATACTTTATTGGGGAGAGAGGGTAGATTGTGTTTGAATTGTTTCAAGTTTTTAAAGAATCGTGTTCGAGTACATAAATGTGATAAGGATATATGTTTAGATTGTAAATGTTTTTGTTCCTCGGATAAAGAGGGGAAAGAAATAATTCAGTGTCCTTCTCGTTTTAGGATTTTTAAGAGTAGGGAATGTTTTAATAATCATATAACCCTAATTATGTTCCTTGACTGGGCATTTGCCCTCCCTTAACCCTGCAACCCCCCCAGACTGCCCATTTGAATGTGGCAAGTTGCAATTTCTCGTTGCATTCTTGAAAGCTTGCAGTAAATGCAAAAAAATGCTGACTTGGCACATTTACTCTAAGATGAAGATAACCAGTGTATAGCAAATTGTCCGGTAGGCATGTGTAGCAATTTTAAAACTCATAGTGTAAAACGATGAAAAGTTATAAAAGTTCAAGTTGGCAAAGGTACTTCATTTGCAAGCTTAAAACAGTTCTAAAACATGGTGTACTTAAACAGGCATACCGTAGCTGCTAAAACTGCAATTTCAATAATTTGTAAACGAAAACTTAGCCAATTGTCTTCTGTAATACTCATTAAAGTTTGAAGAAAATTTGATAAAATCTAAGGAAGAGAGCGACCTTCAAAGAACTGCAAAATTTTCTCAAATCCAAGATGGCGGCTTAATTTATGCAAAAAACGTTTTAACATGCAGTATTGCATTACTTAATGCTACACTCTTTAAAGTTGAGCACAGTGTTCTATTCGACTAGCGACAACACATATTCCAATTACAGCTTTGCTGATAGCGCATTTCGAAAGATACGTATGTTTAAGTCTGATGCTAGTTCCAGTCTCTTCCCCTTTTGATCAAGTCGTTTTGGTGAGTAGACACGCTTCTTTTGGCTCCTTATTTTATGCTATTTTAGACCCTTTAAACACTGTGCAGAAGCAATTTAACTACCCAGAGAGTGATATAAAGTGTTCATGACCTATGCGGAAATGTTTTGTAACCTTTCATTCAAGTTGTTTGTGCACAGTGATTGACATAAATTAACGAGTGCTGAGTATCACAAGTGAAGGCTAGTGGTGAAGGCTAGTGGTGTTTTTTTGAGGCATTTAAAGACTGATTTCTGATTTCATGCATGAAAAGGAAACAAACGGAACAAGTTTTGAGAAAATGCATTAAAATGTAGTGTAGTTATGACAGCATCTTTAATCAAACTTCAAACGTCAATAATTCTGCGCATGCGCCGTCTCAAGAAGCGCAGTTGTTGCTAAAGTGAGTTTGCACCACATATGTATTACATATGAAATTTGGGTAGAATCGGTTAAAACTGCACAAAGTTATTAATGTTTGAATTTTTTGCCAACATGGCCGCCACCACAAATCTCAACTTGAAAACCAGGTCACAACTTTAACTCGCAATAGCTTCCGACGGTTTTAACGCATTTAAGCGCAACTTGCAGAAGTAGATAAGAGGCACTTCAGATGTATGCAGATTAACTTTTGAGATGATGGACGTTAATCCTGCATAGTTATGACGTAATGTAATATCAAATTTCAAACGTTCATGACTTTGCGTACGTGATATTCTAGGACGAGCAATTTGTTGCATAAGGTAGTATGCAACTCATATATGGCCTGTGTAAAATTTAGATTTAATCTATTTGAACATCGCAAAGTTATGGATGTTTCTTTTTTTCAATATGACGGTCTTTGCCATATTAAACTCGTTATAACTTCCTAGCATTTCAATCTAGTAAAATGAAACTTTGGCGCAAAGATTGGAGGCCAGTTATCTATGTGCACCTTTACTCTCGAGATAATTGACGATAATCCTGCATAGTTATGATGTAATGTAATATCATATTTCAAACGTTCATAACTTTGCGTATGTGGTATCCTATGATGAGTAATTTGTTGCATAAGGTAGTATGCAACACATACATGGCCTGTGTAAATTTTAGATTCAATTGATTTAAACGTTGCAAAGTTATGGACGTGTCCTTTTTTTTTCAATATGGCAGACTTTACCGCTTTAACTTGCCATACCTTCCTACCATTTTAATCTAATAAAATGAAACTTGGGCAAAAAGATTGGAGGCCAGCCATCTGTGTGCACATCTACTCTCCAGATGATTGACGTTAATCCTGCATAGTTATGACGTTGTGTGATATCGAATTTCACACACAAGTAACTTTGCTCATGGATGTTTTTTTAGTGCTTAGGGTTACATAGTGCACATATACGTATATATATATGCTAAGGGTTGCATCTTTGTATTATTGTCTTAGGCTAGATTATGAGGCTTGATATTTCACTTCGTTTTCTGCGTTTGTTTTAAAGTTTCACGTTTTCGTCTTTTATTCTTGGTGAGTATTCATTGCATTAAATCAAGTGTTTTATATTATGATTTAGACTTCATTGACTCATTGTCGTGCCTTGATTGTGTTTGTTGGTTGTGGGACCCTCTGAGATAACAGGGAACAATTAGGTCAAAGATTGATGCAATCGTTTAAACAGCATGTGATTGTAATCTCTGAGTTGTGTGCGAATTGAGCGGCATTTTCAAACTTATCGGTTTTCAACCGCATGTTATTCACATGGTGGGCTTGCCGTGCTTGTTGAATGTTTTCTCAGACAGTGAAGGACCTACTTTGTCATGCTTTGATTGTGTTTGTTGGTTGTGGGACCCTCAGAGATAACATGGGAACAATTAGGTCAAAGTCTGATGCAATCGTTTGAACAGCATGTGATTGTAATCTCTGAGTTGTGTGCAAATTGAGCAGCATTTTCAAACTTATCGGTTTTTAATCACAAGTTGTTCACATGGTGGGCTTGACGTGCTTGTTGAATGTTTTCTCAGACAGTGAGGGACCTACTTTGTCATGCTTTGATTGTGTTTGTTGGTTGTGGGACCCTCTGAGATAACATGGGAACAATTAGGTCAAAGTCTGATGCAATCGTTTGAACAGCATGTGATTGTAATCTTTTAGTTGTGTGCGAATTGAGCGGCATTTTCAAACTTATCGGTTTTCAATCACATGTTGTTCACATGGTGGGCTCGACGTGCTTGTTGAATGTTTTCTCAGACAGCGAGGGACCTACTTTGTCATGCTTTGATTGTGTTTGTTGGTTGTGGGACCCTCTGAGATAACATGGGAACAATTAGGTCAAAAGCTGATGCAATCGTTTGAACAGCATGTGATTGTAATCTCTGAGTTGTGTGCGAATTGAGCGGCATTTTCAAACTTATCGGTTTTCAATCACATGTTGTTCACATGATGGGCTTGATGTGCTTGTTGAATGTTTTCTCAGACAGTGAGGGACCTGCTTTGACATGCTTTGATTGTGTTTATTGTGGGATCGTATAGCTCAGTGCATTAGATAAATTTTTAAGTTGAATATCACGCATGGTAGATATGGCATCATCAAGCCATGATGGAAAAGGCGATGGAAGGAGACGCAAATGCCTAGAGCTATCTCCAAATTGAAAACTTCAGATTGGCTCCACCGTCCAAGAAGGACAACGTTAGTTGGGAGCAACTCTGCAGTGATGTCCATGAGTTGTCGCTGACCTTCTCTGCAGCGGATGAGCTGGATTTTAAGGCCACCAAACAGGCTTCAAGAATTGCCATCCGCTACCTTCACTGAATAGCAGAGAATTACTTCACGAAAGCAATTCCAGAGGAGTCTCTGAATTGCACAAAAGAAGAAACATATTTGGTTATGGCCAGGTTGCTGAAGGATGTGATACCAGAGAAACTGACCAGACCGTCTGATCATAGCGACGCTGATGAAGAGCATCCGGCAGCAACCTGGTCATCCGAAAGCGACACAGAAGCAGCAAAAGAAGAGCTTCCGGGCCAGCAGAAGTAGAAACTACATCGAAAAAACAAAAGAAAACAGAAAAAAAAGGAAAAGCCCCAAAAAACAAGCTGCCATGCAAAGGATGATGGAGATGATGAAGGAAGGAAAAGAAGTCACCACAAGAGGGTGAGGTGTCGCTTTCCTGGGTGTGTCTGTGGTGCGCGACATAAAGCGCCACTTGCAAATCCATGTGTGCAAAGGGGAACTGAGTAAAGAGGCAGTCACTCAAATGGCTAAGGTCATGCGCCATGGAAAGAGGAAGCATGTCATGGCGAAGTCGTCCAACACCAAGGCTGCTACCCCAAAAAGGCGCAAGAAGTGGTGGCCAGTGGAATGGTGTGGTCGCGTGGTCACACGGGTGGACAAGCACCTTCAGAGTGTCCACAAGATCAATTCCACAAGTGTGGCGTACAAGGTACACCTGAAGGCTGCAAAGCCTTACCTGGGCGTCCAAGAAATGGAGGCCATGATAAGGAAAGCGGACAACAAGTCTGAATCCGAGGCCGCCTCCCCTTCCAAAAGTGGAAAAACAGAGAGTGGAGAGTGGGAGAGTGTGCGGAGCAATGACTCTGCACAAATGCAGAGGACTCAAACCTGGAGGAAGCTCAAACACCTGAGCCTGAGAGACCTGCTGATGAGGCCAGGGGTTCAAAGTCATCTTCCTCTTCTTCCTCGCCAGTTAGCGAGTCCTCAGAAGAAGAAATGAAGGTGAGTGGCAGCCTTAGTACTAAGGAGTACTTCTTAGCCACCACCTATTTCAACAATCACCACCGTTAGCTATGTGAATTTGTACTAATATTGGACCCAACCTAGCAATGCGAATACCTTCCACTGTGACATCTTCGCATACTATCTCTCTAGAAATTATCCTCAATCTATCTTCTTCAACTCAGCTACAGAAGAAGAAATTACCAACATTGCCAGCTCATTCAAACTGGGTAAAGCTGCCGGACATGATAAAATTTATATGTCCACCATTAAACAATCTATTCACTGCATAGCTACACCATTAACCCACATAATTAACTTATCAATCGCTCACGAGTCATTCCAAGGGAAATGAAAATTGCACATGTTGTCCCTATTTTTAAATCTGGAGATCAAACTCTTTTTACTAACTACAGGCCCATTTCCGTTTTACCTTGCTTCTCAAAATTCCTAGAAAGGATTATTTACAATCGAATTCTTTTGTATTGAGACAATTTTAATATTCTTTATGATAATCAATACGGCATCAGGAGATTCCCTTGCTCTAGTTGATTTGTATGACAAAATTTCTCTCGCCCTTGATTGCAAAGAATTTGATTTGTCTAAAGCATTTGATACCGTGAATCATAACATTCTTTTTGACAAGTTACAACACTATGGGGTCCGAGGCCTAGCGTTGGATTGGGTCAAAAGCTATTTTTTTCAAAGGTTACAATTTGTAGAATATAACGCCATAGATCGCTCCCTGAGGTAATACGTTGTGGTGTCCCACAAGGTTCATTCTTGGCCCCCTATTTTTCATCATATACGTCAATGACCTTTGTGATGCTTCTCACCTAGAATCCATTTTATTTGCCGATGACACCAACTTATTTATTTCTGAAAAGGACCCGGTCAATAAGCTCTCAGCCTGGTTTGCTGCAAATAAACTTTCCCTTAATATATCCAAATCTAAGTTTATGGTGTTTAGATCTCGACAAAAAAGACTCTGCTATGATTTTGACATTTCCATTAATGGGGAAGCGTTAACCCAAGTTTCAGAGACCCTCTTCCTTGGTGTTATACTGAATGATTGTCTTTCCTGGAAGTCCCATATATCGCTTGTTGCGCATAAAATATCTAAATCTATTGGCATAATTTATAGATCCAGTTATTTCCTTTCTAAAACCTCGTTTATGTACTTTATATAATTCTATGATTCTTCCGTATCTTTATTATTGTAATTTAGTTTGGGGATCCACTTATAAAAGTAACCTGAAAGGGTTAACAATATTACAAAAACGGGCGATATGGGTAGTAAGCACACAGATCCAATTTTTAAAGAATTTAAATTTCTCAAAATAACCAGTACCTACTTGTTACAACTAGGAAAATTTATGTACTCTTTTAGTACTGGTAATCTCTCTCCTAAATTTGACTCTTTTTTCTCTGTTAATAATAGTATTCATAGTTACAACACAAGACACGCTTCCTTTTTTCGGCTACCTCTTTGCAGGACTAACATAGGACAGTTTTCTCTCTCTTTTCAATACCCTTAGTTATGAAATTAAAAATACCCCAACTCTACTGTCCTTTAAATACAAGCTGAAAGAGTTTTTAATCAACAGCTATAAATTCCTTCCTTAGTCTTCGTTCCTACTCCTGTGTTACACCTAACTGAACATCTTGCTCCGCTATAGAGTACTAAAGCAGTTACGTCACACATCCATGGCAACCAAATTTTCTGTTCTAAACAAACGCACAGGAAGCAAGATGGCGGTGCTGACAATTGCTTCCCTGCTTTCTTTCTTCGAAAATGAGAATAAATCCGTTTCAAGAGGTGAAAATCACTTCAAATCAAACCATGTGGAAAGCTTTAGTGCAAGTCAAGGTGTTTTGAAGGGACAGGTTCACGCCAGTATGAAGAAAAAAGTGTATAATGTGACAGTAAGTGAAATGCGGTAAATGACCAACATTGAGCAGAAAGCTTATAGAAAACTACTGTTAAACTTTGTGTATTATAATTTTCTTTTTAGATATACCTTGACCAAAACAATGCGATTAAATCGAGCGAGTGCGAATGTCCACGGGGAGTTTATAAATGTAGCCATGCTGCAGCTCTCTTCATCTACGGAATTTATAACTGGAGTGGGACTGATGTTGAGTGTTCATGGAAAAAACGGAATGCCCCTGATATTTCTCGGAAATCTATTGCTGAAATGTTTCCTCCAACAAAGCCAGGATATACAGCCTTACTCCGACAACCAAATCAAGGAGATCAAGAAGCGCTGTATTCAGAACTCTGAGCGAATGAAAAGTTCACTGGCCTATGCTGGCTGTTAAGCCCTGAGCCAAAACAACTGGGGGATCTACCTGTCTCAACAGTGGAAGAGGTTATTTTTTCCGAAGAATTTCTCACCTTATCTACTGCTGCTGAACAACTTGAGTTTATCAAACGAAAATTAAAGGTAGAGCAAGAAATTGTAAATCAAATCAGTTCTTTAACTGTCGGTCAGCAAAACAATCCCTGCTGGCATTTAGTGAGGAAGGGGCGTTTGGGTCACCCCATCCCAAATTAAGCGTCTGTTGGGAGAATATGACATTTCACGTGTCAAAGCTGTGGCATGGGGAGTCACAAATGAGGCTGAAGCCATCAAAACATTTACTGCCAAAACCCATCTTGAAGTTGCTGAGACAGGGGTGTGGCTTGACGAGTCAGGCGTTCTTGGAGCTTCCCCTGATGGATGGGTGAAGACCATGTTCTAGAGGCAAAGTGTTCCTATACATTCAGAAATTCGAGTATTAAGGAAGCTTTCAAAAGTGAGATATTTTGTCTGGAGCAAAAAGAGGATGGATCATACTCGCTAAAAAGGAATCATGTCTACTGGCACCAAGTGCAAGGGCAAATGTACTTAGCCAAACGAAATTATTGTTTTGTTGTTTGGACAAATAACTGGTGTGTCATTATTAAAATCAAGAAGGATCCATCCTGGGAAGAAAACCTTACCAGACTAAGGGAATTTTACTTTAAACACCTCTTCCCCAAAATTGTTGAGGGAGAACTATAGTTTGTAGAATTATTGCAAGGTTTAAATCCAGCAGGAAGTTTGTACCATGTTCACATTATACAAGTTTAATACTGGAACAATAACAAGTACAGCAACCTTCCATGCTCAGTAATGAAACCAAAACCATTTTTATTCAGAGAATTATAAAATATTCTTGATGTTGTGTTTCCTAAAACATTTAAGATTAGAGTTGCAATTGTTTACAGCTGAAAATGCTGGCTCTACTGCATAATATGTGACTTCAGACAAATGTTCTATTATCTTGTTACTATTCTACACATTACAAAAATAGAGAATGCCCCCTTATTTTCTAAACATGAAGGTCAAATAGATGGGCTTAATCTGCCACGTTGAAATTTAAAGTTGATCCTCAGGCTTAAAGAAAACAAAAGCAATACATCAAGGTTGATTGATTGTCTTATTCCCCTAAGCATCAAAGCTACATGTTAATCAATAATACTCTCTCAATTTTCCCACTACATGCACGTCCTTACTCAAATTCTTATAAGTGGAAACTGAAGATTTACAAGGGCAGCACAGACTTGAAATACTTTGTCAGCATAACATCTTAATTTGGGGGGGTATAAAGTTTAGTATCTTAAAATCCATTCAGCCATGCATTAGCCCTTGCGACGTGACTTCTGCATTTTGCAATATTTTTAGTGGCCCTTATCTCACTGGCAGTGAATTTTCCATTGTCTAATAAGGGAGGAATATTTACGGAAACACCCTTTGGGACAATGTCCTGAATCAAGAACCCCTTGTCGGCAAGGATCAGGTCACCAATTGCCATATGTGACCATCCACAGGAAAACCAACAAAAAGGTGATGACACGGCACGCTGAGCGTGACATACAACACGCCATATGCGCATATTTAATGAGTAGCACAATAGATGTCACTATGGCTTTTGTTGTGCACACTGAGACACTCCAAACCTTTTGTTTAGTGTGGCGTGTTGCGTGTCAGACGCGTGCCAAAACAGGCACCGTAAAATTGCAAAAGTAATGCAAACGAAATTTGTCGAAATTGGTCCTTTGTTCTCGCGAATTGATAACAAAATAATCAATAACCGTGATTTGTCTGTATTACTCCCTTATATACCCTTACCTTACCTATGCTTGTACACTATAGGGTAATAAGTATAATGCTGCAGTGTCCCAAATTGTAAAATTACAAAACAAAGCTGTTCGTTTTATAAATGATGTCCCTTTAATGGAACCAACAACTCCACATTCCTTATCCTTATACCTTTTGAAATTTCCTGATATTGTTGTGAATACATGTATGCTCTTTTATGATTATTTTCACCATGAAACGTTTCCTAATATACCGGTACCTGTTTCATTGGTATCTGAGCTACATAATTACAATACCCGAAGTGCATCATCCAATCAAATCTTCACACCTTCGTTTTGAACTAACCTTAGGAGATTTTGCCCCAGCATTATTGGATGTTTCTTTTGGAATAATATCCCGGATTTCATTAGGGACAAACAATCTAAAAAATTATTTAGAAAAGCACTTTTGCGCTGGTACCGTGCTCAATACTAATGAAACTTTACTTTTTTTTTTCTTTTTGGTTTTAATAAAAATTTTAAGTCCTTTTGTAACTTAAAGGGGCACAACATTAGTTTATCTAGATGTGCCCCTCTCCTCTCCTTCCAATGTACCATGTCAAATAACTTAAGTTGTTGTTATTTGTATTGTTTGTTTACTTATTTATCTTTTTTAAACCTATATCAACTTAATTTTGTATTATTTAGGGATTGGAGGAACAAATAAAACAAACAAAAGCAAATCAAATATAGCCCTTAACTCCTAGCTTATGGGAGACTGTACTGTTAAGCATAAATGCCAAGCTACATTGTCTTTGGGTCCTTGTCAGCTGAGTTGATATTGGAAAAACACGCCGGTTTCGCGGAAAAAAAAATTAAAACTGCACTAACAAGACAAGCAACTTCGTTCCGCCAAGAAATGGAAGTCTCTCATTGACCTCCACTAAAGTAAAAACAAATTTAAAAAAAAGGGAAAACTTGAATGGCTTAGCAAATGTGACCCTCCACGGGAAAACAGGGATAAAGGTGATAGCACGCTCACAACACGTTTACACAGCATGCTTAGCGTGTCCTACAACACGCTTTATGTGTATATTTAATTCATAGAACAATACAGGACACACAACGCTTTGTTTGGAAGATGTTAACATGCTAAACCTTTCACGATGGCCTGTTGCTAGGGGAAAATTTCCCAGACACGATCTTGGGGTCACGTGACGATGCGGACTAAAATAATGGCGTCACCAGAGAGAGGCTTAGAAAAAGCCATCACTTCAAAATTTATTTTGGCCGATTACGACTCATTCGGGAAGCTTACGTTTGGTCGTGTGATTGGTCAATCTGTGAACAATAAAGCTAGCATGTGGGAGAGGGGACTTAGTATGGCCATTTAGTATGGAAATTAGCGTACGGTACAATCCCATGTTTTAGGCATATTGTGGGTTTAAACAGAGACACAGTGCATGCAAACAAACAGTTTTCGTGGTTTGATGATAGCGATGGTGTCAATAAACAAACTGAATTTAAAAAGGTGCCGGTTTAAAAGGTAGTTTGATCGAAAATGGCAAAAAAAGGGCGCTGGGACCCCTCTCTGAGTGAAAAAAGCCTCATTTACATATGAAAATCCCATAATGCTATAGAACTTTCAAATTCAAAACAAAGTTCAGGATAATGGCGTCCACTAGTGGCAAGATAAGCGAAGAAGAATCGTAAGTACAGCGAGTTAAAACCCCTGTTTTGAATTGGAGTTTGCCTTGTTGTCGCCATATTAAATTCCTTAAATGCTTGGCTTTCTTCTTACCGTATCTGTCGCTGAATTTGTGCTATTTAGGGAGTTGAAATTGTGCTCAAAGAGTCGAAAGTGTGGTAAAAAGGTCAAGCATTACGGAAGGTGTGACACAAACAGAAAAATTCATGCCTTTTGGGAAGCTTCTCACTTCCAATTGCAAAATATGTTGAAAAGGGAGTTCAGAGAGAGTGAAGAGCAACTAAGAGCCGATTACGAAACGAAGACTCAAAGGTTTGCCCATTTAGAAGAACGTAAGGAAAAGGTTCACGAAAAAGAAAGCCAGTTTGGTTTGTATTTCGAGTTTATTTCAAAGCTGTAAATTTTTGTGTGGGCCTTTCGTTAAGACATATGATTTTCTCCTTTGTAATTTGAAACTGTATGTTACGTTGAGGTATTTCAGACAATCATAGGTCTGCAGGGTAAATGTAAGTCTTAATTCATCATTGTAATGTTAAAGTCTGGGCTAGTGTGCAGAATACCCAGCCTGTTGATTTAAGAGTACAAACATTGATCAACAATGGTGTCCATTGTTTTTTTTTTTTGTAATTTAAAACTTTTTATTATTTTGTTACACCTAAACACATACAACGATTATGAATTACTAAAATACAAAATCACACTATTAATTACAATATCAAAAACAAAATAGACTACTAATTACAAGTCAGTAAATAACAATTACAAGATAACACTACTACACTTACACTCTTACCATAACTTGAACAACAATAGTAAAAAGAAAAAAAAAATAATAATAATCATCATCATTATCATCATCATCATCATCATTATCAAAGACTAATAATAATAATAATAATAATAATAATAATAATAATAAAAAGTCATAAGAGGGACACATGGAGAACACCCACACTACAAGCCTACATATCCATATGCCAAAGGCTTTTCCCATTTCTTGGTATGTTTAGTTAGTTTGTTCCGCCTACTTGCTATCTTTTTCTCTACTTGGTATACAGCTTTAATCTTGGCCTTATAAACTTGTAAAATCGGATGTACACTATTTAACTTACATCTATAAATATACAATTTAGCTGTCAATATCAGATGGTTTAATATAATAATGTCGTCTCCTATATTGAATATTCCAAACAAAATTTGTTATTTTGAAGGATTGTATGTTAATGTTACAATTACTAAGCCAAGAACAAAAACCTTCCCAAAAAGTCTTTGTCACATTGCAGTAAAAAAAAAGATGTTCAATGGATTCAATTTCTCGTTTGCAAAATGTACATAAAGGCCAACCAATCATTTTTAACCTAAACATCTTTTCATTTGTAAAGACTATATTGTTCAATATCTTATATTGGAATTCATGAATTTTAGTTTCAATTGTAACGATACACGGTAAGGAGTATATTTTGCTCCAATCAATTTGAAGCTGGGGAAACTTCTCCAACAATATCTACTTGTGCTTTGTTAGTTTTATTGCAATATCATTTGCTATTTCTGTTCATAATTTTCTGCTAAAGTTAGGTACACTGTATTTATTCCCAGAGAAATTATTGCAAGACACTACACAAGAGGTAAAGGAACGGAACAACAAGACAGTCTTGATGACCTGTAAAAGGAGTACAACAGATTTAAAGCAATGCTTGGCCAAACACAGCAAGCCTGATCCAAACGTGCCCAGAATGCAACAACATTTGACATGATCTCTGATGTCAAAAGTAGTACCCGGTATAGGGGACGACAGGAGAGTAAGGACATGTTGGAATACATTCATGGTGGGGAGAAGTAAGCTATTTTTGGTGCATGGGACTTAATTGCTGCTTATGCCACAAATTAAACAATGGACAAGTTGATAGCCAGCTACAAAAGAGGAAAGTATTTACAAGGGGTGTTTGGAAAGGCTGTAAAGGATTTTCATAATTCTGAAGAAGCCCTCAAACAGGCTGTAGCTATTAAATATCAAAATTATCTTTCCAGATGCAAGTTCAAATTAGTGTCCAGGACCCAAAGTTCAGTTTATGACGCTGAACAGAGTGAAGTGTGGCTGCCAAGAAACCTAAAGTGCATGGGCACAAACATTGTTTTGCCTAAAATTGTCAGTGATTTAAAAGTTGATTATTTTGTGAAGAGCTAAGATATTGGACATGTTTGCCAAATTTCTAATTATCCTGGAGTTTCTCGCACAGTTACTGGCTTACTATTAATGATTTTGGACTTACACTTAAGGTTACCTCGCTTACAAAAGGATTTGATTTGGTTTAATGGAAACAAGTGCCACTTTATTTTCCAGTTTTCTGACGATGGCGCTCCAGAAACCAGCAAATTGGGCATGTCAATTGGTTCACTGACATGCTGGAACTTTGGTTCCAGGGTAAGAAGCCGAGAGTTCCACTACTTGCTCCACTGTCTTAGTGTGTCAGAGAAGGATGCAGTGATGGAAGACCTTTGGAGGCAACATACTGAGGAAATGAAGGTTTTGGAAGGTAATGTCTTTACCGTTTGTGGCCAGCAATGCACCACCAGCAATTTCAGCCAAGTGCTGATCAATCTTGGCAAAGCTGGGCAAATAATGAGCTCAACCAAGCAGGCACATACCCTTCACCCTATGCCAATGTCCACAAAGCCCCCACACAAATGGGGGGAACCATAGGGAATTCCAATGAATGTGCATGGCAAGTACCAAATAGGGAGAAACGGCAGGAAGACCTAAAAAAACTCAGTGCATTTGAAAAAACTTTGCCAGCTCATCTAAACTCGTCACAACACCACTCTAAAGTGCTAGAATTCATGGCAGGCAATGGTCTGCGACAACTTGGAGAAACAAGGATTGGAGAATTTGCCAATCGTCAAAGGCCTGAGCCAGTGCACAACGAAATAAATGCTTGGCAACACATTCTCAACCTTATTTACAAAGAAGCATTGCAAAGAAATGTCATAGATTTTTTCTTAGAAATATTAAGCTCCCCAGTGGGTACAACAAGTAATGGGCGGGTTAAGTTGTCTCCCACTCTGCTCACCACCCCACACCAGGAAGGTGTAGGAGAGAGGGTTAGGCAACTAGATATTGTAAATAGACAGGCAAAAGCATTTCATGAGCATATGCAGGAAGCTACAGCAGGGTCAGGAGTGTCTGGGAGAAAGCAAGGTTGTGGTCTGTCATTTGTTGCTAATAAGATTAGGGAGCATTATAATGATAAAGATCACAGGACCAATAACCTTACAACTAGACTTATTGGCGAACAGGCCATTGCACTGGCAAAGTATTCTTACAGACTGGTTGACGCCTTGGAGATTGAAGGTGAATCCGAAGCCCAGAAGCTCAAGAGACAAGCGCTACGGAAAGCATCTGAACACTTAAGGTCGACACTAATTTAAAAGAAATTGAACAAATCAAGGAAAACTTGACAACATACTTTAATTTACTAGCTTTGTTTTTTAAAGAATCACTCAACATTGCTGTTTGGACAGTGGCATATGCCATACCAGTAGTATATATAGAAAAAATGGTCACTTTTTATGCTAATTAGGTGAAAGAATGTGGGTCGAAAATATGCTAATGAGGATTAAGTGTAGATGTTCGTGGAAAAGGGGCGTGATTTCTTAGAAAAAGCTTAGAGATTTGAAGTCGCAAATATGCTAATGAGGAGGTCGTGGGCGATTTTATTGAAGATCTTGATAGACTAAGTATGGCGGAAGGAGGAGAAGTTGTTGATCGAGAGAGAGAATATGAAGGAGAACGAGGAGCAGATGCTGAAAATTTAGTTGAGAGTTTCCTTTGTAAGACGGAGGTCCCTTCGAGAGTCGATGAAGATGAGGATTTTTCTTTCGTTGTTGATTTTCTAAAAATGACTTTTGAAAAGGTTTCTTCACGATTTAACGAACTTCTACAAGAGTTGAATAGTGTTGATTTTGGAGAGAAATTTAAGAAATTGGTTAAGGAAAGAGAGGATATTCACGGAAGGTTTCAATTTTGCTTATCGTGAAGGTTATTTTAAATCGAGTGTGGAAGAGAGTGTGCTGATAGAGAAGGAGATTGAGAGACAGGAAACAAATGTAGAAGAAATGATGGAGATACTCATGAGCTGCTGGTCGGTCGAGAAAGATTTGGTACAGCCGTTGAATTGTGACATTGATGAGTTGTTCTATTTTTGTCTTTTGTTTTCTACCATGGAGGGAGGTAGACATGATTTTGAGAGTGTTGATCAATCCCAGGCTTATGAACAACGAAGACTATTTCAACAGGCCATTTGTGGTTTTACTTCATTAGTGAAGGCGCTTCAAGACGGCGTTTATTTTGACGCTGTGTTGTGCGATCTCTTTATCGAGAGAGAAAGATTAATAAGGTGGTGGAAGGATACAATTAGTTATCTGGAGGATATAGGTGTGATTGGAGAGAATTCTATTCTTTTGAAACAAGAACTGAAGAGAGAAGAAGAAATTATCGACGATTTATTCGTCTTTTTATTGGAATTGACAAATCTACAAATTTTAAAAGAGGTGAAATTGTGATTGTGGTAAGTTGATATGTTGTTCCTGTGCGGACTTTGCTCTGTAGGTCGTATGGGTTCTTGTTCCTGTATGGACTTTGCTTTGTAATTAGAGTAGTCTGTGGTGGATTAGATTTTTTCTAAGAAAAGTGTTACTCATTTCTGAGAAAGAGTCATTTATGTTTATATGTATATTTGTCACGTTTAAGAAAGAGATATGGCGGCGGCTTGTTCGGTTATTGATGGAGAAGTAAAGGAAATTTGGGATATGTTTAATCGAGAGACACGAAGTTTTAGGTTGACGAAGAGATATATCGATGTTAACAATGATGAGGAATTCATGTTCCGTTTTGAACAAATGAGGATTGATCTAACTAGAATCAGATGTCTACATGATTTGAGGCGTCAGGATATCGTTAAGAGTGAGCGATTAAAGAATAATGAAGAATTGAGGCGTGAGCTTTGTCAGCAGATTGCTAAACTGGACGAATGGGAGAAATATATGTAAGGCTTAGAAAGAGGAAGATTGTGCGTAGAAGGGTTGAGTGAGTAATTTGATATGTTTTTGAAGAGAGATGGCTGAAAGTGGACGTGATGATTTTAGGGAGGCGAGACGTGAGAATCATTGCAATATGTTTAAGAAAAGATTTGAGAATTTATCATCTAGAGTGAATGATTTTCAAACAGCCTATTATCTACTACAAGGATTTACTTCTGTACGCTTGATTTGTCCAGAATATTTATCGATAGTTGATGAATTGTCGAATATTCTTGCATGGGTTGATACCGGTATTTGACAAGAATTTGCTGGAGACGAGGAATTTTTGCTTGAATTGAGAAGAGAGAGAGACAAATTACAAGAACATTTTAACACAATGTTTCATTTTGCTCCGGCGTTTGCTGAACATTTTTCATCTGTCATCGGTAGGAGAGGAATTGGTGGATTTCACTTAGAAGAAGATGGAGGACATGATGACAATTGATCTCTATTTTACAAAGGAGGAAAAGAAAGAATTCAAGGGACCAGTTACAAGGAAAAGATTTAGGGAAGAACTGATACGTTTAGTTTTTGATAAGATTCAATCAATTTGCCCAGCAGATTTTTATGATCGAGAAAGATATGCACATCTTTTAAGATTATTGATGGCAGGAAAATCGTGTGATGACTTCGTTTCTTCTACAAGAGAAACATATTTTATAGATGAAGTTGAATTAATGAAAGATAGAGTTAGGAGAAGTTTTGGATTCCCATTATTTCCAATATTGTAAAGGTGATTCTACTTGTTCCTCCTGTGTTTACAAGACAAAAGATGAAATGTAAGATTTGAATAAAAGACAATGATATGTCATATTGTGTGTCATTTTTGAGGAAGAGATTGACCCTACTTTTTTAGAAACCTTCTCCTTGTTGTCGATATCACATGAAGGCTCTTCTTATTTGAAACCTCAAGAAGAAAAGTGGAGGTGGAACTTTGATTTCATTCGAAACCCAACTAAGAAGGAACCTTTTTGAAAAGATAACTGCCCTTCGTGCTACTTGTTATTTTTGTAATGTGGATTTGGATGAGTATAGGAGAGATGTTACAAGTTGTTGTGGAAAGTATATCCATCTTGAGTGTACTACTCGTTTTCTGGGAAAGGAATGCAAGTGTTGTAATTATCCTTGGTCAAAGGAAGCGGTGAGACTCTTTCATAATTACATAGAATGGACTCATGTGAAGAATTTGACCTCAGGAAACCAAGCACGGGTCAGACGAACAATAGCCGCTATTCATCACATAGACGAGTTTTATTATAAATGGATGGTCACAGATAAATGGGGTAGAGAAAGCGTTGCTCATAACCATGAGGATTTATGGATGACTAGTCATTTTGAAGAAGAACTGGTCGTGAGAACATTTCCATCATGGAAGACTTAACGGACTATGATACTAAGCTTTCTACTTTTCGTGAGATGGTGTGTTTTATTGATTGTATTTTTGTCGGCTGTCTAGAACGTGTTGTTTTCTTTTCTTTTGTTTTCTGCCGACTGTCTAGAACGTGATGTTTTTCACATATTTTAGGAGAAATTATAAGAAGATTGGAAAGGTCGTGACTTCGCTATCTTACAGTCATGAAGTCATGAGAAGAATTTTGGATGGAGAAGGGTTAAAGGAAGAAGATGAAAGAAAGATCAGTCTAGCAATGAGACATTATAAGACCGATGTTCGTGCTCGTTTTTGTGGTGTTTTGACTGAAGAGTATATAGGAGAGATAGACGAGTTTCTGAGATTAATGAGTATTGATCCTAATAAGTTACCTTCTTGGTTTATGAGTGAGACGAAATTTAAGATGTTGAGATTAGGTATTTTTAATCTTGTTGTTGAGGCTTTAAGTGGTTTTGAATCATGCATCTATTTCTAATTAAAGAAAGGAAATGAGATAACCTGGTGCTGTTTTTCTTTGTATCGGGTATAAAGAGGGGGTGAGAAGCGGTTCTTCTTGATTATGCGAAATAGAACATGATTGCGTTTCTAATCACTTGGTTTTTCATTCTTGTTGAGAGAGTTTTTTCTCTCTCTTTTCAACCTGACAAAATACTTCCCGAAGTCGAAAATGAAATTGAAGCTGTGAAGTTATATCAACCAAAAGTTGAAGAGGCACTTTTGATGTTTAAGGAAGAGGAGGAGGAGAAAAAAAAGAAATGGCGTCCATCTATTGCCGTGTATTTAAACGATGGAGAGGATGAGCGAGAGCTTGCTATTTCTAATTTTCTTGCCTTACATGTAGTATTTTCATTCAGGCATTAAGGAAGGCGTACTGTATAGGATATGGTCATTGCTATAGTCATTGTTAGCACTTATGGAAAGAAGAGGCCAGTTCGTAAATATATCACATGTTATCAAGGTCTCCATTTTTTTTTTTCTTGAAAAGCTTATGGAAAGCAAAAACGTTTGACTGAAAAGAGTGATGTTCAGTTTCTCATCCTAGCTACATCCGACCCTTTCATCTACAAGGATGGTTGTTGCAAATATTTTGACAGGTACGATTCATATTTCTATTATCATTTAAGCGATCTGTTACCCAATGAAAATAAAAGCCATGTACTAATGTGTACTAATTTAAGATTGCACAATTTTAAGATCGTACCTTGTGAATTATTTATACTTTTTCATGATGAGTTGTGACGTCTACTCTTTTAACATGTAAAAGGAAAAGAGAACACGTTCCTAACGAAGCTAAATGAGGCACTAGCGGAGGCTTGTCACGCAGCAGATGCAGTTAAGGAGCACCGGTAAAATAACACTTATTATGTAAGCACCAAATTCAAATACCAAGTGAGCTTAAGCGCGAAAGCATGATATCTTCACACATGAAACGCTCACTATTGCTATGGTTACATAAAAATTTCACCTGTCAATGCCTTTATATATTCCTAGACTGTGAGATAAATCTGAAAGCTTTAGTGTGATAAGCATGTTTTTGGAGCTGCTTACACTCTTAAAATATAGTTATTTCTGCACACCTGGTACTTTTGTATTAACTTGTTGTGTTTGTTTACTGTTATAGAGAAATGCTACAGCAGGATCGAGAGCTGAGAACACAACAAGAGGAGGAGTATTTCAGATCAGTAAGTAACTGTTAAAAATGAAAGTGTTAAAGTGCAACTATTATCAAATTTTTATCCCTTGAATTTTTAGGTTTATGATATGTACAGCATATAGAATTTCAGGAAAGACAGAAAACGCCATTTGGAAATATCCGCATTGTTTCGGAGATATTTATTACAGTTTGAAAATTATGTAAATATGCAAATGAGATCACTGATGACGTCATCTACTTAACCCAACATAAAATCAAGTATATAATAATAAATAGAGCTATCTCAGTGAAATTGCAGCAGAGATCATTGAAACTTGGTAGGCTAATAGTTATACAGGGCACACCTTCAGCTGTAAAGATATCGGTTCTCATGGCAACTTACTCTTTTCCTATCCCCTTCAACCTGATTCAATATTTTTGGTGATCATAAGCTAGGAAAACATTTAGCAAGGCAACAAACTCGACCTAAGGTATCTATATGCTTGCAGGATCATCCACGATTAGCAAAATATCAAAATAGAAAGCCAACGGTGGCCAGCAAAGTCTTTAATATCAGGGAGGTCTGGAACCCAATATGTTGCCATGGTAACAAAACTGGCAGCTCATATATTGGAGGACATCTTTTTGAATCTTACTGCGAAGAATCAAGCATTTCTGATTCAAATTGGCTGGGATATCTTTTGCTATTATACATGTACGTGATCATAATTCGGTTAAGTTTATGACGTCATCACTTGGCTAATTTGGCTATTGTAAAAACTTGAATATCTCTGGGAAAAAAGAGATATTTGAAAATAGTAAACAGCATTCTTCTTCTCGTACAGACTACGTGTTTGTGTCCCTTAATTTAAATGGATTAGATAGGAATGATGCGAATTTCATCATAATAGCACTTTAAGAACCCTATTAATAAATACCTTAGGTAACAAGGCGTAACATACGCACTTCTTGATGAGTAATTCTGGTGTTTTTTTTTTTTTGTTTTGTAATTATCTGTATTAATCAGGAAGAAGAAAGCAGGAATAAATAGAAGGCATTAAAGATCTTCCTAAGATTTATTTCTGGTCGTTTTCAGTGAAATTTTGCTGTCTTAATTTTAGGATTCCAATCAGAATTGAATTGATACCAGTATGGTTGTTTTGATTGCCGAGCAATGCTTGTATCCTATGGGAGACTTGTGGTGCTTTGTCGACTAACAAAAAGGTTCAGGTGGCAACTGTAATTCCTCCTCCCTATTCCTCATGAAAACAAAACTCCCCCAAGAAAAATATCATGCTTGAAAAAGAGAGATAAGTGCAAGCATACAGTACAAGCAGGATTTGACAATAAAGGGGTCTTTAGTTAGGTCAACTATAAACTGCAGTTGCTTGGGAAAGATGGAAATAATCAAACCTTTACGAAACCTGTCTGACTAAAATATTCAGTTTAGTTTTAATGCTATGATCGTCGTCATTATCATTATAATCATTTGTCCTACATGTAGGCCAATATGGACGAGACAGAAGGTGAAAGCAGTAAAGAAGACAGTAATTGACACAGAAGAGGTAACCTTATGTGATGAGGAACATCAATGCTTATACGTTTGTTCAGTGAAGTGAAAATGTAATAGCCACAGAAACTTAAACAACATGCCCCCCCCTTCCCCCCCCCCCAAAAAAATTGCAATTAAATTATCAATACATCGCTATGGAATGAGTTAAAATAAACATGTTTGTGTGAAAATTAATAATGGAACTCTAAATGATAAAATTATGTTAAAATACCATATCACTTCCATCGTTCTTTCGTGACAACCTTCTTGCTGAATCCTATACTATTCCATCTTCAAAGAGACAGGATGACATAAGGCAGCGAGACGATAATGAAGATGATGGCGATGAAGATAGTGGTACGGTGAGATAATAGTCATTTTTTTATTGATAATAATAATAATATATAATAATAATAACAAGAATAATAATAGTAAACATCTTGATGCTAACAATTGCCCACATAATCCTCATACAAGCGCCTGCATTCGAGACCCGATTTTGACAAAATCAAGGATCTGCCTGCTCTCGAATATAGACTGTGCCCGCGAAGCGCTGACAAATGCCCGCGTTCTAAGGACCATATAAAAAACGCACCCCCTACCTGGTGTACAAATGTCACATAAGCTCTTCAATATCACACCATATTGCTTACCCCTATGATTCCATATGAAAAAACGCAATAGATTTTTTGGATCTAGGTAAAGATTGTGTTACTCTCATGGGAAAGTGTTATTTTGGATCCGTTTTTAACATTCAATCGACCTCAGAATGCGTACCTCAGTTCACTCAGGGCCCCCACCCCATGGTTCATTCAGGGATAACGCAACCACATTTACTGTTTGGTGTGTGTTGTGTTATATACAAATATTGTGTGACCTGTCGATCAACGTGTTGATGTGTAATGTCATAGACCGATGTTGACCTCCACTTTTTTTTCCCATCTACAGATCAACGACGGTTCAGCTTAGTTGGTCAACTGACGAAGATAGAACAAAATTATGTGTCGTGCCTGTAAATTTAATAAAAAGAATCGCCGGTCGTTTCGCTCTACTCGTTAGACTTGGTTAGAAAAACACGTGTTTGCAGCTATGTGAATCGATGCTTCGAAGCAGTTCAAAAATTCAATTACGCGCGAGTCCACACAAAGACTCAACACACGCAACCCGATAGATAGATCATCTTGTCTGTCTGATACTTTGTCACATCATGGTGATTAAAAAAAATGGGAAAACGAAAGCGTGGCATCGATAATGACTCTTCTCGTGGGGATGATTGTACGCAGACTTAGATGTGCTAAGGAATTTGTCGAGTTAAAATATCCCAAAAATGTCGTTTGTTAAGTCACGATCCAGAGCAAAACCCGATCACCAACAGTCACAGATAAGCGAACCCACGCAGACTTAGATGTGCTAAAAAATGTGCCGAGGTAAAATATCCCAAAAATGTCATTTGTTAAGTCACGATCCAGCATAGCCGATGACTTGTATTCTGACCAAAGCGAAAAAATGCGTCGGAGTAAAAACTAGTCACGACCCAACACAGCTAAATGACTTGTGTTCTGACCATGACACAGCAAGTGTATGTTTTGAAGATGAAAAATGCCCTAACCCCAATCCTAAACCTAACCTCTGTGACAATCGATGGTCGTTTTAATATTCGTGTGTTCTCTCTGTAAAAAAAGGATACATCTTTCAGACTGGTTCATACGAGTCGCTGCGTTTAAATCTAGTGTAGATTTTACTCAAAGAGAGCAAACAGTTCTATCATGTCGTATTACGTTATCATGTTCGAAAACTGGAACAATAATAAAATCAACGCGATGTGTTTGCGTGTTCAAATTTCGACGTTGCTTGTTTACAGGTCATTTTTATTGTGTCACAATGATAAGGTCGATCGAGGTGTTTGCGTGTTCGACTATCTATGTCGCTCGTTCTGAAGGGAGTCCGAGACCTTCAGATTTGGGTCGCGGTTTTACAACTAAATCACCTATAAACGATAGTAGACTCTCGTGGTATATGATGTATATTAAAAGCGACGATAGCCTCTTGCAGGGAACCATGTCTGTTCAACACCGGTGTTCTATTTGCCTAAAGACAGAATGGGGCTTACCGGTCTCAAATTTAACGGGATTACCAGTTCACGAAAATTGTGCAGTCATGTCACAAGGAGAGAAAGCTGCACCGTTGGACAAAGTTGCTGTCGTATTGGATCTCGAATCTTTTTTTGTCGACGGGAAACATAATCCTCGGGAACTTGGTTGGGTAGACCACAGGGGGGTTTCTGGAAACGTGAAATTTAAAATGCTCTGTAAGTTTGACGAGTTATCCGATAAGGACAAACGAACTGCTTTGTTTGTGATTAGAAAGGTCACCGGGCTCCCTTTCGAGAACAACCCAGTGGAACAAGCCCTCAATGGAGACGAGCTTGGAACAGTAATACTCGCTTTGTACCAAAATTCAAAGACACAACGGGAAGATCTCGTGGCTTTCAAGGGCGGTCACATAGAGAGAAACTTGTTGCGACATTTGAACATTCCTTCTATAGACATAGGAGAACATGGGTGCCCTAAATATGTCGATATGCTAAAAGCCCGTCACCAGCCAAAACGGAATTGCGGACAACATGCAGTAGGAAGCCATTTTCACTGCGCGACAGAGGAATGTTATGCTTTTTTCAAGTGGATAAAACAGCGACTAGAGGAGCGTAAACACAAGAGTAGATTAAAAAAACGAACCACATAAACAATTAAACGTATTCATCTGTATGTTTCGTTGCCTATTTATTAAACGTACACGATTATTACACGACAGTAAAAAATCTATTATCTGAACTCTTTCTGTTTTATGTTTCCTGTCTAATGTGGTCAAATTCGGCTCGAATCAACATTCTATCGTCTTTAACATATCTTACATCAGATAAAACTGTTATTGGCGCAAATTCCATGTATCCGTAGCCTTTATGGTTTCTTTCGACGGTCGGTCTGCGGAATGCTAGAAGATCTTCATTGTCGACTTGGAACGTCTCGGTGATGTGTTTGGGAGCACTTGACTGTGACGATTGATCTAGAAGGGTTAGGGTGATGTTTCCCTTGAATGGCCATTGTAGTCTGTCATCGAAATTACCTGACATCACGTGAACGAATAAAGCAATCTGTTCCCCCTTTCCCGAGTCTACTCCATTCAAATTAATCCTCAGGCAAAATTTGTAACCATTTTCAAGAGCCGTATAAAAGCCAGGACAATGTAAAGCCGGAGTTAAACCCCTTATCGCTTCTTGTCGAAGCCGGCCCACACCGTAAATTTCCCACATGTAAAATTATTTACAAACGTGCGGATGAGTCCCCGAAGCTCGGACACTGTGCCAAAGGTCTGATATGGTCTGTTTCATGTCGGACACTTCACTATTTCGGGCCTGTTCTGACATTCGAAAAGCTTTGACCATGTCAGACAAGTGAGCAATCATCACACTGTGAACATGTTCATTTACATCTACCCTAAGGCCAGTGAACTTGCAGCCAACCACGTTAAACGGACACTTGATTTGAATAGCAGGACATTCATTTTCAAAATGTTCATCCACTTTACATTTCGGTATATTACTTTGACCGCAATTCACACATTTAGTGGGATAGTATGTACATTCCTCGTCGTACTGGACTTGCAGATACTTCCACTTTACTTTTATCGCGTAAAATCTGCAAGCTGTTATCCTTTCGATGCAATGTTCCGTGACGTGAGTTGAGATCTCTCTTTTGGCCATGTTCATTCCACAATCATTCGGACAATCTCTAAGAACAAATTCACACTCCGACAGATGAGTTTCTAGTTCACCGAGGCAGCCTTTCCATGTACAGCCTGTCGTTGTCTTGTAGCGACAGAAGACTTGGCGATCCATCATCATTTTGTTGACAAAATTATCAACATGTAGCTGCGATTCGTTCATACATATAGCAGAGAGCAGTTATCGCCACATTTCGATTTTCGTCTGACACTGTTTCCTTAAATTTAACAACATTTGAACGATGTTATTTAAAATCTATTTATGTCAATTTAACCAGATCACCTTCGATAGCCCTCTTGGGTTATTTTTTTTGTTTCGAGACCATTGCATCCATAATGTTAGAAAGAATTAACATTAAACGAGTGTTGTTTTAATATCGTGTAATGAAACACACAGATTTGCTTCTTTTTAGTCGAATTTATTGATACGCCAACCTAACGCTGTTGCGCTAGTTTGTTTCCCAGTTTCGACGAATTTTTAATTTTTCTTTTGCGATCTTCGTTTTCAAAATCTCTGCGCCAAGAGAAAAATAGAGCGTTTTCTCAAGGCGAGTTCCAACGAATCTTTAATTTTTTCCTCTGCGTGTCTCTGTTAGTTACCTTACAAAAATATCGGTCAAAAAAGTTACAACCGGTGATTCCACAGAGTACACCTAAAATTATTCATAAAGGTCAACCATGGTTCGTAGCATACTCTTAGCTTTTTTGCAGAGGTAATTTTTAAAGTTGTGTAACGTTAACCAAACATTGTCCTGTCGTCATTCGTTAACATGGTACATTCGAAAAACGGCCAATTTGGGATCTGTCGTGTTTTTTTGGAGGGGGGGGTCCTACGTTTTTGGGGCGAAAAAAAGCTATTGTGTTCGAGAACAAACATTACTCGTGATGTCATGGTTATTACATCATATTCTTTTCGGGTTCTGAGATGTTTGGGGGGGGGTCTTTTGTTTAGGCTACATTTTGCGTTGGAAGCATCCATGACGTAACATGCCTTATCGCACACGACATAGTACGAGGGCCAATTTTGGCTCCGTCATGGTTTACTTTAGTAGTCCAGGTTTAGCAATGACATACAAACTCGGCCACCAATGATTTCGTTATATCATCCGTGTTAAAGAGCAAAGATGTTTACGACGTAATATGCCTTATGGCACGACATTCGTAGGAGGGGCAATTTTGGCTCTCGGTGTCATGGTTTACTCTGGTAATCCGTAGAGTTATGGAATGCAATGGGTGTTGGGATGTAATGGGTGTTGGAATTCGTGGGCTTAGCAAAAGTATTTTTTAAAGATAGGCTACGTTTCGCATTGGAAGCACAAATATTCTTCGTGATATCATCGCGTCAAAGAGCAAAGATATCCATGACGTAACATGCCTCATCGCATACGACATAGTACGAGGGCCAATTTTGGCTCCGTCGTGGTTTGCTTTAGTAGTCCGGGTTTAGCTATGACATACAAACTCGGCCACCAATGATTTTCGTGTTTGCATATATGACGTATACTCGTGATTCTACACGCAATCGAGACTCAAGGTCATTTGGTTGGCTATAAAAACGGAACACGGTTGAGCTAGAATCAAACCACTGAGAAAGCTACGACTCAGAAGAACTCGAGAGAACCTAAGAGAAGTCAAGAGAAGTCAAGAGAACTCAAGAAATGGCCCTTTCTAAGGAGAAACAAGAAGACTTTCCACCACAGGTAGCGGAAAACTGTGCATGTTTGGCAATGAGATGTCGCGACGCAGACCAGATGTCAGATTTGTATAGAGTATTTTTTCTGCATAGAATCGAGAGCATCACGAAGCGAGTGAAATTGTTGGTGAAGTGCCTGTGCGAGTATCACTCTACTTCTTCGTTTATGTACTATATCTTCAGCAGATTGACAACCCCCGATGCTTCGAACAAGAACCTATTACTGAAGTTCATGCTTACCCTGGGAGGCTCGAGTGTGAATCTTTCGGCGTTCAATTTGAACATCGCAAGTTCGTCTAAATTATCTTTTTTAAAAAACTGTACGTTGCCAGCAAACATTCCAGAATTTGCAAGCGAATCTGTGTTGTCGAGACGGTGTCAAGTCGTACTGAAAGAATCACAATCAGAAAGGATCTACGCCTCTTGGGAAAAGACCATGCTGAAACTGCACGAATCTTTAAACGTCCAAGTTTTAACAGACCAGGCATTGATGAGAGCAATGCTAGCCTGTAAGATTTTGACTCTTCTTGAATTGAAAAACGGGAGTAAAGCATTCAAAATTAGCGAGAGAGGAAGGTTGTTATTGGATGAAGTGTTTCCTTGTAAACTTGAAACCACGAAAGCCTGGCCGGCAAGTGCTATGTGCCTGCATGAATTCTTTGAATGGATACAACGGAATGAGGTAGTTCAGACAGCTGTGGACGAATTTATATCCAAAAACCAAACGACTGCTCAAAACTTTGGATATCGTTTGCAGGGAGTGAAGATTAATTCGCCCGAAAGTATAATCACGATGGTGTCTCTAAAGACGCACGATGTAAACAATTACCGGTGCCGGTACGATCACGAACAGTGCGGATTTGTATTACCCGTGGGCCGTGGTGGAGTGTTAATCGGAATGCCTGTGCTGATGAAAATAATGATATTGTGTTCGATGGCCTATGTATATGTCCATTACAGCAATAGCGGCAGTTTAGATCGAGATTCGTTGATCTCTTGTATGCTACATCATTTGAAAACGAACACCTCGTTAGGATCGAAGAAAGTGCCTTTACACAGAGTCGACAGTCTGTTGGAGAAACATTTATCTACAGCGAGAACCATGGACGTAACCACTGTCGTTATACCTTTATCTGCATCTGATTATCGCACACCGAAAGGGACTCACAAGAACAGGAAAAAGAAATTGGTGTGCAAGGTCGCGAAGCCCACTGAAAAACAAGACATTAAGTCCTTTGTGAGGAATTGTGAAGATAAATTCAGGAAAACGAAATGCGACACTAGTTTTACTGAAACGCGTGATGCTGTAGTCGAGAAACTACTAAAAAAGGGGGCTAAAGATTTTAAACTTTGTATAAGCGATATCCCCATGGGCATGGGAACGAGGCAGAAATCAAACGAGAACGAATCGGAGGAATGTCCCCCGGCAGTAGGGGACAAGAGAAAGTTGTTCGCGATCTGTAGCGATGACAAAGATGATGGTGATCTCCTTGCAACAGATTCGTCGCATCCGGTTTTTTCACAAAAGAAAATGCCGATCACGACCGGTAAAACCGCGTCAAAGGACCTGATCGTTGTCAAGAAGCCACAAACCGGACAGTGAGTACAAAAATGAAAGTGACAGTGACAACAGAGAAAGCGAAAGCGAGAATGCTTGCATTGAACTGAGCGACTGTAGTGGAGCTGAAAGTGTTTGCGATAGCGAAGGAG
>NC_090873.1:31954418-32019418 GCF_036669935.1 Montipora foliosa
GACCCAGTCCGTACCCGTGAGATATCTTTTGTGCTTAGTCGCAAAGACGTTCGTGACCAAGACCACGCTTTTCGGATAAAGTGTAATTTTGAACCACGTAACCCCATGACGAACTGAGACCAAACAAAAAAAAAAGATTTCTAATTTCTCTCTCTCTCTGTGTGTTTAATGTCTTCAGAACATTTCAATGAGACATATACAACTTGTCATCGATGGCAAGTTTTATATCCGAAAAAAAAAAACAATTCACTATTTTGGAGCTTTCGAGGTGAGAGAAGCAATGCAAATCAAAAATGTTTTAGGGGAGCGAACGTTTTAGATTACGACAAGTATGATCAGCTGAAAATGTGTCCAATTGGTTCACAGGACAAATATAAAATTAATATGTCACTCACAACATGTCAGGTTTGGCTCTATGGCCGAGTGGTTGGGGCTCTCGACCTTGAATCCAGAGCACCGAGTTCACATCCGAGCTACGGCTTACTTTCTTTTGCCTAACTTTTTTTTTTTTTGGTGCTCGACCAAATATATTTTCCGTGTATCACTCTACAATGGTTTGTGTTGGTCAACATTTTACGAAATATCGATCCGGGTTAAATTTGTGGGCGTCTGTTTCCTTTTCCGTAAACAATGCTGTTGACTCTTTATAATCCGGGGAACCGAGTTCGAGTTCATCTGGGCTATTGGATGTCATTGTAATTATTTTTCCATTCTTTTCATTTTTATTATCATTATCATTATTTTTATTTTTATTTTTTCGAATTATAGACGACACACGCTGTTGATCTAGTCCTATATTTACAAAGGGAAAAATTGCCCCGCGGACTTTACTGGAACTCAAAGACAACACAAACGATTGTTTACGGTACATATCTTTTATTATTGACATTTATAGAATCATCATCTCTTTACACTTTACGACTCGAATCGGCCACACGTTTAAAAAATGCTAAGAACAAATTCAAACGTTCAATATAATCATCTGGAGCTATGGTCACAGGAAACCGTTCACGCGTGTTCTTGTATAGCGCTCTCGCGTCTTCAGCTTTGAGCGAATCCAGCCAGCGACACATTTCCCCAGCATACGATCAAACTAATTCGTCTATTTGAGATAGCGTGGCCTTGTTGGGTTTCTTTGAAAACGCCCACTCAAAACTGGTTCCTCCTTCGACAGATCTAGAGGCTTGAGACGTTAATTGTTTCTCTGTCATGTGCCCACCAAAATCCAGTCCATAAACTTTCTTCTCGCCCTCGACCACCAACATATTCGAACTGTTGTTATCGGAAGATTGCAAGACGTTTTTCACAGAGACGATTTTAAGTACATCCATCACATTGATGAGCGAGGAAATTTTCCGGGGTTCATATTGGTGCAATTTACACAATCCTCGTTCTTTGTTATCGGAAAGAGTGCTGGAATACTGGGCATTTTCGCCTATCATCTGGCTTACCAAACCAATCTCTTTTGCGTCACACATAAAAGATCTAATGTCGGGTACGCACTTAGCCAAACCAAATACTTCGCGAGCTAGCTTGGTCAACGCCACAATTCGCAAAGGCGTTCTCCGGTCACCAAACGGCCCTTAAAAAACATGGCGATGTTTAGAATCGATCATGACTCGAGGCTTACCTCCTGTGGGTAACTGTGCAATGGGCGTGTCGAGCGTCAAGACTTCCCATTGAACCTGGTATTTCAGGTCATCTGGAGCGTGTTCTCTGATCCATTCCAAGTAGTTAGTCTCGACCGTCAAAACATTTTCTGAATCTATTTGACGACTCTGTTTAGTTTGTGTCTCGCTTTGTTCGCTCGATGCAGTTTTCGCCAGAATAAATTTTCGCTTTCGATTCCTGACGGGCTGCAAGCGATACATTTTCATAGCCCCCTCCTTAAAAAGAGGCAAGAATCCTTGTCCGTTTTTTTCTTCGCACGATTGAATGTGTCGCATGAATTCCTCAAAGCCCTGTCGTGTTTGACTAGAGGAAGGGCCGTGCGAGTAATCCGGGTTGGAAGGAAGAAGCAGACCATGTTTTTTGCAATGTTTCTCCAAATATGCGTACTGTTTATACTCTTTCAAAGCTGACACGGCTACTTGGTCGTTGCACACAAAGAAGGCTACAGCAGCCAAAGGGAAGGGGCATTGATCGGTGTCGATGATTGCATTCAGAGCATGACGTGATTTCCACGACACCCCTGGTATTTCTGTCTCGTTGGGAACTTGACCGATGGTTTTAAGAACATGATGATGAAACGCAAGAAGATCAAAACGTTTATGAGAAATTACCATCGCGTCTAGATATGAATGGCTGCTTAAAAATCGAGTGCAAAATTCCTGGAGTAGGTTTGTTATCGTTGTGGGTTGGTATGCTAGAGAACCGAATCTCGTTTCCCAGCTACTCTTTTCCTCTCTCGTAAGAGACCGCCACGCCTTGGACATCCACAGTTTGGCCCGGTTTCCTCCTTTGGTCGCTCCAGCAACTAACTGGAGTAGACACCAAGTCCTGTGAATGCGAACCACGTCGTTATGCCCTTCGTATGGAAAAAACTGCAACAAGCCGACGAGACGATGGATATCCACTTTGGACTGCAGGTGTGTTTTTAAAGTAGAACATTCGGGCTTTTCCTCCCGGGTGCTTGGGTAAACCGAGTGAATGACTTCGCGCTCCGCTTCTTCCAGAGCATACCAATTATCTTTTGTCTTTCGATTGTTGAAAACAGACAAAAGCAAATTGGTAAATCGTACGTGCTGGTGTTCTAGACCTAGATCATTTGCATCCAAGTACCCGCGTTGAGTTCGCAACACGAAGCACCCTGCTCTTCCGTCGTACACCACAAATGGAAGTTAAGTCAAGACACGCTCTATCAGGGCATCATCCACTATCTGCTCCATAACCACTTCGCTGTTAGAACTAACGCGACGATCGACCAAGTCGCTATCCAGTAAGGAAACACTCGGTGAAATCGTGATGAGTTTGCCTCGTCCGAACCTATTTTTCCCTCGCCAGTCACGACCTCCACCGAGAATCGATCGAGTAAAACGTTTGGATTAAAATAACACCAAACACCTCGAATGTCGTACTTTCTTGTATTTTTTAGATAGTGTACCCACGCAGTCAAGTCGAACGTGGGGTGGTTAACGGGGTCACAGAATGTGATGTTCCCTAGGTTACTTCCTTTTACGGCAGTGTACGTAAAACTAGTTCCTGTTGCTTTCAGAGTCACTTTTTTCAGATCGCTTTCGTCCAGCAAACAAATTCTAGGTTGACCTTTTTGCCACGTCGATTTAATCGAGAACCTTGCATCTTTGATTTTTGTTTTGATCTCTATGCATCGTCGATCGTGTAAAATAACCAAGCTTGTCGTGTGAGAATGAGCTATGGAGACGAGTAATCGAAAACACTCCTCGGTTAAATTATGTTGGATGGCGTGCTCGAGGGAGAGGATATCGACTCTTTGGAGCAAAGATGTTTCCAATAGCTCGACGAACCCCACGCAGCATCCATGTGGCAATCTCGTAACGACGGGAATTACTCGAAGGCCGAGTTTCTGATGTATCGAGTCGAATAGGGCGTCGCAGTCACGACATCGATGTTTGTTATCCGCGGTTTTACGGTCCATTGGGTTGTATTCGACGAATGCAAAACGTTTTATCGAGTTTGGCATTTGCTGTTTTTAATATGACACCTCGTGGAACTAACACCGTTTTCGTAGTAGTAACGAGAATGCCCCACTGGGGTGCAGCATGGGTGCGGCACATACCGGAAATACCTTGTCAGATTAAAAGTATCATGTGAGAAATTAGCATAAAAGAAGTCACGTCTGGGTCACACAATTCATTCTACGCTGCTACGCTTTACGATAGCAACCCCTACGAGTTTCTCTGCAGAAAATGGCGCAATCTAAGATTCTAAACGCACAAATAAGTCTAAGACAAAGCCCTTACTGGGTTTTAACTCTAAGAACAGACAGACAAGTGGAAATGCTCATGGAACACTGCAACAAAACAGCCTCAGTCAGATTCGCCTTTATCGGACCCTGGGAAGTGAGCAAAGAAGATGAAAGACACTGCCATGCATTTGTGCAATACGACAAAAGCAGAAGGCACCACTGGCCAGGATTCTTCGCCCAAGAACTCAAAAACATGTGGATGGACGAGCTAGCCATATACAACGGAGGTACAATATTGCAGGCAAAGCTAAATTACCTGTGTTACTGCATCAAAGAAGGGCCACCCCAGTACAGCAAAGGCATAATTCCGCCATCAGTAAAACTTCACATGGAAGGAGAAAATGACGTACTCAATGAAGACGTGTTATGCACACAAGAGTCTGACGAGGAAGACGAAGAAATAAGAAGACCACGCAAAGATAAAGTAATCATTTCAGACTCTGAAAATGAGGACGATGATTTAACAGTATGTGATTTAGCTTTTAACTTAGAAAAAGCAGATAAAGAAGCAAAAAAGAAAGGCTTTAAAAACCACTGGGAAGAAGTGGAAGCAAACACTAAAATCGTTAGAAGCAGCTTAATTGCGCCAAAAAAAGGGCGCCCAAAAGGATCAACTTCCACGAATACATTAACTAAGCGGACTAAGACTTCCGACATAATTAGAAGCAGAATTATGGCGGGAGAAAGCAGACTCAACCTGCTTGCAGACTTCCCTCACATGGGCCTAGTAATTAAACAATGTTTAGAATTACACAAAACAAAATACACTGCAACAGACTGTGTATATATTTATGGTCCAACAGGCAGCGGCAAAACAACAATGTGCAAATTAGTCTTCGACTGGTTCAAGCGCGCCTGTGGGGTTAATTATTACGCCAAAATGGGCGGGCTATCAAAGTTTTTCGATGGATACGACTGGCAACCAATAATTTTAATTGACGATCCAGTAACCCCAGATGCAGAACAGAATGGAGACCAAGTGCAAATGTTTAAGACCATTATAAATGAGCACACACGATTGATTGAAGTTAAAGGGGGAAGCATGCCCCTAGATTCTGGATTAATTGTAATAACAGCCAATGTAACCCCAAACCAAATGGCAAATGCCTGTGGGGTAGATTGCACTGAAGCGATTTACCGAAGACTAACTAAAAGCCCTGGAGCATTTTATGTCAGAAAACAAGACAGGGAAAGAATGACAAAACAACTAATCAAAATAGTTGCTCAGCGATTTGAAATACCTAACGTTGATGTAAACGAGGTATACAATCAGCTGCCTTTGCCCCGAAAAACAGAATATGATTTAAGTTACTGGTATGGAACACAAAAGCCCAAGCCTAAACCTAGAATGAAAAGACAAGCAACAATAGAGTTAATTGAACTCCAAGAAAGCAGCGATGAAGAAGAAGAGTTAGAAGACTGGGAAGACCCAACTGTAGCAACACAGGCATTAAGCCCAATAAGTAAAAGAATGCGAGCAGGACTAGCACCTTGAAACTGTGACGATTAAGTTTAAACTTTGAAATAAAGTGTGTGTTTTATTCATCGAACGATCCAATGAGTCGTACGCTCGAGAATTGACCTTTGGAAATTCTTCTCGCTATTATTCTAGGACAATTTGTGTGAATCGTTACTTAGGGGAAATTGAAAAACTAAGAGACATTATGATGATGGATCAAAATAGTTGACCCAATATTTCCTGAGCGACCGATAGTGGAACGTTAATGATCCGTGGTTTATTGTGAACGATGAGGGCAGGTATGCCCAGCTGTGCATAGCATAACATACCAAATGAACGAAGGCGTAAATGCACCAAAAAACAATGCACCCAGTCCATGCGGTCGGGTCAAAACATTTTTGAGGGGGTGGACAAAGGAAAAATAGAGACGAGGGTAATGGATCCAAGGGCTTGTTACTACGACAACGAAGATTCACCCACACATGTCACGCGTGACATCTATGGGTTATCGAGGGGTGGGGTACGACAGTATGGACTTTGACGAGTGACGGTGTTTGTGTATATTTTTTGTTATGGGTCAAGGGGTAAAAAGACACAAATTTCTCAGCCAATAATAACCCTGGAACGTATCACATGTTCTCAAAATATTATTACAAAAATGCGCTATCCACCGATAAGAGGCGTAATAATTTTGGAAAAGATCAAGCTAATGGTAACAAGAATAATAACAATAACAATAACAATGATAATAATAATAATAGTCAAATTGGGCCCATAAATTCGTACCCGTCCACTTCCAATAACTAGTTGACATTTGTTGGCTTGGCAGCAAGGTAGAGTAATCCTGTTAGTTTCATTGTCTCTATTGAAGACGTTGGACAATTTCTTACATTGAATGCAGATGTGAGGCATAGAGGTACATAAATGAATATTTTGTTGTTTGGTTGTAAAGCAACTTGAATTATTTTTAGGTGCTGTATGAAATTATGGACTAAATTTAAAAAAATTATAAAAAGGTGACTTTTTTCCCAGCACAAGGCAAATGTCTCAGCAGCAAATTAGGTAGTATAAATAAATGCACCAAATGTACGCTAAAAAATGATTGTTGCTTATTTGTCATTTTTTCTCATATTGTCTGCCACAGGTCACTTTTAGGATATAGCATGACGACCTTCCCTTCATATACTGTAAAGCCTGCTGACCAATCCTGTGACACGGACTTAGACACAATCATTCTCCAACTTAAAACAAAACTATAATGCTTTTCTCATTATTTTACTCCTTAGTTAATTTTCAACTGTTTATGTAATTAATATGCACGTATTGAGAACGGTTTGAATTTTTGTGAAACAGATCTATTGTTTCACACACTTTACTTGGAATGTAATACTATTATGGCGCTTACTTTAACTCCTTAACTTCGATTGATAAAAGCATACGAAAGAAAGAATTACATTTCAACCTTCATTATTCTGGAAACAACTCATCGAATTTCATTTGAGTCTTCTTATGAGAATGTTTGTGCATTCAGCTCTTTTAATTTAATGTCTTGTAAAAATAGTGACAGTTGTATTTCCAATAGTAACAATATTTTTAAGAAAGGAGATTTTGTTTATTAAAAGTAAAGGTTAAAATGTTAAGAAAGAATGTAGCGAGGAAGGAGAGCATATTCGACCCCTAAGGCAAATGTAATTTGGTAACAATGCCCCTTTTCCCTACAGCCTTTGTATCTCCCTTCCGCCTGTTCCCAAATCGTTTGACCCAAATACAACAAACCTACAGCCTTGAGCAAAAATGGACGCCTATATGGTCATTATTCAAACTACCCTCGAAAGTATGACTGTTGTAGACCCTATGCAAAAATGAAAACCATTCTACTTTGTGATTCATTCCAACCAGCACGAGTTTTTGGTTTTAGCAAGCACCCTCAGCTGGAAAAACTTTCAAATCTCCTTAACACACATGCACTCCATTTGTGAGCTATATCCAGAAATCAAAACGCAGCATGGTTAAGTTATAACCGTGTATCAAAGTTTTACCCAATCTACCCTGATTCTCTGCATACATTATTTTGCCGACGGTATTAGACCATGATTGAAGGCAATTTTATTTTACTAAGGCCAGACCACCACACCGGGAAGTTCGTCCCCTTCTCTTGGCGATAAGTGCCGCAGCTGATGCGTGGAAGTGTTATATGTTGATGTCTAAGGTTAATATACTCCTTATCCGAGGGGAGTTGAAAGTCACATTGTGCGCAGATGTTCAATCCTTAAGGTTTGATCCTCAAGGCATTAAACATCGCTGAGTGTTTGTCTGGCAAGAGTTTAACCCACGGTGTGTCAACAACAAAGCTCGGCTTCTAAGCGATGAGGCTTCCCTTTTTAACGCTTGCCTTTTAAAGCCAATAAAATCCCGACTTTTAAGGTCTAAAAGGCTCGACCTTTAATTAAGGTAACTGAAACACTCGACTTTTCAGACCGCTACAAAGCTCGACCTCTAAAGGTGCAGAAACGCATGTAAGGTCTCTAAAAAGGTCGACTCTAAGTTCTCTTAACCCTTTCACCGGCCTAAACCGGCCGTACTAACGCCAGAGTATTTTACTCTGTCTAACGCTAGGTGATTTTACTCGTCAATGGCAAACCCCCAGAAGTCAATGGCTTAAAAGCTCTACTTTTAAGGTCTCTGAAAAGGTGGACTTTTAAGGTCACTGAAAAGGTCGATTTGTAAGGTATCTAAAAAGCTCGACTTTAAAGGTTTCTAAAAACCACGACTTTTATGGGGTCAGTAAAATGCTCGACTTTTAAGGTCACTAAAAGCTCGATTTGTAACGTCTCTAAAACGCTCGACTTTTAAGGTCTTTAAAAAACTCGACATTTAATGGCCCCAAAAAAGCTCGACTTTTAAGGTCTGTAAAAAGCTCGACTGTTAAGGTCTCTAAAAGTTCGACTTGTAAGGTCTGTAAAAAGCTCCACTTTTGAGGTATCTAATACGCTCGACTTTTAAGGTCACTAAAAACCACGACTTTTATGGGGTCAGTAAAATGCTCGACTTTTAAGGTCACTAAAATGCTCGACTTTTAATGTCTCTAAAATGCTCGACTTTTAAGGTCTCTAAAATGCTCGACTTTTAAGCTCTCTAAATAGCTCGACTTTTAAGGTCTCTCAAAAGCTTGACTTTTAAGGTCTCTAAAAGTTCGACTTTCGAGGTCGCTATATTGCTCGACTTTAAAAGTCACTAAAATGCTCAACTTTTGAGACCTTTAAAATTCTTAAAGAGCTTATGGTAAATGCCACTTCATTCATTTCTTTATCTGCCATATGTAGATTATGTATTTTTTCGACAAGAGAGTTACATAGGCCACTTTTGATATAATTATTTAGTTAAATTCTCGTAGGCGACTTTGCGCAGAAGGTGATAATGATCCGGATTTTTTCTCTACACCTTTTTATGGAAGCCAATCAGGGGCTGACTTCAAATTGAGGCCTGGTACTTTTTATGTGATTGGATAATGGTATAAAAACACAGAACCTATTCTCAAAATGGCGAGTTTTTGTTTGGGCAATCACAAAAAAAAAGCCCGAAAAGTCCTAGGTGTTCACAGTTTGAGTGTGCTCACAATATACCGTAAATATATTAAAAATCCATATATACATATAATCTAAGAATATAAACATCTTAACTTAAAGATACAAATATTATTGTGTAACTGCTACTGTGAATATATCAGCTCGGGTACAGACTAATAACTGTAATTGTCAATGTTTAAGACTTATTGTCATGATTGAAGTTACATATTACAAAAGGAATTTATCAACCACTTTTGTGGCTGTGTTAGGAAAAGACCATTTAGAATTTCTGGGCTGATCTGTGCTACATCATGATCACCTTTATTAATGGTTGTTAGGAAGCTTTTTACAGCATCATTGAAGCAAGTGAATGTAGTAACCTTGTTATCTTCCATTTGCATTGTTAAGGTACACATTAGTTTGGTGTTCTTTGTTGTTTTCAGTAAGGTGTTGCGGCAATTTGCACAGTTGTAGCAGTCCCCCTTTTCAGGAAGTTCTTCTATAGTATGATTACAAATGAAACAGGAATCCTTCTTGGAGACTATGACACCAATGCATATGCCCGTGCAGATGTTGTCTTGAATATCTTCGGCATCAAGGTTAACATGCCGTATTTGTTCAATGCTTTCCACAGCTGTGTTCTCATTTGAAGTGAGAGGTTTTTCCATCACCAAAAATGCGTACAGTGAGATTCTTTAAATGGTAACTATCTCCTGCATTTAATTTGTCCATCAACCTTTCCCATACTATGAGTTTTACTGAGTTAGTTTCATTAGCTATGATCAGGCTTGCTTTGTACAACTTTCTTTCATTACGTATAATTTGCCGTTAGTTTTGTGATTTTGTTATTACTTTGACTTTAACATCTACAGTTTTATAGATGTTGGCATTTAAACATTCAGTGATGGAATGGAGTTTAAAAACAAGAGACTCATCATACTCAAAAGGAGCTGTGGTTGGTGTTATCTTTTGCTGCTTTTGTAATTTCGATTTGTTCATCATCTGTACCAGAGAAACTCTGAGCGAGTTAGTAACCTTTCTCTGGGGTTGTATTGCAAATCTCTATTTTTTACACCTGTTTTACCTCTAACTGCTACCATATGTGCCCTTAATTTCAATTAAAATTTGTCAAAGGTTTATCATGATGTGAATGGGGCATGTTTGTATCAATAGCAGTTTAATAAAGCGCAGACAGCTTTGTGGTGTGAAAAGTAGGTTTATAGAACTTGAAAAATTGCTTGTGATTTTGGTAAGTTAGTGTTTATATGATCAATAGAGGTGTTACTATCTGTGGTACTACAAGAAATAAGTTGCCAATAACCATTGTCTCATATGAGTAAGTTGCTAAGTGATGAACACTGAGCTTTGTTGAAGTAATTGACGTTAAAGTCACCAATAAATAAGTAAATTTGAGTTTGTAGTGATTCTAGGGTATGCTTCAGGACAGTACATAATTGTTCTACTGATACTGCAGGTGACCTATAGCTTCCTACAATGGTTATATGAGGAGTGACCATACATCGCAGAATTGTTATTTCCACACCATTTCTGTTAGCACAATATGGATACCCTGGGTAGTAGTCGAGATGAGTATAAAGATCTGTGCCTCCAAAGGGTCGTATATTACATGGATTTCTCGGTTGAGCATCATTTCTGAATAAACTGTGCTGGCCATCATTTGTTAAACTATATAAGTTAGCATCATCAAGGTGCGAAAATCTATTTTCTGAAAAAAGTTCAACATCAGTAGTTGAATAGTTTATATTTGAACATACATCTTTAATGTTCTTGTGTAAGGATCATGTGTTGAGAAAACAAATTGTGATAGTATTGTTTGGTACTTCATACAAAGATTTTATTGAAAGTCAGGTAGCTGTCCTTCAGTTCTCAATCGATGCATCTCTTTTTGCACATCGCTACTGACAGCTATTTTATCTTCACATAAGTCGGTGATATGACCATCTATTGTTGTCACTCGGCTTAATCCCACTTAATGTATGTGGGGAATTGCTCTTCTAGTCTCAAGATTAACTACTATTCCAGATTCAGTGTCCTCTTCTGATGTATGTATAGTTTTAGGAGCAGCTGGTCTCAGTGGAAACTGTTTTCTTATGACACGCCGAGCTAGTGTGTTGCTATTTCTGATCATTTCGGCAGTTTTGTCTGCGATATAAATTTCAGCGGTTCAACGCTCAAAGAGTCTGGTAAATTTCAAAATGGCGTCTTATGTTGTCAAAGTTCACAGTGTGGTAGAAGAGATTATTAGAACATCTCGACGTTCTGAGAAGGAGATGAATGTAAAGATTGGTGATGAACTAATGCAGCTGACTAGGGCAATCGTTAAAAAACACACTTTTCAACCCGAAAATGCTTACAAGTATCATCTCGCACAGCCTTCGCGAATGTTATCAAGATCAGTGGTGCACTGGAATAAAGCAATTTTACGGAGACTAAGACCAAGACCCAATGGTTCATCTCCTTGGACAGTAAAATTTCAGCGACACGTGCCATTAGAAGTTTTTGCGTGTTTCAAGGCTGCTGCGCTTCGAAAGGAGGGCGGAGGATTGTTGGTGAAAAATAGTAAACACGTGGAAGAAATTCAGTTCCACGTTGGAGCTTCTTTGAGGGACTTCCTGCTGGAATTTGCCAACAAGTACAAAAAATGCCCTTTTAGTAACTGAAATCATGTGTAAAATAGAAAAGGATGATTCTTACAGCATGGTAATCATTAACCAAGGTCACCCTGCCATATGGCATTATTCGAAAAATTTAGAGATTATGAGGTTCACAGCAAGATATGGGCATTACAACAGATTGGGTGTCCCACAGTTTACTCTGTAGGCAATCTATGCAAATTATGTTGATATTTTATTATATGTTTATGGAACTTACATTGACTGTATAGTCAAACCTGAATTAGGGAGACAGTAGCAAAAGTTTCAAAATTTGTCAACTCTGATCCCTTGTTTTCTGGAAAGTATTTAATACCCCTATTCATATTAAGGAGATACTGGAGTGTTCTCTGAGGGTGGCCTGGATGGATGGTATGTTGTTATAAACTTGTTATATATGTTATGTATATGCATTAGACATATTGCAAATTATCACAGTTTAGGTGAATGACCTATGGGAGGTGTATGTATATGGTCAGCGGTGTTGCCTGTTATTTTCAAATGCCCGTAGTAAAGTGTCAAATCAAGGGCAGCTCTCTTGACTATAGTTGTTTGTCTGCATGTGCATTGATAACAGGAGCTACATATGAAAACACAGGTATTTGAGATTATATGTTGTTGATTTGAAAAACAATCAAGTTTCACACATCTTTGTAACATGTCACAAGATTTATTAGTAACAAATGTTCACAATCCTATCATGTGAAAAACAGAGTGAAAGTTGTTATATAACATTGTTGAATCAAAATAAATCATTTGTTATGGTGAAGCTGCACTTAATTCAGCAACCACTATAAAACAGGTAAAATGTTGCTACAAGTACCAACTTAGTAAGAAAAGTACTACCTTCAAGTCTGGAAACATTAGGGCAAACTGAGACTCGCACCAGTATTCATATCATTTCAAGTCTTGTGCCTTAGACCCTTTTCACACCATTAACTGTAGACCACATTTCCAGAACCTGATTTTGCAGTGGAAGTATGTTTTGCAATGGTTAAAATTAACACCACCCCCCCCCCCCCTGATTCGCACTTTTGCACAATAGCACTACAAATCTAGTCGTAGCAGAGGTTTCCCCTGTTGCTGTACTCTTGTACAATGTTCATATAGGTACTACTGCTGAAACACTAAAAGAGCTTGTAAACCTTTAGACAACTCTCCTAAATCTGCTGTTTTGACAATTTCTTTGTAGATAAGAGAGGAGCAAAACTTGCACTTCTCTGCATTGGGGTCCTTTGGATACCCACAAAAGCAAAAGCTGTCAGTGTTGATATATGATGGGATATACTGGTTGGTACACTTTGCATACCCAAAGTGATGTGGGTCAGCCCTTCTAAGCCAAATATTGGAAACAAAGTCATGTTTGAGAACAACTTCCCATCTTGACGAAAGACTAGCATGCTTTGCATACTGCTGTAACCTTACGTGTTTGGCCTCCCGACCTTGCATGCTGTTCACACCCAAACCCATTTTATACTTGTTAAATAAAATTCTAGTGTGATATGGGACAGCATAACCTATTGTCCAGACAGTAGGGCTCACATGATGAAGCAGGGTGGAAACTACATTAAAGAATCTAAGACAATGGTTTTCTAGTTCAATCAAATCTCGATCTTCTATATTTACCCTCGAAAATAGTGACACTGCACCTCTCAGTTGTAAAGCACAATGGGCAATTGCAGAAAGCCTCACTTGGGTTTCAGGTGGATCCCCCTCACCCTCTAAAGCAGCAACAAGGTACATAAACTTGTGACAAAGTTTCTTAGTTTCTTTACCTGTGAATCTGTAGTCAAAACTCCCTTTTCGGCCACTGTTAAACCACTTTTTCACTTTTTTCAGTAGCCTTCCTGCCCTTACCTCTGTTTTAAGTGCAAAAAGATACTTTGCAAAACAAGAATTCTCAGGAACATCAGTAATATCTTTGCATGAAGAAGGAATGTTAGATTTATCAACACTCATAGACAAGATGGTATTGTGGACAAACTGCCATGCATTATTTGCATTGTGAAGGGGCTCTGCAAATCCAGCATCAACAAATGGGCCAATTAAAGGTTCATGTTCTTGCCTTGAACTCTTTTCCTTAATGAAATTAAGAACTTTTGTTCTTTTCGTTGATTCTGCAAGAGACGACTTGGCAAGCTTTTCTTTCAGCTCATTTACAGCTGCAGCTACCACTAGTCTCTCTGAGAAAACCCATGGGTGCCATGTATTTTCAGGCTTTGGCCCAAGAGACCCATTTGTGATGTGCTTGTTACTGTCATTTACATCCCCAAAAGAAGAAAAGTAGTAAGCGGCATTACTAAGCTCCCCAGAGTACGATGCTAAAAATTTCATGTCAGAGGGAAACAATTTTAATGAAAATTTCACTGTGCAATTTCGTACTAAAAAGGTCTTTTTTTCAATTGATTGAAATTCATGAACAAGTCTCCTGGCAAACCTTTGCATAACAATGTGATTTTCAGAGCAATTGGCTCCAGCCAACAGAAAATTTTCTTTTTCACTTGTAATATGACTTCCACTGTTGAGAAAAGATATCAACCAGGCCGTAGCCTCATCATCTTTTCCAAAAGGTGCACCGTCAGCCCCACATGCAACATGAAAGTGATATTTGTCATTATTGAAATATAAAATGTGTGACTTTTCACCTAATGTTTCATCAATTGAAATGAAGAGGTCTGCCAATTCAAGCAAAGTATCAGTGAGCTCTCTATATGCACCATTAACCTGTTGGCTTTCATCTAAATCCTCATACAACTCAGAAAAATCATGGACTGTAGATGCATTCCAAGCGTGATTAACATATTGCTTTAACTTATCATAAGTCAAAAGCTTTGGGATTCTCACACCCTTCAATAGTTGAAATGCTGTTCTTTGTTTGCTAGTAATGCTAGTAGACATGGACAAATTGGACCTGACTGCTTTGTACTTTTCCTTACTCATTAAGCCATTACTGTACAGTACTTTCACACTTCGCATGCTGTTTACATCACTACATTCAAAGTTGCCAACAAAATTTTTAACAACTGCCCCTATAACTTTATTTACAACTTTTGTAGAGTTTGACACATACTTAAGAAGTTGTTTGGGTTTAGATTTTTTCACCACAGTTAACCACATGCCATCTAAGGCAGGCTTTATGTTATCTGATGTTCCTCCATGAATTTGTTTACAACTCTCTAGGGTTTCATTCCTTCTCCGCCTGCCTGAAATTTCACTCTTGGGAACTTTAAATCTCTCTGAATTTGCATCACACAGTTGAGATGGTTCACGTTGCCTCTTGATTGTTTTTCTCTTTCCTTAAAGAGAAACAAGATGTTATTAACTAATGCCTGCATTAAACCACTCAACAGTTGTGTCTGGACAAATTATACTGTCTGATTATGTAACTTGCACAAAACTGACTAATGAAACAGTCAAAAGGCTTTAGCTACAGATTACCTGATATATTCTTATTGATACCTATCTATCTAACAATAAATAAAAATATATATATGTCTATGTTGCAGTTCAATTTTATCCTTGGTTTAAAATTTTTCTCCCTTTGTTTTTGGGTATGGTAATGTATGATAATTAGCTTAAAACTAGTCGTTCTCAATGAGAAGGCAAATGCTTGAGTAGAAGGAGACCTGATCAATGCAAGCAGCCCCAAAGAGGGGAGATTAATTTTTGTAAGACCAAACGCCTTGTAGTAGTCGATGGTGATGGTAGCCATTGACATAACATGTGACTGCCTTCGTTCCAAACTCAACCGACAATGCGAAGAATCTGAAGCAAAATGTTTCTCAAACCAGAGAACAACACAGTTTGAAAGCTCTGACGACTTTCAATAATATATCTAATTCGATTCGTAATGATACTGACTGAAAACAACAGGAAAATCCTGAGGAAAATCCGCCACTACACAAATCCGGGCGAACTCAGGCAACCAATCCCTAGATTCATTGCGCGATAGCCCCGGGATGCATTGCAAGATTAGTGTTGCTCTCGCTCGCTGCACTCGCTTGAGCAACAAAGGGAGAAAATAATTTAAACCAAGGATAAAATTGGAACACAACATCTATTTCAGTATACTATCTCTCTAACTTGTTATCTCTGGGGTCAACTGCTTCCTATTGTGTTGGAAATTGTGGGAAGTCAGGAAGGTTCTTGCAACTGCTTGTTTCCTTTTAACTCTCATCACCTGTGTATTAGAATGCACCAGTTGCTATTCCAAGACTATAACTTCTCAATCATAAGGAACCTTTTCAACAAACTCTGATAAGGTATCACCACAGTTTAGAAAATGATGTTCCAACTGGATAACTAAATGTTGAATATTCAAAATTGGCAAACTGGTTGATGGCAGTCCCATGACTAATGGAAAACTCACAATATGTTCTAAATCAATTTCTGGTGCAATGTTACCTTGGTTGTGAGAGACTTCAACTGCTTCCTTTCCCTCTCTAGGGCATTGCTAACTGCTCTTTTCTGAAGAAAAAAATTTAATGACTTTCCTGAAAAAAGTATCCCCTTCTAAAATTACAAGCAATAATTCAATCATGAATAAGTAGCAACTACCTACTATACAAGACAATACTTCTTGAAATAATTTTATCAAGGTAATGTATAAATTGGTAAGTGCTTAAATAGCAGATGACAACCTTAAAATGTCTTATATTGTACATTGTATACGTCGTGCTATTCAATTTTACCCTTGTTCAATTTTTCTTTCCTTTGTTCTGTACTCATTATCATACATAACCAAACGCAATAAGACCATGCCTTTTTTTTCCGTTTAGCATCGAATGCGTTTCCTGATATTGGGTCGGTCAGTCGGATTGAAAAAAAACAACCTAAAAAAAATCATTAGCAGTCTAGGAATTGGAGGCCTGGTACCCCAGCATCATAGCTGTGGAGCCAGGAAAACAACAAGACGTCATCAACCACTGAAAATCCTATGGTTACCTTTTTTTTTTTGGAAAATGCAGTCGGACGGCACTTAATAGAGAAACAAGAAAACAAGGGGATGGCCTAACAAAAGAAAACAATCATTGAACAACCAAGGATAACATTTAACTACAACATATCCACCTAAAGCAACCAACCTCAACTATCACAGTATCCAACTTGTCTTTTTCCATTTGCAAGGACATGCACTCTAACAAATAATTTGCTTTTACATTTTTCATGGCATATTTATACTCCCCAATCGGAAATCTTTTTTTATTTTTAGTTCTTGTGTTTTTCACCCGCTTTATTCTTCCTTTTCGTGCCATCTCAACCACGTCGCAGATATGACCAGAAATAGCAACACATCTTTACATCCTTGCCGAGTTTCTATGACACCCATAGGCTTCCTCAAAGATTCTAGAGGCAACTGCAGATGTAAATGAGCTGAAAGAAAAGCTTGCCCAGTGATGTCTCCTGCAGAATTGACAAAGAGAACAAAAGTTCTTAATTTCATTGAGGAAAAGAGTTCAAAACCAAAAAAATCTAGGGTATGATGCTAAAAATTTCATGTCAGAGGGAAAGAATTTCAATGAAAATTTCACGGTGCCATTTCTTACTAAAATTAATGATCTTTTTCAATGCATTGAAATTCATGAATAAGTCTCCAAGCAAACCTTTGAGCTGTGTTGCTCGATATTTTAAGTCATATTCATTTGGACGTACAAAATTACTGTCAAACTAAAGGAAACCTCAAAATAATAGTTATCTAAGGTAGAAAAATATCAAAGAGGTAATGATGAATAGAAAGGGGACAAGGATGGTTGAGGATGGAGAAGATTAAAACGGATAGTGAACGACGAACCTGAAGATTCGCCACCCGTGCAATGACAAGTCTCCAGACCAATCTAAAACAACAACAACTATACACGCGGTACAATTTTTCATCGCCACAGTAAACCAATCCCATACAAATTCAGCAGCGACAAAAACTACAAGGTTTCTTCCAGGAACCTATGATTTTAGATTGGCAATAGCTCACTCTTTCAGCGATATATCTACAAAAGACGGCAGAAATCTGCTCACTGATGACAAAGGTGCTATACAGGGCAAAACTCCAAATAATTAATCTCAACAGTGTGCAAAAACCTTAAAAATAGGCTCAAAACAAAGCTTACCGTCCCATGAAACCGGCCATCTTCTTTAACCTCATCCACGTGGTCTTTATTTCCCACAATTCCGTTTGAAAGTTGGAATACCTTAGCATAAATTTGAATAAGCCGCCATTCATTTGGGCCGCCATCTTGAATTTTTACGCTGCACATTTGACATGACCGAAATCGCGGGCGCGGGAGCTCGGCGTGGACCTGAACAGATCTTGTTCTACCAACAGCAAACTGTGTTGTGATTGGTGTAATTGGTGTCCATGTTGGCTGGATAGCATTTGTATACAATTGCCTATTATTATGTCTTGTTTTTTGAGCAACATCAGGATGATCAAACTGCACCCACATAACACCAGATGGTTTGTCACTTTGCTGTATTTTTATCAATTTTACTACATTACCAGCACCATTAGTCATACCATCATCAGTTCTGGTATTAAGAGATATTTCTGTTCTTTCACCTACTGCTAATTGTAGCACTGAAAACAGTTGTTTTGTTTTTCTTGGATCATCAGGTATTTGATTGAGTACTTTATTTCTCAGTTCCTCTGAATCAGCACCTATAACACTATCATGTGCTTTAATGGAGTATTTAGTACCTGGAAGAGCATTGTGTACTCTAGCATTAAAGTTATACACTTTTGCATTTTGAATGAACACACGAGGGGCATCTTTGGGATACTCTCACACTAACAACTCTTTGTTTTAATTTCTGGATATCTTTTGAGTGATTTCCTTCTCTCAATCTATTCAACAATTTAGTAAAGTGTTTACTTTCTCTTTGTTTCATTATTTGTTTGAGTTCAAACATCTTGAAAAGTTCTTTCCATACATTTGGAGCAAGCACTCCATACTCACTATAATCAATATCTCTAAATATATAGCCATCCATCAGTGGTTGTAGTGGGAATAGATCCCCAATAGCAACTACATGTATGTTAGGGCATTTTACTTACCTGAGCATCATCCCATGCCATCTATGTACATATCTCACTATGAATCAAGGATGTCCCCTCAGGTTAGTAAGCCTAACTTTTGCCAGTGTGGAAGAGAAAAGTCTGATCCTGAAGAACAACTATGCACATTTTGTGAGGAATGTACCATAGTTTTGGAGTGTGCTGCCAAACAAGAACATGTACAGATGGCACTTGAGTCCCTAAAACCTGTTGTCTGCCCTTTGTGTGGTGAGAGATTTGCAGACAAGCAATCTTGTGATACACATTACAAAGTTATTCACACCAAAGGGATACAAAGCTCACAACACCTGCATGCAAAGGATCTGTCTGTTGCGGAGCTAAAAGAAGAATTGAGGAAGAGGGGATTAAGCACCACAGGGAATAAAAGCATACTTTCAAGAAGACTGGAAGGATGTTTGGCAGGTGAAAAGTAAATATTACAGTCCCTATGTCCATACAAAAAGTCTGCTTAACCTTTTTCACTCTTAAAGTGGCTATGAGCTACTGAACTCAGAAAATGAATCATAAACCCCTTGTGGGTATATGGCTTTTATTCCTTTGCAAAGAAACATTAGCAAAATCCAAAACAGATGTGTTATATTTTATGCACAATACTGGTTGTAAGTCTAGGGTAGGTACAAATACATGTACAGTCTTCTTCAAAACAAAGGAGCAAAGGAATGAAATCAGCCTTATACCTACAAACTTGGAAATGGCAGAGCTCTAGATTGTAGTAGGGTCAAAAGTATCATGAAGGTTTTTCATATTGCCAGTTTCCCTTAAGTGGCAAGTACAAAGTATTTTTCTCTTTTTTTTTTTTTATTGTTTAGTTTACATCCTTGAAATTGTTGTAGTCTAAAACTTATTTCTGACATATGTCTACTGTGTAAATGAAGACAGCTTTCTTGACATATTTTAGCTCGATGCTTGACACTGTCACTGAATCAGATTATTCAGAGAGAATAAATAAAATTTGCCACCCTTGGGGAAAAAAGGTGGAGGTGGTGAGCAGAGATTAATAAAGGCCCTAGGATCTGAGAAAGTACTTGAAATGTAATTTATTTATTTATTTATAGAAACTATTATTGTATTTCATGAAAATATTTATTGTCAATGGAATTACAGACAGAGTATTTATGACAAGTTGTCATTATTTATTACAAGTTTACTATGTAAACTACTAAACAGGCAAACTGGTGGAAAAAATTTTTTCTCTCCCAAAGTCCAACCCCTGCCATCCTTGTTCGTGGAAGGTGGGCAACGACATATAGGGGAGCTAGCCAGGGTAACACAGTGATTGTACTGGAGGTTTATCTACAAATTTTTGTCCAAACCTGGCTAGATCCCTGAAAGTCGGCAACAGGGGCAATGGCAAACATTACTTTCTTACACAACGTTGACTCCAGTACTAAAACATGTTAATGATAACTTTAAAATGGCTCATTTCTTGGAATCTTGCAATATATACAAAACACTGTATGGGATGAGATCTTTGTGATTAGAAATGTATTTAACTACCATTACCACTGTCGGTAAAATGAATCAAATACATTATTTTGAAAGTATTCAAAACTGGAGATTATAAGAATTGAGGCGTGTTTTTATCCAGATAGAAGAATTTGTTACATAAAAGGCTTTTGTATAAATTCCAAAACTAAATGATTCTTTGCAAATCAAAGTAACAAGTTATACTCTGTGCACACCAACATGTATTATTGTTTCAAAATGTTCCCCATTCAACCACATTTCATCTTTAAGATTAAATGTGGTTGAACAGGGAACATTTTGAAACAATAATACATGTTGGTGTGCACAGAGTATAACTTGTTACTTTGATTTGCAAAGAATTATTTAGTTTTGGAATTTATAAAAAAGCCTTTTATGTAACAAATTCTTCCATCTCGATAAAAACACGCCTCAATTCTTTTCCTTCAAGTATACATGTCACAGTCAAACTTAATAATAAATCACATTTTTCAAGTCCATCATTGTTTGTTTTAGTTTTTATTAGAACTAACCATGAAAGTATTATTCTAGCCCTCAACTTAGGTGTTCATTAACGCCTGTAGGCTAACATCAACAGGAAAGTCATCCTTTGTGTATCTCTGGACATAAAATGTCACTGTTACTCTTTCAGTCTTCATTGAGTAGTTCATAATAAATGGCGTTTTATCAGTAAGTGCAACAACTGACCTTCCATTAAATACGGAGACCAATTTTTTACTGGTCTTAGAAGGCACCTTCTTAAAATGCCTGTAAGCAATAAAATTTTCTCCCGAAAATCTAGCTGGAGACAGCAATTTCTCAAGAGAATCCATTTTCGTAAACACTATGGAATGTTTTACTCCATGGTCGCTTGATTCAACATTCCCGGAATATCCCCTTGCAAGAGTAAGAACGTGTCGAAAAGAATTACAGGAGTTGCCAACCCAGTTACCTTTGACCGGTTGAGCTTGGCTACAACGTCTTTGCCGATATCCTTTAAATACGAATCGATCAAAGGACCACACAACTCCAACTTGTTGCTGATCACCTCTTCCAAAAGGCTGTCCATGTTTCTCATTCCATAGTTTGGTTTGTTTTTTGCTTTCCTAACGGACTTTATCCAACTACGTTCGACGGAAAACTTCATTTCTATGAGAGAACTATTCCAAAATGCGGATCCCCATTCTGTTTTGGTCAATGCTCCTCTTGAATCAAGCGTGAAACATCCCACTTTCTCCCTCCCTTGTGAGCCCGCACGAGTGGGAGAAAATTGCATGGCAACGGACCATCGTGTTTTGTTTTGATTAGCGCACTAGCTGTAACACGCTTAGTGTGTGAGATAGCACGCTAGAACACGCAAGAACACATTACAGCAAAAAGAAACGTGACAGAAAATTTGCGATCTCCCTAGCCGAAAAACATTGCAATTTTATTGATAACACTCTAAAATGGCGACAATTAATCTAATAGTGTTTTTAAAGGCGATGAAGAACGGGAGAAAAAAGGTAACTAGTCGACTACCACGCTGGATGGCGAATAAGAGAGCATCTGAATGACATCAAACACAGGCAAACATTTTAAAAATTGATCACCTTCCTTGTTGGAATCTTGGTGTTCTTGAAATATACACATTTCTCATGACCTTTGAGTTTCTTCTGCTCCGGTGTCAAGATAATAATCCATGGTTGACCGTGGTTGTCATAGTTCTGCACACGCGAATTCTGACATAAAAACCTATTATGGGATGTAAAGATTCTTTTGTAACTATGACTACGTGCAAACACATCCGGCTGTGGGTCTCTTACAGTTTATCTTATGGTTTATCACGACTAAACACACTGCAAACATGGATTGCTCTAGAAGGGAAGTTTTGTATTTGCGTGTTGTGACTGAAGATGTTGATAGTTTTGATAACATTGCCGAGTTATACTTCGAAGAGCGAGATAATGCCGATGATGAAGAGGCCTATGACTCACCTTGGGACGAGGAAGACAGTTCAGAGAGCGGCGAAGAATCTAACGAAGAAGAGGATTTGTTATGTATTACAAGCCTAGAATCTGACTTATCGGAGAAAGCGAAGGTAACTGCATTTACCTCAAATATGTGCAACTGCAAAAAGCCGTGCAGTGCGAGCCTTTTACTGGATGAATTTGTTAAGAGCAGAAACAACTGTCATGAACTGACTTCCACGGAACTTGACCTTGTCATTCTGGGTGCTATCCAAAGTTCCCTGAACTGCAACGAAGTTAGCGTTTCCGGTTGGTCACACAAACATCGCCAGCAAACACGTAAGGCTTTTTATTATCACGGCAAACGAATTTGCAAGAAGACATTCTTATTTTTGCACTGCCTAAAGCGATTCTGTAGCCTTGTTAGACACTATAGGCGGAACGGATTATCTGTCCAGGTGAATAGAAACAAGAAACGACTTCCAAGTAGTAAGTTTTCTTCAGAGACAATCAAACAGGTAGTCAAATTTATCCTGAAGACTGCTGAGGAGCAAGCACTTCCACTCCCAGGACGTGTTCCCGGATTCAAGAGATTGATGTGCATCTCGTGCCGTCTGTCTTCACAAAGCATGGTCTTTGGAAAACTTATTGCGAGATAAGTACTGGTCAAGGCAAAAACCACGTTGCTTACCCTAAGTTTTGCGACCTCTGGAGTCAACTTTGCCCGTTTGTACTAATTATGCAGACTGCGACTGATCTGTGTTGGACGTGTCAGAAAAACAGCAATTTAATTCAGAAGACTGCTAATCTACCAAAAGGTGTAAAAGTCGAGGCAATTAGGAATCAGGAGCAACATCTTTGACTTGCCGCTGGCGAAAGAGTCTTTTATAAGAACTGTTGTCGGGAGACAAAGGAAAGTGTTGCCCAGCATCTTGAAGGAGTTGATTTCACTCTAAAACCCGAGCCATGTTCTTGCGATGGCGTTGCACATTACTCCTACGACTACGCACAACAGCTGCATTATCCGTCAGATCCGCGTCAGCCAGGACCGATTTATTTTAAAACTCCCCGGAAATGTGCAATCTTTGGAGTTTGTTGTGAAGCTGTTCCAAGACAGGTCAACTTTCTCGTCGACGAGAGTGTGTTAACTGGAAAGGGTGCCAACAGCACGATTTCTTATGTTCATTACTTTTCCGATCGCCATGGGCTTGGTGAGACAGAAGTGCAACTTCATGTCGATAATTGTGGTGCCCAAAATAAGAACTCGGCATTTTTATGGTACTACTTGTTGCGTGTAATGAATGGTCTGCACAAGGTGATTACCTATAATTTTCTAATGCCCGGTCACACCAAATTTTCACCCGACTAGTGTTTTGGTCTCCCTAAACAAAAGACACGTCAAACTTTCATATCCTCCTTATTTGACATTGCAAGATCAGTGGAGGAATCTGCAACTATTAATGTCGCTGAACTTGTTGGACTTCACAACGGGACAGTTTTAGTCCCAACCTATGACTGGGTGACTTATCTCGGAAATTACTTAAAAAAACTGCCCAAAATTAAATCGTACTGCCATTTCCTTTTTCATGAAGATTACCCAGGTACTGTATTTTGTAAAGAGTACTGGTACTCTGAAGAGAAGGCAGTCAACCTACTGCGCAACGGAAGAGCTCCTGACACCGGAGAGCTGCTGCCAACAATTCCTCCTAGCGGAATTAGCCGGGAACGGGCTGAATATTTGTTTAAAGAAATACGAGAATTTTGCCGGGATGGAACAGAGGATTTTGTTGCCCCTCCAGTCCCACTGTAAACTACGAATTTCCGACTTCAGTTCAGTTATAAAATGTATCTACAGCTTTGTGTAACATATTATGAAACGTTCCTGCAGGAAATGTTCTTTTATATATTTTATATGGTTGATTTTTGTCAGTTGTGTTGGTTCTGAATTTGACACTGAATTCGTCACAATGCGTGTCCTGGGGTCCCAGATTGTTAATTAATGTAGGTATTCAGTTACAGATTGACAAATTAGAAAATGTTTTGTTTTGGCGACTTTGTCAACAATTTTCTGCCAATGGGCCAGGCCACATCACAGACCAATTTTCAATTTAAATGAAGGGGTAGTTTCTAAAGAAACTGTGGTGCTGCGTCGGTGGGGAAGTAGTATACAAAAATTTCGTTTATCAACAGAGTTGATAATGTAAATTGGCCACCGTACAGAGATTCTAAAAGCTGACGTTTCGAGCGTTAGCCCTTCGTCACAGCGAAGGGCTAACGCTCGAAACGTCAGCTTTTAGAATCTCTGTACGGTGGCCAAATTACATTATCAACTCTGTTGATAAACCAAATTTTTGTATACAATTTTCAATTTGACTGTCTTTAAAACGCCTAGAAAAATCAAATTGCAAGAGCGGAAATAAAATTGATAAAATTTAAAGTCTCACCAGAGCACACGGTTTTTTTTTGTTTCCCCGGTCTTTTAACTTTTTGAAAAACACCAATGAGGGGTCGCATTAGAAAAAACGCGTGTTTGACAGCATTTAATCCCTAGAGTAAACAATTTTTGGCAAAATTGGGCGTGATGCAAGACGACTCAAGGGAAAGAGACAATTTTTTTTTTTTTTTGGGCAGAAGACAACTGTGTTTGTTTGAACGGATGAATTCAATGTTTTATTACGTTGCTTTACTAACCTATAATTGCGATGGCTTTTTTCATCTCAAAATTTTCAAAGCTGATAGAGAATTGACTTTTCCGGCAATAAAGGAACACCGCAATAGATCAAAATCAGGGAAGAAAAAGACAAAAAAACTCTTCTTTTAAAACTGAACAAAAAATAAACTCTAATTTTTTTATGACAAAGCTATACAAAAGAGAAGCATACTAAATGGCTCCGCTAATTGAGCGCAGGTGAAACAACGAGTCGTAAACATAAACGGTATGTTTAAAATAGAGTCGTTCCCTCAATTAGAATGATTTAATGATGTCTATACAAATTACAATTTCAATTACCTTTTCGTTGGTCTGTGAATGTTTAATAGCGAGAAGAACACTTGTCTGTGTATCTTCTTGTGTACTATTAGGAAAATGGTTTTGTTTTTGCGACTTTTTCATCGATTTTGTGCCAACGGACCGGGTCGCATCACAGATCAATTTTCAATTTGACTGTTTTTAAAACGCCTAGAAAAATCAAATTGCAATCTTGACCGGAAATAAAATTGATTAAATTTACGGTCCCACCAGAGAACACAGTTTTTTTTCCCGGTTTTCAAGTTTTTGAAAAGCACAAATGAGGGGTCGCAATAGAAAAAAACGCGTGCTGACAGCTTTATCCCTGAAGTAAACAATTTTCGGCAATATTAGGCGTAATGCAACCCGGCCCAAGGGAAAGAAACAATTTTTTCCAAACAGAAAACTTAAGCTCTTTGAACAGCTCCATTTTTTTGGGCAGATAACTGTGTTTGTTTGAAGGATGAATTCAATGTTTTATTACGTTGCTTTACTAAACTATAATTGCGATGGCTTTTCCCATCTCAAATTTTTCAAAGCTGATAGAGAATTGACTTTTCCGGCAATAAAGGAACACTGCAATAAATCAAAATCAGGGAAGAAAAAGACGAAAACCTTTTTTTTTTTAAACTGAACGAAAAACTAAACTCTATATTGTTTATGATAAAGCTATACAAAAGAGAAGCTTACTGAATGGCTCCACTAAATGAGCCCAGGTGAGAAAACGAGTCGTAAACATGAACGGTTCAATTAGAACTATTGTTCTGGTCGGCAAACTTACTGCTCCTTTTTCACCTGTTGTCCAAAACGTGTGTCCAAACAGAGGCGGTGTAAAAGAATACTTTCATTTAATGATGACTATGCAAATTACAATTTCAATTACCTTTTTGTCGTTCTGTGATTGTCTAATAGCGAGCTTAATAGTCCGTATAAATAACTGAGAAGCACACTTGTTTGTGTATCTTTTAGTGTACTATCACCTGAACTATTCACAAGTGTTTCAACATGGCTTATCGCAATCTCACAAAAGTCCCCAAATTGTGCCTGGTCTATTTTAGTGTTGACAAAACAACATGTATTGTCGAGACCAAAAAGATTAGGAGGAAAGAAAGTAGAGAGGGGTTTTCCAACATCGGGCCTGAAAGCGGTGCTAAAGTAACACTAAGAAGTAATGGCAAACTCCTGGATGTGATGGTGATTGCATCACATGGTGAGCTCTTTATTCTCATGTTTCCTCCTGTTAAAGGTTAATTGAGTTCTAATCTTCTTTGTAACATGGGTTTATTTGGTTGTTTTCTTTGCAGATAACGAGAATCAGCTAAACCAGGAGGAAAGATCTTTCGTAGAAGATCCAGTCAATGCACACCTTTTTGCTGAGGAAGACGCCGTAATGGACAAGAGGGAGCAACCGCGAAATACAGGCCCGAGCACAAAAAGAACACAAACAAATGATAACCAAGACGAGGTAAGTTGGCATTCTAATAACACAAGGATAATGTGCTTCGACTGTCCATATTTCGCCTTCTTTGAATTATGTTATGAACAAATTAATGTTTAAGTCAAGAGTGTTAAGTATTTCTCTACAAGGTAACGCAGAAAAAAATTTCTAACCCAGCATTCTTAATTTTTAGAAAATTAATAAATGTTAAAATTGTCAGGAAATCTCCTACAAACTAAGAACTTGGAAACTAAGTCCACAGCAAGGAAAGTTGTGCCTAACAAAAAAAAAATGGCGCCTAACCCAAGAAATTCAAAATGTCAGGAAATACCCTATTGGTATAATTGTAACCGATTTGCTCCAAAATTTACAAAGTTCTAAAGGTTTGCCCTTTTCCACTATGGAGCAGACACAAAAGGGCCAGAGCTTAAAAATAGGACTACAACTTTAACTCCGGATAATTACCTCCTGTTTTAACGTAATTAAAAGAAACTGAAACGCAAATATTGGAAGCCAACCATCTGTCTGCACATTCATTTTCGCGCTAATTGACCTAATCCCTGCGCAGTTATGACGGTATAAATTTTAAGGAATCTCCTGACTTTTTTTAATTTAAAAATTTATAAAAAAATTAAGGGTGCTGGGTTAGGGATTTTTTTTGAAGTCAAATTGTAGCCAGGGACTTTTTCTACATGATGATACATTAGGAAAAAAATTGGCAAATCATTATGTGGCCTTCAAAGCTAAAAATATTAAACAAGGGGATTTCCTGACATTTTCATTTTGAGATTTTCATATTGACACGCATGTTTTTGTTTACTTGCTGTGGACATACTTTAAAAGTAGGATAATAACCAGTTTGTTAGCACATTTGCAACTTTGTTCATGGGATTAGGGAATAGATTGAAATTTAACAAATCTGTAAAGTCGGTAACAAGAAGAATTCGAAAATTTGTATTCTAGAGGTGCAGTTTTTAGATTCACTGAAAATACCTTAAAGTTAGTTTAACCTTTCTTATTTCTACAATGCAAACATATTAACCATTATTAATTGTTTGGTTGAAGTAGTGGACGTTAACCCTTATAACTGTTCTCACAATAGCACGTTTATCTATCGAAAAACGAAAAATGTATAAAGGTACTTTCCTTACACTTTGAAGTTGACAATATTCTGAAAGCTGTTAAGTGAATGGGTTTGATGCCAGACGAGTATCTCTTCAAGAAAGATTTTCTACATAAATAAATTCAGGAAGGAATTTGGCAAAGTTTTAAAGAGTTTTTTAACTTTTGCATAAAATTAACATAAATTATCCGCCATATTGGATTGGTGTGGTTACTTTAAAGGGCTATATCTTCCTATGGTTAAAATATTTTTCAATATTTTTTTCTCTAGTAGTGCATTGATGCCTTTGGCATATGCTGCGTGTTTAAGATTGTTGTTTATCCTTTTCTAAGGCTAGTTATGACTGTCTGAGCACGGCCATGTTTTAGAGACATTTTGTTGAATGCAAAACGCTACCTGGGAGTATTTGTGTGTACACTGAGGCAAACTTTTTTAGGTTATAGAATTAAAACTTGGTGGAGGCGTTGAGTAGTTCGTGGGCTCTGAGATGATTGGCTTCTTATTGTTGTTTGCCCTAATGTAGCATTTTTTTTGTGCTTGAAATCGGAGAGCGGAAGTTGAAATGAGTACTTGAGAATGTCACATAGTCAACAGGCTGCCAATGAAACAAGATTAAAATTGGAAAGTTGTCGTTTGCGCTAAGTATTCATTATATACCTGGGGGAATGCAAGACAAATCCGGGGGGATTATTTTTAGACTTTTAGTGAAAAAATTGTTTGTATGGGTGTTTAAAGTAATAAACTTCCAATTATTCTACTTTCGGGGTTCGTAATTTTCTGGGATTATTTTGAAATTTCAAAGTTACTAAAGTTATTTTTGGTAAGTATTTAATTCCATAAATCGAGTGTCTTATATATGTGTTCTTTATTAAGTAAGATAGGTAAATGCTTGTTAATTAGAGTAATCACGTTTTCTCTTCTTAACAAACTTTTTCCAAAGTAATTTCAGTTATTCTCGGTGAGTTATTTCATGCATTAATAGAATGTGTTATATTATGTTTTGTTCAATTTAAATTGAAATAACTAATGGCTTGTGAATTTAGGTTAGGCCTTTCCCCTCATTTTAGTTAGGGTTAATGTTTTAATTAATCTACTTAATACAAAAGTTCAACAAGTGTTACTCTGCATTGCTAAGAATTGATTGTGTTGATTGTGAAATTATGTTGAAGAACACCAATCTATTTATGCAAAAGACCTAATTAATGTTTCCTTTCTCTTTTTACAGGTTTTATTGGATTTTTAAATTTCGTCTATTAAGAACTCAATTGGTAAAAATGACTTGTAATACCATTGATGTTTGTTTTGGGACCCTCTGAGATAATATGGGATTAGACAAGTCTAATTCTAAATCAATTGTTTAACAACATGTTCTTGAATTCTCAAAGTTATGCGTCAATTTCTTGGCGTTCTTTAACTCGTGTCCGAATTTATTGGCTTTCAACCGAATGTTGTTAACATTGTAGGCTTGACTTGCCTGTTGAATGTTTTCTCAAACTGTGAGGGAACTGTTTTGTCATGCTTTGTGTTTGTTGTGGGACCCTCTGAGATAACATGGGATTAGACAGGTCTAAGTCTAAATCAATTGTTTCAAAACATGTTCTTGAATTCTCAAAATTATACGTCAATTTCTTTGCGTCAATCAACTCGTGTCCGAATTGATTGGCTTTCAACCACATGTTGTTAATATTGTAGGCTTGACTTGCCTGTTGAATGTTTTCTCAAACTGTGAGGGACCTGTTTTGTCATGCTTTGTGTTTGTTGTGGGACCCTCTGAGATAATTTGGGATTAGACAGGTCAAGGTCTACATCGACTGTTTCAACAACATGTCATTGAAGTCTCAAAGTTATGCATCAATTTCCTGGCGTTCTTAAACTTGTGTCCGAATTGATTGGCCTTCAACCACATGTTGTTAACATTGTAGGCTTTACTTGTCTGTTGAATGTTTTCTCAAATTGCGAGGGACCTGCTTTGTCATGCATTGATTAGTATGCATTAACCAAATGGTTTAGAATATCATGGCATCGTCACCATCGAAATTTGGAACCGGAAATCTAACCACCAAACCTTCCATTGTAAGAAAAAGTGCAATAACTGCTTGTACGGTGGATGTTGGTCGTGGGACTATCCCAACTGTTGCTAACTTAGAAGTGGAATACAAGCATGCCACCTCATTGTATAGAGCTGCAATGGAAACTCAGCAATTGCACGTGGCAGCCGTGCTGGAACAGAGCCTTCAAAGGCTTAAGTGGGTGCATCTTGCTGAACACGGCAAGCCACTGAATGTGGAAGTGGCTGGTGCAGTTCAACAAGATGACATGATAGACGCAATCATCGGGACTGGATGGGGTCAGGTACTGGACGAGGACAGTTATTGGAAACACCTGGACAGTGATGGGTGTGAAGATGATCCAGCTTCTGTTCACCCAGATACTGCTCCAGTTCCTGTTGCTCCCGGGACGAGCAGAAGCAGCAGCTCCCCACCAATGAAGGGGAGACGGCAATAAGCCAAAAAAATATAAGAGCAGGGTTTGCCCCCTGTGCAAAAAGAACCAAACCGTCCTCTCTCGCCACTTACAAGTCCATGTAAAGAGGGGGGAGATTGCTGCACACCGCATCCCGGCCCTGGTGCAGGTAGTGTGGACCATGGGGACAAAAAATACATACACGAGGAGTATGTTCGGAAGAAGGCTACTGTGACCAGCCAACGGCGACGCCTTCTGAAGTGCCCCATCTGCGAGCTTGTGACCCCATACATGAATAAGCATCTGCAGCAGAAGCACAAGCTCGCAAACACCTCTTCCGCCTATGACTACTGGAGGAACCTTGCCCTTCCGTACGAGGGAAAAGTTGAGATGAAAGCAATGAAGGAGACTGGCTCCAAAAGGACCACCACCACCACTAGCAATATGAGGCTGCTGCTGTCCACGGATCCGCTTCTAGAGACAGACAGCGATGACATCGATTGGACGCCTTCGGATTCCTCCTCCTCTTCCAGCGAGGATGAAGAAGGCATGGTTCCTCCATCACCAGAGGTTCCATATCGAGCACAATCAATGTTGTCGGTGCGGGAGCGTGCAGAGGCTGCAGCAGAGGCTCCAGCAGCGCCTACAGTGCCCGATCCCACCCCAATGGAGAAGCAGGCAGAGGTATCATCAGAGTCTTTTGTAACGGTCGGTCATTCTAGTCTATATACTTCTGATGATGAAGTCGACGATGATGATGATGTTGATAGTGGTGACGAGTTCGTTCCGAATTCTACTGGCAGTGTTACCGGTGAGGGCGTTAGAGTTGTCATTGCATCAGATGATGACGGTGAATTTGACGAGGACATGGAGCCAGTGGGGGACAGTAGCCAGTCCATCGCGGAACTGCTCAGATGCAGGAGGCCAAGCACAATCAGGGAGGCATGGCTCCTTGGATTTTATGACTTCCTGCAGACCCTGAGTGGGAAGGTACTGTCCGTCAAATTCACCTGATGCTCCAGCAGATCGATCCACAAAATGACTCCCTGGATTGCCTGGTACATCAGCAGGCCAGTGCATTTTGGAAGTGGGCCAAGCCTCTTCTGGACAGCAAGCAGAAGCGTCCAGGGACAATCATATCCTACCTGACGTCACTGGAGAAATTCTATAAGTTTGCGAGGGAAAAGCAATACGATATCGATGACAACTTTATCCTCTCATCACCAACCGTGGAACAGATCATTAGGAACTCGGAACAAATGACGTCATGGCGGGCAGTGGTAAGAAAAAACTATAACACTGAGGAATAGCGCAGGAGACTAAAAGAGATGAAGACAAGGATAACGGTGGATGATGTGGCTGACATCGACAGCACAGAACCTGCCACTCGTGCCTTAGGGCTTCTTAAGGAAGCGCCGAAGCGCACAATTTCGCCGCAAGAGTTCTGTGTTGTGCGAGACTACCTTGTTGCCAGTCTTGAACTTCAGAATGGCCAGCGTCCTGGTCCGCTAGAGACCTTGAAGATCGTGAGACCAACGAGGCAACTGGCACGGTCACAGTTCATGCACCACGCCACAAAAGATCTGTTGCGGGACCAGCACCCATCGCCATGTCAAGGTCTCTAGCAAGAAAGGTGTCTATTTATGTCGAACACGTGCGCTCGATATTTCCATCACCGGATGATAGACTCTTCCTTACAGACAGTGGAAGGGCTTTCAGTGATGGGCCTATCGGGCGCCGTATTGCCGAATTTTGGCACAAGACTGGCAAGAGGTCAGACATCAGGATGACATCGACCCGTCTTAGGAAGATGGCCGCCACGACAACGTTGGTGTCATCCGAGCAGGAGAAGCGGCTCATCCACCAGCACATGACCCACACGGCCCAGACTGCAGACCGCTCGTACATTCGACCGGACTTTGCAACATCTGCTGCCGCTGGTCAAGCCATCCTGCGTTCCAACATTGGCTACCAGGAGAAGGAGGCTTCTGAGTATGCTGCCAGCCCCCACAAGGAAAGCAGTGCCGCTACCCTTGACGATTCCACCAGGGAACTGGTGGAATCTGTCTTTGAGTTTGAGGTGCAGACCAATGCACCTCTCACGGTACTGGAGGTGAAGCAGCGCCTACAGTCCTCTTCAGCCACGGTACACTTGCCAGTTGACGATGAGGCGTTCATGAAGCAAATCATGAATCGCCTCAGATATATTCAATCAAAGAGTTGCGGTGATGCCTTGGACAAGCTGGAGAGTACCAGTGCCACCCACAAAACACAGCAGTGGGTGGATACATCGTTTACACCTCCTTCTTCTGGTAGCCAAAGCAGAAGGGAATGGGATCCCGAAGACACTAGGAAGATGGTGGTGTACTTCTCCAGGTACCCCAATTACCCGAACAAAGCTTAACTAAAGAGACACCTGGCGACCGAGGAGTTAAGGGGTAGACTGGAGAGAGAGGGGTTTGACAGGTGTTACCAAAAGGTAAAGAATCTCTACAAGAAGAAGAAATCCTGAACCCCTCGCATCTTCCTCGCGTCCTCGTGGAACGGTCTGAGGTCTGCTGTTTTGTTCATTGAAGATTGTTATCCTGGGGTGTAAGTCAGACGAGGCATCTCCAGGATGCAAATCTTTTACTGGCTGGATGCCTGTTCACCTCACAGACAAAAAATCTTCCTCGTATCTTCGTGGAACTGCCTGCTGTCTCCTGCGTTGGTCCCGACTACCACTGCCCACCATGCCTGCATATAATGAATGAACTTCCTGCATCTATCTGAAGTGAGACGACTTGAAAGTCTAACCATTTGCAGATGTAATTACAAGGCAGCACTTTCTCCTCAGTTATTTTAAGACCCTGTGTATTGGTCCAGCCGGAGTCAAACTCACGACCTCCCGCATGACAGCCTGATGCTCAACCAACTGGGCCACTAGTGCGTAGTACTCTTGCATCTTCGTGGAACAGTCTGATGTCTGCTGCCTTGAGTTCTTTCAAGAGCTAATAAATGCCCTTGCCTTCTGTTGGATTGGTTGGCACTGCATTGCTAGTGACTTGTCAGGGATAAAACATAAGCTGGGGTAACCAATCCCTGGGGAGTGCCCCACAAGGAACTTCATTGCTAAAAGTGCCCCTACGATGACGCCCTGCATGTCTTGTTTTAATTCTGTTTTGTCCAGTGAAGATTGTTATCCTGGGGTGTAAGTCAGACGAGGCGTCTCCAGGATGCAATTCTTTTTCTGGCTGGCTGCCTGCTCACTTTTTCTTCGCTTCTTCGTGGAAAGCCCTGCTGTCTCCTGCCTCGGTTCCTGCGACTTCATCTTCACGTCTTCGTCGAATGGTCCACTACCTGCTGCCTGCAATACAAAAAAACACCTGTCTCTTCAAAACTTGTAGTTTTCAGAACTAAAAAAGACCATGCCTCTCGTGTGTCTGTATGCAAGGATAGTTTTTAAAGAACTAAGAAATGCCCATTCGTTTTGGAAGCTCTTTTAGTACTAGTGACTTGTCAGGGATAAAACACGAGCTGGGGTAACCAATCCCTGGGGAGTGCCCCACAAGGAACTTCATTGCTAAAAGTGCCTCTACGATGATTAGTTAAATCCTGGCAACAATGAGTCAAGCTGGTTACTTGATGATACCCTTCTGAAAGTCTTATTCAGAGTAATACCCTATTTTATAGGGGGGGGACCAGGAAACCACATTTTAACCTGTTATTAATATTTAAATAATGAACAATATGTACTCCAATGACATTTATTTAGGGACATCTGTTTTTCAATTAGAAACTCGTGGAAGTTAAATCTGTTTTGTATCTTTCAGGCATAAGAATGGACAGCGGATCGTCAATCGAGAGCAGCACGGAGGAGTACATTCCACCGATTGAAAGTTCTTCGGAGTGTACCACTGATTCAGGAAAGTTGCGAATGTTCTGGGCCTCAGATGAGGTCAACCTTTTAAAAAATGCCCTAAAGGGCTTTCCTAAGTACCCTGGCATTAGTATCACGTTGACAATGACAGCGACGGACTGAGTATAAATGACAGCAAATACGACGGGGACGATGAACGCAGGGTCATAGACGACGATGAACGTAGGGACGTAGACCACGAATATGAAACAAGTGACGCTTATTCTAGCCATGTAACCGAAAATTACTTTGAAGATATATACAAATATGATGGAGATGACGAGCATGACTGAGCCTGACTCCAAAAAAATAAAAAAAGAGCCTCTTCAAAGTTAGTAAATTTAAGAGAAAAAATAAAGATTAGAAACGAAACTCGACTGTCCTTTAATGACTGTTATCGTTCTCTGAGTTGCACAAACGACGTCTCACACACTGCAAAGGTCTGCTTCCAAAGAACAACCTCAACAAGTGCAAATAAAGCTGCCCTATATAAGCCTTGTTATTAATTTGCAAATGGATTTGAAAAAAGAAAAAAGTTCACCAGTTGGACGTCCACCTCTAAGTCCAATGGTTCCTTGACACTTCCAAATCACCTACATGTCTTGACAAACATCTGTAGATCTGTGCTGACAAACCGTGCATGCTAACAAAAGTTCCAACTTGTTAAAAGCAAAAAAACCTACATAAAACCAACCAATTAACTATTCAGCATGGCTCAATGAATTCTAAAAGTTGAACAAAAAGCTAACTACACGCAAGTAGGTAAGACCATGTTGCAATGGAAAGGTGTGTGAAGTTTCAATACTAACCCTTTTATTTTGACAAGAATAAAAAAAATGCTATAGCTTACTATCACTTTTTGGTGAACCAAAGTCTTCAGGTCACCAAAAGTGGACTATGGAACATATACCTTGCCAAGACTTTTTTCTCAGCGTAATAATTTTTAGATCGTCATGTCAGGGTTGGCCGAGGGTACCCCATGGACATGTGTGGTCATGTATTTAATGCGTACATACAAAATCTAAGATATTTTTGCATTTTTCTCGCCATTTATCCCAGCAAAGGGAGTCTGCCCCCCTTTTTATTGTATAAAGCTTCACAAAATTTGAAAAAATCATGCAAAACGTTTTTTTTTTGGGGGGGATAAATTAATGTGCACGAAGACTAACCACAGACCAAGAATAGGACCAGGCGGGGCAAATAGGCAATCTGGGGGGGGGGGGTTCAGGGTTAAGGGGGGGCAAATGCCCTGTCAAGGAACATAATTAGGGTTAGGGGTTAGGGTTAGGGTTGAACTTTAAACTTAGCACAACTGCAGCTGTGGCGTGTATACAAGTGCAGATCAAGTTACAGGTTGTGACGTCATGCATTGATTAGTATGCATTAACCAAATGTTTTAGAATATCATGGCATCGTCACCATCGAAATTTGGAACCGGAAATCTAACCACCAAACCTTCCATTGTAAGAAAAAGTGCAATAACTGCTTGTACGGTGGATGTTGGTCGTGGGACTATCCCAACTGTTGCTAACTTAGAAGTGGAATACAAGCATGCCGCCTCATTGTATAGAGCTGCAATGGAAACTCAGCAATTGCACGTGGCAGCCGTGCTGGAACAGAGCCTTCAAAGGCTTAAGTGGGTGCATCTTGCTGAACACGGCAAGCCACTGAATGTGGAAGTGGCTGGTGCAGTTCAACAAGATGACGTGATAGACGCAATCATCGGGACTGGATGGGGTCAGGTACTGGACGAGGACAGTTATTGGAAACACCTGGACAGTGATGGGTGTGAAGATGATCCAGCTTCTGTTCACCCAGATACTGCTCCAGTTCCTGTTGCTCCCGGGACGAGCAGAAGCAGCAGCTCCCCACCAATGAAGGGGAGACGGCAATAAGCCAAAAAAATATAAGAGCAGGGTTTGCCCCCTGTGCAAAAAGAACCAAACCGTCCTCTCTCGCCACTTACAAGTCCATGTAAAGAGGGGGGAGATTGCTGCACACCGCATCCCGGCCCTGGTGCAGGTAGTGTGGACCATGGGGACAAAAAATACATACACGAGGAGTATGTTCGGAAGAAGGCTACTGTGACCAGCCAACGGCGACGCCTTCTGAAGTGCCCCATCTGCGAGCTTGTGACCCCATACATGAATAAGCATCTGCAGCAGAAGCACAAGCTCGCAAACACCTCTTCCGACTATGACTACTGGAGGAACCTTGCCCTTCCGTACGAGGGAAAAGTTGAGATGAAAGCAATGAAGGAGACTGGCTCCAAAAGGACCACCACCACCACTAGCAATATGAGGCTGCTGCTGTCCACGGATCTGCTTCTAGAGACAGACAGCGATGACATCGATTGGACGCCTTCGGATTCCTCCTCCTCCTCCAGCGAGGATGAAGAAGGCATGGTTCCTCCATCACCAGAGGTTCCATATCGAGCACAATCAATGTTGTCGGTGCGGGAGCGTGCAGAGGCTGCAGCAGAGGCTCCAGCAGCGCCTACAGTGCCCGATCCCACCCCAATGGAGAAGCAGGCAGAGGTATCATCAGAGTCTTTTGTAACGGTCGGTCATTCTAGTCTATATACTTCTGATGATGAAGTCGACGATGATGATGATGTTGATAGTGGTGACGAGTTCGTTCCGAATTCTACTGGCAGTGTTACCGGTGAGGGCGTTAGAGTTGTCATTGCATCAGATGATGACGGTGAATTTGACGAGGACATGGAGCCAGTGGGGGACAGTAGCCAGTCCATCGCGGAACTGCTCAGATGCAGGAGGCCAAGCACAATCAGGGAGGCATGGCTCCTTGGATTTTATGACTTCCTGCAGACCCTGAGTGGGAAGGTACTGTCCGTCAAATTCACCTGATGCTCCAGCAGATCGATCCAGAAAATGACTCCCTGGATTGCCTGGTACATCAGCAGGCCAGTGCATTTTGGAAGTGGGCCAAGCCTCTTCTGGACAGCAAGCAGAAGCGTCCAGGGACAATCATATCCTACCTGACGTCACTGGAGAAATTCTATAAGTTTGCGAGGGAAAAGCAATACGATATCGATGACAACTTTATCCTCTCATCACCAACCGTGGAACAGATCATTAGGAACTCGGAACAAATGACGTCATGGCGGGCAGTGGTAAGAAAAAACTATAACACTGAGGAATAGCGCAGGAGACTAAAAGAGATGAAGACAAGGATAATGGTGGATGATGCGGCTGACATCGACAGCACAGAACCTGCCACTCGTGCCTTAGGGCTTCTTAAGGAAGCGCCGAAGCGCACAATTTCGCCGCAAGAGTTCTGTGTTGTGCGAGACTACCTTGTTGCCAGTCTTGAACTTCAGAATGGCCAGCGTCCTGGTCCGCTAGAGACCTTGAAGATCGTGAGACCAACGAGGCAACTGGCACGGTCACAGTTCATGCACCACGCCACAAAAGATCTGTTGCGGGACCAGCACCCATCGCCATGTCAAGGTCTCTAGCAAGAAAGGTGTCTATTTATGTCGAACACGTGCGCTCGATATTTCCATCACCGGATGATAGACTCTTCCTTACAGACAGTGGAAGGGCTTTCAGTGATGGGCCTATCGGGCGCCGTATTGCCGAATTTTGGCACAAGACTGGCAAGAGGTCAGACATCAGGATGACATCGACCCGTCTTAGGAAGATGGCCGCCACGACAACGTTGGTGTCATCCGAGCAGGAGAAGCGGCTCATCCACCAGCACATGACCCACACGGCCCAGACTGCAGACCGCTCGTACATTCGACCGGACTTTGCAACATCTGCTGCCGCTGGTCAAGCCATCCTGCGTTCCAACATTGGCTACCAGGAGAAGGAGGCTTCTGAGTACGCTGCCAGCCCCCACAAGGAAAGCAGTGCCGCTACCCTTGACGATTCCACCAGGGAACTGGTGGAATCTGTCTTTGAGTTTGAGGTGCAGACCAATGCACCTCTCACGGTACTGGAGGTGAAGCAGCGCCTACAGTCCTCTTCAGCCACGGTACACTTGCCAGTTGACGATGAGGCGTTCATGAAGCAAATCATGAATCGCCTCAGATATATTCAATCAAAGAGTTGCGGTGATGCCTTGGACAAGCTGGAGAGTACCAGTGCCACCCACAAAACACAGCAGTGGGTGGATACATCGTTTACACCTCCTTCTTCTGGTAGCCAAAGCAGAAGGGAATGGGATCCCGAAGACACTAGGAAGATGGTGGTGTACTTCTCCAGGTACCCCAATTACCCGAACAAAGCTTAACTAAAGAGACACCTGGCGACCGAGGAGTTAAGGGGTAGACTGGAGAGGGAGGGGTTTGACAGGTGTTACCAAAAGGTAAAGAATCTCTACAAGAAGAAGAAATCCTGAACCCCTCGCATCTTCCTCGCGTCCTCGTGGAACGGTCTGAGGTCTGCTGTTTTGTTCATTGAAGATTGTTATCCTGGGGTGTAAGTCAGACGAGGCATCTCCAGGATGCAAATCTTTTACTGGCTGGATGCCTGTTCACCTCACAGACAAAAAATCTTCCTCGTATCTTCGTGGAACTGCCTGCTGTCTCCTGCGTTGGTCCCGACTACCACTGCCCACCATGCCTGCATATAATGAATGAACTTCCTGCATCTATCTGAAGTGAGACGACTTGAAAGTCTAACCATTTGCAGATGTAATTACAAGGCAGCACTTTCTCCTCAGTTATTTTAAGACCCTGTGTATTGGTCCAGCCGGAGTCAAACTCACGACCTCCCGCATGACAGCCTGATGCTCAACCAACTGGGCCACTAGTGCGTAGTACTCTTGCATCTTCGTGGAACAGTCTGATGTCTGCTGCCTTGAGTTCTTTCAAGAGCTAATAAATGCCCTTGCCTTCTGTTGGATTGGTTGGCACTGCATTGCTAGTGACTTGTCAGGGATAAAACATAAGCTGGGGTAACCAATCCCTGGGGAGTGCCCCACAAGGAACTTCATTGCTAAAAGTGCCCCTACGATGACGCCCTGCATGTCTTGTTTTAATTCTGTTTTGTCCAGTGAAGATTGTTATCCTGGGGTGTAAGTCAGACGAGGCGTCTCCAGGATGCAATTCTTTTTCTGGCTGGCTGCCTGCTCACTTTTTCTTCGCTTCTTCGTGGAAAGCCCTGCTGTCTCCTGCCTCGGTTCCTGCGACTTCATCTTCACGTCTTCGTCGAATGGTCCACTACCTGCTGCCTGCAATACAAAAAAACACCTGTCTCTTCAAAACTTGTAGTTTTCAGAACTAAAAAAGACCATGCCTCTCGTGTGTCTGTATGCAAGGATAGTTTTTAAAGAACTAAGAAATGCCCATTCGTTTTGGAAGCTCTTTTAGTACTAGTGACTTGTCAGGGATAAAACACGAGCTGGGGTAACCAATCCCTGGGGAGTGCCCCACAAGGAACTTCATTGCTAAAAGTGCCTCTACGATGATTAGTTAAATCCTGGCAACAATGAGTCAAGCTGGTTACTTGATGATACCCTTCTGAAAGTCTTATTCAGAGTAATACCCTATTTTATAGGGGGGGGACCAGGAAACCACATTTTAACCTGTTATTAATATTTAAATAATGAACAATATGTACTCCAATGACATTTATTTAGGGACATCTGTTTTTCAATTAGAAACTCGTGGAAGTTAAATCTGTTTTGTATCTTTCAGGCATAAGAATGGACAGCGGATCGTCAATCGAGAGCAGCACGGAGGAGTACATTCCACCGATTGAAAGTTCTTCGGAGTGTACCACTGATTCAGGAAAGTTGCGAATGTTCTGGGCCTCAGATGAGGTCAACCTTTTAAAAAATGCCCTAAAGGGCTTTCCTAAGTACCCTGGCATTAGTATCACGTTGACAATGACAGCGACGGACTGAGTATAAATGACAGCAAATACGACGGGGACGATGAACGCAGGGTCATAGACGACGATGAACGTAGGGACGTAGACCACGAATATGAAACAAGTGACGCTTATTCTAGCCATGTAACCGAAAATTACTTTGAAGATATATACAAATATGATGGAGATGACGAGCATGACTGAGCCTGACTCCAAAAAAATAAAAAAAGAGCCTCTTCAAAGTTAGTAAATTTAAGAGAAAAAATAAAGATTAGAAACGAAACTCGACTGTCCTTTAATGACTGTTATCGTTCTCTGAGTTGCACAAACGACGTCTCACACACTGCAAAGGTCTGCTTCCAAAGAACAACCTCAACAAGTGCAAATAAAGCTGCCCTATATAAGCCTTGTTATTAATTTGCAAATGGATTTGAAAAAAGAAAAAAGTTCACCAGTTGGACGTCCACCTCTAAGTCCAATGGTTCCTTGACACTTCCAAATCACCTACATGTCTTGACAAACATCTGTAGATCTGTGCTGACAAACCGTGCATGCTAACAAAAGTTCCAACTTGTTAAAAGCAAAAAAACCTACATAAAACCAACCAATTAACTATTCAGCATGGCTCAATGAATTCTAAAAGTTGAACAAAAAGCTAACTACACGCAAGTAGGTAAGACCATGTTGCAATGGAAAGGTGTGTGAAGTTTCAATACTAACCCTTTTATTTTGACAAGAATAAAAAAAATGCTATAGCTTACTATCACTTTTTGGTGAACCAAAGTCTTCAGGTCACCAAAAGTGGACTATGGAACATATACCTTGCCAAGACTTTTTTCTCAGCGTAATAATTTTTAGATCGTCATGTCAGGGTTGGCCGAGGGTACCCCATGGACATGTGTGGTCATGTATTTAATGCGTACATACAAAATCTAAGATATTTTTGCATTTTTCTCGCCATTTATCCCAGCAAAGGGAGTCTGCCCCCCTTTTTATTGTATAAAGCTTCACAAAATTTGAAAAAATCATGCAAAACGTTTTTTTTTTGGGGGGGATAAATTAATGTGCACGAAGACTAACCACAGACCAAGAATAGGACCAGGCGGGGCAAATAGGCAATCTGGGGGGGGGGGGGTTCAGGGTTAAGGGGGGGCAAATGCCCTGTCAAGGAACATAATTAGGGTTAGGGGTTAGGGTTAGGGTTGAACTTTAAACTTAGCACAACTGCAGCTGTGGCGTGTATACAAGTGCAGATCAAGTTACAGGTTGTGACGTCATGCATTGATTAGTATGCATTAACCAAATGTTTTAGAATATCATGGCATCGTCACCATCGAAATTTGGAACCGGAAATCTAACCACCAAACCTTCCATTGTAAGAAAAAGTGCAATAACTGCTTGTACGGTGGATGTTGGTCGTGGGACTATCCCAACTGTTGCTAACTTAGAAGTGGAATACAAGCATGCCGCCTCATTGTATAGAGCTGCAATGGAAACTCAGCAATTGCACGTGGCAGCCGTGCTGGAACAGAGCCTTCAAAGGCTTAAGTGGGTGCATCTTGCTGAACACGGCAAGCCACTGAATGTGGAAGTGGCTGGTGCAGTTCAACAAGATGACGTGATAGACGCAATCATCGGGACTGGATGGGGTCAGGTACTGGACGAGGACAGTTATTGGAAACACCTGGACAGTGATGGGTGTGAAGATGATCCAGCTTCTGTTCACCCAGATACTGCTCCAGTTCCTGTTGCTCCCGGGACGAGCAGAAGCAGCAGCTCCCCACCAATGAAGGGGAGACGGCAATAAGCCAAAAAAATATAAGAGCAGGGTTTGCCCCCTGTGCAAAAAGAACCAAACCGTCCTCTCTCGCCACTTACAAGTCCATGTAAAGAGGGGGGAGATTGCTGCACACCGCATCCCGGCCCTGGTGCAGGTAGTGTGGACCATGGGGACAAAAAATACATACACGAGGAGTATGTTCGGAAGAAGGCTACTGTGACCAGCCAACGGCGACGCCTTCTGAAGTGCCCCATCTGCGAGCTTGTGACCCCATACATGAATAAGCATCTGCAGCAGAAGCACAAGCTCGCAAACACCTCTTCCGACTATGACTACTGGAGGAACCTTGCCCTTCCGTACGAGGGAAAAGTTGAGATGAAAGCAATGAAGGAGACTGGCTCCAAAAGGACCACCACCACCACTAGCAATATGAGGCTGCTGCTGTCCACGGATCTGCTTCTAGAGACAGACAGCGATGACATCGATTGGACGCCTTCGGATTCCTCCTCCTCCTCCAGCGAGGATGAAGAAGGCATGGTTCCTCCATCACCAGAGGTTCCATATCGAGCACAATCAATGTTGTCGGTGCGGGAGCGTGCAGAGGCTGCAGCAGAGGCTCCAGCAGCGCCTACAGTGCCCGATCCCACCCCAATGGAGAAGCAGGCAGAGGTATCATCAGAGTCTTTTGTAACGGTCGGTCATTCTAGTCTATATACTTCTGATGATGAAGTCGACGATGATGATGATGTTGATAGTGGTGACGAGTTCGTTCCGAATTCTACTGGCAGTGTTACCGGTGAGGGCGTTAGAGTTGTCATTGCATCAGATGATGACGGTGAATTTGACGAGGACATGGAGCCAGTGGGGGACAGTAGCCAGTCCATCGCGGAACTGCTCAGATGCAGGAGGCCAAGCACAATCAGGGAGGCATGGCTCCTTGGATTTTATGACTTCCTGCAGACCCTGAGTGGGAAGGTACTGTCCGTCAAATTCACCTGATGCTCCAGCAGATCGATCCAGAAAATGACTCCCTGGATTGCCTGGTACATCAGCAGGCCAGTGCATTTTGGAAGTGGGCCAAGCCTCTTCTGGACAGCAAGCAGAAGCGTCCAGGGACAATCATATCCTACCTGACGTCACTGGAGAAATTCTATAAGTTTGCGAGGGAAAAGCAATACGATATCGATGACAACTTTATCCTCTCATCACCAACCGTGGAACAGATCATTAGGAACTCGGAACAAATGACGTCATGGCGGGCAGTGGTAAGAAAAAACTATAACACTGAGGAATAGCGCAGGAGACTAAAAGAGATGAAGACAAGGATAATGGTGGATGATGCGGCTGACATCGACAGCACAGAACCTGCCACTCGTGCCTTAGGGCTTCTTAAGGAAGCGCCGAAGCGCACAATTTCGCCGCAAGAGTTCTGTGTTGTGCGAGACTACCTTGTTGCCAGTCTTGAACTTCAGAATGGCCAGCGTCCTGGTCCGCTAGAGACCTTGAAGATCGTGAGACCAACGAGGCAACTGGCACGGTCACAGTTCATGCACCACGCCACAAAAGATCTGTTGCGGGACCAGCACCCATCGCCATGTCAAGGTCTCTAGCAAGAAAGGTGTCTATTTATGTCGAACACGTGCGCTCGATATTTCCATCACCGGATGATAGACTCTTCCTTACAGACAGTGGAAGGGCTTTCAGTGATGGGCCTATCGGGCGCCGTATTGCCGAATTTTGGCACAAGACTGGCAAGAGGTCAGACATCAGGATGACATCGACCCGTCTTAGGAAGATGGCCGCCACGACAACGTTGGTGTCATCCGAGCAGGAGAAGCGGCTCATCCACCAGCACATGACCCACACGGCCCAGACTGCAGACCGCTCGTACATTCGACCGGACTTTGCAACATCTGCTGCCGCTGGTCAAGCCATCCTGCGTTCCAACATTGGCTACCAGGAGAAGGAGGCTTCTGAGTACGCTGCCAGCCCCCACAAGGAAAGCAGTGCCGCTACCCTTGACGATTCCACCAGGGAACTGGTGGAATCTGTCTTTGAGTTTGAGGTGCAGACCAATGCACCTCTCACGGTACTGGAGGTGAAGCAGCGCCTACAGTCCTCTTCAGCCACGGTACACTTGCCAGTTGACGATGAGGCGTTCATGAAGCAAATCATGAATCGCCTCAGATATATTCAATCAAAGAGTTGCGGTGATGCCTTGGACAAGCTGGAGAGTACCAGTGCCACCCACAAAACACAGCAGTGGGTGGATACATCGTTTACACCTCCTTCTTCTGGTAGCCAAAGCAGAAGGGAATGGGATCCCGAAGACACTAGGAAGATGGTGGTGTACTTCTCCAGGTACCCCAATTACCCGAACAAAGCTTAACTAAAGAGACACCTGGCGACCGAGGAGTTAAGGGGTAGACTGGAGAGGGAGGGGTTTGACAGGTGTTACCAAAAGGTAAAGAATCTCTACAAGAAGAAGAAATCCTGAACCCCTCGCATCTTCCTCGCGTCCTCGTGGAACGGTCTGAGGTCTGCTGTTTTGTTCATTGAAGATTGTTATCCTGGGGTGTAAGTCAGACGAGGCATCTCCAGGATGCAAATCTTTTACTGGCTGGATGCCTGTTCACCTCACAGACAAAAAATCTTCCTCGTATCTTCGTGGAACTGCCTGCTGTCTCCTGCGTTGGTCCCGACTACCACTGCCCACCATGCCTGCATATAATGAATGAACTTCCTGCATCTATCTGAAGTGAGACGACTTGAAAGTCTAACCATTTGCAGATGTAATTACAAGGCAGCACTTTCTCCTCAGTTATTTTAAGACCCTGTGTATTGGTCCAGCCGGAGTCAAACTCACGACCTCCCGCATGACAGCCTGATGCTCAACCAACTGGGCCACTAGTGCGTAGTACTCTTGCATCTTCGTGGAACAGTCTGATGTCTGCTGCCTTGAGTTCTTTCAAGAGCTAATAAATGCCCTTGCCTTCTGTTGGATTGGTTGGCACTGCATTGCTAGTGACTTGTCAGGGATAAAACATAAGCTGGGGTAACCAATCCCTGGGGAGTGCCCCACAAGGAACTTCATTGCTAAAAGTGCCCCTACGATGACGCCCTGCATGTCTTGTTTTAATTCTGTTTTGTCCAGTGAAGATTGTTATCCTGGGGTGTAAGTCAGACGAGGCGTCTCCAGGATGCAATTCTTTTTCTGGCTGGCTGCCTGCTCACTTTTTCTTCGCTTCTTCGTGGAAAGCCCTGCTGTCTCCTGCCTCGGTTCCTGCGACTTCATCTTCACGTCTTCGTCGAATGGTCCACTACCTGCTGCCTGCAATACAAAAAAACACCTGTCTCTTCAAAACTTGTAGTTTTCAGAACTAAAAAAGACCATGCCTCTCGTGTGTCTGTATGCAAGGATAGTTTTTAAAGAACTAAGAAATGCCCATTCGTTTTGGAAGCTCTTTTAGTACTAGTGACTTGTCAGGGATAAAACACGAGCTGGGGTAACCAATCCCTGGGGAGTGCCCCACAAGGAACTTCATTGCTAAAAGTGCCTCTACGATGATTAGTTAAATCCTGGCAACAATGAGTCAAGCTGGTTACTTGATGATACCCTTCTGAAAGTCTTATTCAGAGTAATACCCTATTTTATAGGGGGGGGACCAGGAAACCACATTTTAACCTGTTATTAATATTTAAATAATGAACAATATGTACTCCAATGACATTTATTTAGGGACATCTGTTTTTCAATTAGAAACTCGTGGAAGTTAAATCTGTTTTGTATCTTTCAGGCATAAGAATGGACAGCGGATCGTCAATCGAGAGCAGCACGGAGGAGTACATTCCACCGATTGAAAGTTCTTCGGAGTGTACCACTGATTCAGGAAAGTTGCGAATGTTCTGGGCCTCAGATGAGGTCAACCTTTTAAAAAATGCCCTAAAGGGCTTTCCTAAGTACCCTGGCATTAGTATCACGTTGACAATGACAGCGACGGACTGAGTATAAATGACAGCAAATACGACGGGGACGATGAACGCAGGGTCATAGACGACGATGAACGTAGGGACGTAGACCACGAATATGAAACAAGTGACGCTTATTCTAGCCATGTAACCGAAAATTACTTTGAAGATATATACAAATATGATGGAGATGACGAGCATGACTGAGCCTGACTCCAAAAAAATAAAAAAAGAGCCTCTTCAAAGTTAGTAAATTTAAGAGAAAAAATAAAGATTAGAAACGAAACTCGACTGTCCTTTAATGACTGTTATCGTTCTCTGAGTTGCACAAACGACGTCTCACACACTGCAAAGGTCTGCTTCCAAAGAACAACCTCAACAAGTGCAAATAAAGCTGCCCTATATAAGCCTTGTTATTAATTTGCAAATGGATTTGAAAAAAGAAAAAAGTTCACCAGTTGGACGTCCACCTCTAAGTCCAATGGTTCCTTGACACTTCCAAATCACCTACATGTCTTGACAAACATCTGTAGATCTGTGCTGACAAACCGTGCATGCTAACAAAAGTTCCAACTTGTTAAAAGCAAAAAAACCTACATAAAACCAACCAATTAACTATTCAGCATGGCTCAATGAATTCTAAAAGTTGAACAAAAAGCTAACTACACGCAAGTAGGTAAGACCATGTTGCAATGGAAAGGTGTGTGAAGTTTCAATACTAACCCTTTTATTTTGACAAGAATAAAAAAAATGCTATAGCTTACTATCACTTTTTGGTGAACCAAAGTCTTCAGGTCACCAAAAGTGGACTATGGAACATATACCTTGCCAAGACTTTTTTCTCAGCGTAATAATTTTTAGATCGTCATGTCAGGGTTGGCCGAGGGTACCCCATGGACATGTGTGGTCATGTATTTAATGCGTACATACAAAATCTAAGATATTTTTGCATTTTTCTCGCCATTTATCCCAGCAAAGGGAGTCTGCCCCCCTTTTTATTGTATAAAGCTTCACAAAATTTGAAAAAATCATGCAAAACGTTTTTTTTTTGGGGGGGATAAATTAATGTGCACGAAGACTAACCACAGACCAAGAATAGGACCAGGCGGGGCAAATAGGCAATCTGGGGGGGGGTTCAGGGTTAAGGGGGGGCAAATGCCCTGTCAAGGAACATAATTAGGGTTAGGGGTTAGGGTTAGGGTTGAACTTTAAACTTAGCACAACTGCAGCTGTGGCGTGTATATAAGTGCAGATCAAGTTACAGGTTGTGACGTCACAATAAGAATATTTTATGAATTTTTAATAAATAGGACCTAGCTTTCCAAAGTAGGGGGGCACAGGGTTAGATCACTTTTTCCATTTTAGAGAAGTCAGATGAAAGATTTCCGCCCAAAAAGATATATTGAAAGATAGCCCTTTTCAAGAGGTTTCAATGGATATCTATTTAAGTGCAAACCCTTTTAATTTGTCTGAATGAAAGAGTCCTAAAAAATTATTTAAGGGGGCAAATACCCATTGTTTGGTAAAAACATCTTCTTTCTTAAAAAATTTATAATAATTTACATTTTCCTTGCTTGCCCATGATTATTATATACAGTATACACAAATACTTTATCTATATTTTTGTGCTGTCAGATACTTTTCATCAATTAACCCTAAGGAATTATAACAATGCAAACTTTGACTACTTTGAATATCTTGATTTTTCTTCAAACTCTATATTTCCTAATTTCCTGAGTTCTATTATCAATGCCTTTCGATCATATAGGCTTTTATTAAATCACAAAGTAGATAAATGTTTTATAAAGGTATCATGCAAGTTTGGTGAAAAATAGACAGCTTGCCTTTTCATTAAAATAACTCTTTCTTTGAACATAATGTACAACTTTGTTTGTTTTATTACTTGTGCAATTGCAAAGATTTTATTTTTGTAACAAAGACTTAGATGATAAAGCGTAAATGATGCCTTTTTTCTCAAAACATAATGTGCTTTCAATTTGTTTGTTATATTTTAGGGACTGTATCTCAGCAACCGAGACATAGCATCACGTGACCTTCCAACACACAATGCAACATTGTATTGTTATTACGTGTGGTAACTTTGAATATCTTCAATTAAAACGCTGAAAAGTTATAAAAGATTAAGTAGGCAAAAGTTCTTTTGTTGCATTTATAAGACAGCTCTAAAACATGGGCACACTTAAACATTCATAACATAGCTGCTAAAGGTCAAAGATCAATACTATGTTAAACGAACTGTACCTAATAGTCAAATCTTTTACTCAATCAAGTTTTAACTAAATTTGTTGAAATGCAAGAAATGTAGACACCTTCAAAGAAACACAAAACTTTGCCAAATCCAAGATGGCGGCTTAATTTATGCATAGCAGTACCTATGCAAAGAAAACCCTAATAACTTCTTTCCGTTTGTAGTTTTCAAGTTTAAACTTGTCACACGTGCGTAACAGACGTTGTCCTTTATATTGAAGTAGGACAAATGTACTGAGTCAGCATTTTATGAGTGTGTATACGTGCCTTTTAGTACTGTAATGCATTGTGGGAAAGATTGTATCACTGACATTTTTAGCTTAATCGGGTGATAGCTAAATCCGTTCTGAGTATTCTCTGCAAACAACAGCTTCGCAGGTAATATTCTTTTCCATTGGCAGTACTTTGAATGTCACAAGTTGCAATTTCTTGTTGCATTCTTGAAAGCTAGAAGTAAACGCCAAAAAATGCTGACTGGGCACATTTATTCTCACATGAATATAACTAGTGTATAGCAAATTGTCCGGTAGACATGTGTAGGAATTTTAAAGCTCATAGTGTAAAACGATGCAAAGTTATAAGTTCAAGTTAGCAAAGGTACCTCAATTGCAAGCTTAAAACAGTTCTAAAACATGGTGTACTTAATAAACAGGCATGCTATAGCTGCTAAAACTGCAATTTCAATAATTTGTAAACGAAAACGTAGCCAATTGTCTACTGTAATACTCACTCAAGTTTGAAGAAAATTTGATGAAAGCTAAGGAAGATAGCGACCTTCAAAGAACTGCAAAATTTTCCCAAATCCAAGATGGCGGCTTAATTTATGCAAAAAACGTTTTAACACGCAGTATTGCGTTACTTAATGCTACACTCTTTAAAGTTGAGCACAATGTTCTAACCGACTAGCTACAACACATATTCCAATTGCAGCTTTGTTGATAGCGTATTTCGAAAGATACGTACGTTTAAGTCTGATGCTAGTTCCAGTCTCTTCCCCTTTTGATGAGTAGACACGCTTCTTTTGGCTCCTGACTTTATGCTATTTTAGATCCTTTAAACACTGTGCAGAAGTAATTTAACTACCCAGAGAGTGATATAAGGTGTTCGTGACCTACACGGAAATGTTTTGTAACCTTTCATTCAAGTTGTCTGTGCACAGTGATTGACATAAATTATCGAGTACTGTGTATCACAAGTGAAGGCTAGTGGTGTTATATTTAAGGCATTTAAAGACCAACTTCTTGAGTTTTCATGTAATATCCCGTGTCCGGGCATGAAAAGGAAACAAACGGAAAAACTTTTGAGAAGATGCATTAAAATGTAGTGTCGTTATGACAGCATCTTTGACCAAACTTCAAATGTCAATAATTCTGCACATGCGCCGTCTCAAGAAGCGCAGTTTGTTGCTAAAGTGAGTTTGCACCACATATGTATTGCATATGAAATTTGGGCAGAAACGGTTAAAACTGCACAAAGTTATTAACGTTTCAATTTTTTGCCAACATGGCTGCCACCAAAAATCTCAACTTGAAAACGAGGTCACAGCTTTAACTCGCAATAACTTCCGACGGTTTTAACGCATTTAAGCGCAACTTGGAGAAGTAGATAAGAGGCACTTCAGATGTATGCAGATTAGCTTTTGAGATGATGGACGTTACTCCTGCATAGTTATAACATAATGTAATATCAAATTTCAAACCTTCATAACTTGGTGTATGTGATATTCTAGGACAAGCAGTGTGTTGAATAAGATAGTATGGAATTCATATATGACCTGTGTAAATATTAGATTTAATCTATTTAAACGTCGCAAAGTTATGGACGTGTCCTTTTTTTTTCAATATGGCGGACTTTACCGCTCTAATTCGTCATAACTTCCTAGCATTTCAATCTAGTAAAATGAAACTTTGGGGCAAAGATTGGAGGCCACTTATCTATGTGCACCGTTACTTTCGAGATAATTAACGTTAATTCTGCATAGTTATGACGTAATGAAATATCAGATTTCAAACCTCCATAACTTTGCTTATGTGGTATCGTATGATAAGCAATTTGATGCATAAGGTAGTAGGCAACATATATATGGCCTGTGTAAAGTTTAGATTCAATCAATTTAAACGTCACAAAGTTATGGACATGTCCTTTTTTTTCAATATGGCGGACTTTACCGCTTTAACTCGCCATAACTTCCTAGCATTTCAATCTAGTAAAATGAAACTTTGGGGCAAAGATTGGAGGCCACTTATCTATGTGCACCGTCAATTTCGAGATAATTGACGTTAATTCTGCATAGTTATGACGTAATGTAATATCAACTTTCAAACGTTCATAACTTTGCGTATATGGTATCGTATGACGAGCAATTTGATGCATAAGGTAGTATGCAACATATATATGGCCTGTGTAAAGTTAAGATTCAATCGATTTAAACGTTGCAAAGTTATGGATGTGTTCTTTTTTTTTCAATATGGCGGACTTTACTGCCTTAACTCGCCATAACTTCCCACCATTTTAATCTAATCAAATGAAACTTGGGCAAAAAGATTGGAGGCCAGCCATCTGTGTGCACATCTACTCTCCAGATGATTAACGTTAATCCTGCATAGTTATGACGTAATGTGATATCAAATTTCACACACAAGTTCCTTACCTCATGGATCTTCTTTTAGTGCTTAGGGTTACATAGTGCACATATACGTATATCTATATGCTAAGGGTTGCATCTTTGTATTATTGTCTCGGTTCAAGTGATATTTCACTGCGTTTGTTTTAAAGTTTCAACTTTTCGTCTTTTTTTCTTGGTGAGTATTCATGGCTTTAAATCAATTGTTTTATATTATGATGTAGACTTCATTGACTCATTGTCTGAGATAACATGGGAACAAATAGGTCAAAGTCTGATGCAATCGTTTGAACAACATGTGATTGTAATCTCTGAGTTGTGTGCGAATTGAGTGGCATTTTCAAACTTATGGGTTTTCAATCACATGTTGTTCACATGGTGGGCTTGACGTGCTTGTTGAATGTTTTCTCAGACAGTGAGGACCTACTTTGTCATGCTTTGATTGTGTTTGTTGGTTTTGGGACCCTCTGACATAACATAGGAACAATTAGGTCAAAGTCTGATGCAATCGTTTGAACAGCATGTGATTGTAACCTCTGAGTTGTGTGCAAATTGAGCGGCATTTCCAAACTAATCGATTGTCAATCACATGTTGTTCACATGGTGGGCTTGACGTGCTTGTTGAATGTTTTCTCAGACAGTGGGGGACCTGCTTTGTCATGCTTTGGTTGTGTTTATTGTGGCATCGTACAGCTCAGTGCATTAGATAATTTTTTAAGTTCAATATCACGCCTGGTAGATATGGCATCATCATCGAAAATGTCCGATCTCACTGAGATGCAAACGCATAGAGCTATCTCCAAATTGAGGACTTTAGATTGGCTCCACCGTCCATTAAGGTCAACGTCAGTTGGGAGCAACTCTGCAGTGATGTCCACGAATTGTTGCTGACCTTCTCTGCAGCGGATGAACTGGATTTCAAAGCCACCAAACAGGCTTCAAGAACTGCCATCCGCTACCTCCACTGGATAGCGGAGAATTACTTCAAAAAGGCAATTCCGGAAGTCTCTGAGTTGCACAAAAGAAGAAACCTATTTGGTTATGGCCAGGTTGCTGAAGGATGTGATACCAGAAGTGACGGTGATGAAGAGCATCCGGCAGCAACCTGGTCATCTGAAAGCGACACAGAAGTGCCAGGCAAAGCAGACAGCAGCAAAAGGAGAGCTTCTGGGGCGGCAGAAGTAGAAACTATATCCAAAAAACAAAAGAAAACAGAAAAAAAAAGGATGATTTAGATGACGAAGGAGGAAAAAGAAGTCTCCACAAGACGGTGAGGAGTCGCTTTCCTGGGTGTGTGTCTGTGGTGGGCGACATAAAGCGCCACCTGAAAATCCATGTGCGCAAAGGGGAAATGAGTGAAGAGGCAGTCACTCAAATGGCCGAAGTCATGCGTCATGGAAAGAGAAAGCATGTTCTGGCGAAGTCGTCCAACACGAAGGCTGCTACCCCGAAAAGGCGCAAGAAGTGGTGCCCAGTGGAAGGGTGTGGTCGCACGGGTGGACAAGCACCTTCAGAGTGTCCACAAGATAAAATCAACAAGTGTGGCGTACAAGGTACACCTGAAGGCTGCAAAGCCTTACCTGGGCATCCAAGAAATGGAGGCCATCATAAGGAAAGCAGAATCCGAGTCCGCCTCCCCTTCCAAAAGTGGGAAAACAGAGAGTGGAGAGTGCGAGAGTGTGCAGAGCAATGACTCTGCACAAATGCAGGATTCCATCGGAAAAGCAGAGGACTCAGACCTGGAGGAAACTCAAACACCTGAGCCTGAGAGCCCTGCTGATGAGGCCAAGGGTTCCAATTCTTCTTCCTCTTCTTCCTCGCTTTCTCCATCGCCAGGTAGCGAATACTCGGAAGGAGAATCGAAGGTGAGTGGCAGCCTTAGTACTAAGGAGTACTTCTTAGCCACCACCTACTTCAACAATCGCCACCATTGGCTCCGTGAGTTTGTACAGTACCTAGCACTCCCAGATCCTGAGTACAAGAAAATGGCCGCAAGACTGCAGCATGCTGGCCAAGTAAGCCGGATCCTAGAGGAAATTGACCCAGAAGGTGATGACATCATTTACCTTTGCGCCGACAGAGGGGACGTGGTCTGGAAATCGTGGGTTGAGCCTCAACTCGAAAGTGCATCGAGAGCTCCTGGCACCATTTTATCATATCTGACAAGTATAGACAGATTTTATCGTTTCGTATCATCGAAAAATACGATCCAAGAAAGATGTCACCACTCCACCCAAATTATCGTGAAATTTTAGAAGCTCTCATCTTTTCAATGAAAGGCTGGCGTGCATGTGTCCACACAGGACACGCAAACGCGGAAGTATATGGCAGAAGTTGATACTTTAATCAGTCCGCAGGCCATCAGCCAGAGTAAAAGAGACGAGACCTTACATTGACGGTGAGAAAGCTGTCAAAGAGGCTGCTTCTGGAAAAACCCTTTCAAGGGAAGAGTTCGTTGCTGCAAGGGACCTGCTTTTAGTCAAGTTCTCATTAACATCAGGCACTCGTCCTGCACCACTGAATAATGCCTTCCTCAGCAATAACCGTAAGGCTCAAGAGAGTGAGGGTAACAAGATTATCCTGGTGCCCAAACACAAAAGGACAAAGGACGGTCCAGCAATGCTGGGCATGGATGCTGAGCTTCAAAAGGACATGGACGTTTATGTTCATAAAATAAGGCCTCAGTTTGCTATCACAGGAGAACAAACGTTGTTCACTAAGGACGATGGTAAAGGGTTTCCTGAGGGAACAATTGGCAAACGGTTAAGTGCCTTTTTTACAAAGTCTGGCGTGACAAACAAACGCATTGCGCACACGACTCTCAGGAAGTTCATCACCACCCAGTCATATCAACATGGCAACTCTAAGGAGGGTGAGGAGGTGCAAAAGGTAATGAACCAAAACAAGACCACAAGTAGACACTGCTATCTACGCCAGGATCTAACACAAGCAGTGTCACAGGCAATGAAAGTCATTGCTCATGTGAGCCCCCCGATAGTGAGGAAGACAAAGAAGAAGAAAACGAAAGAAAAAGGACAAGCAGAGAATTGTCCATCTCCCGAGATCCCAAGACATGTACCAGAAGACCTGGAATCAAGAGAAAGCACATCAACGAATATTGTCCCAAGAACACCACCCCATAATGGTGAAGCAGATGGGCTAATCGTTTCTGCTGCAGCATCAGCTTCACATTCTCCAAAACCAAATCGTGGGCAAACAGCAACCACAACCTCATGTTCACAAAAATCCACTTTTACACATCCAGCCTCAGATTCAGATCCAAAGCTTAAACGGTGGCACGCTTCAGAATCAGGTTCGAAAAAAGCACCTCGTACACGACCATCAATTACAGCCTCAGATTCAGATTCTTACGTACAAAGGGGAGAACCACGGGCTCCAGAATCAGATTTAAAAAAACCAATTGTCTCCTTAGTTTCAGGTTTGAAATTGACGCGGCTGGTTACTGCAGCTTCAGAATCAGATTCCAAAAAATCGAAAGGTCGGAAGCAAGCACCTTCAACATCACATAAAGATTCTACACGTCATCAACAACAAGCAGTTACAGCTGCAGCTGCAGCTGAAGCAGAGTCACGTCAACAGCCTTCTGCAGCTGCAGCTTCGGGTTCCCCTAACCAAAAACTGACCTTGGAAGAATAGAAAATTATTCAAGTTGTGTTTCAAGACGACATTCAAAGGGGTGCAACTCTGCGATTGGGCTATGTACGAAGCAAGATGTGTACTCACAAGAGCTTAAGAAAATATGCAGTGTTTAAAAACAGCGTAAAGAGGGTACTCAATTTTATCAACTACCAGATCGAAACTTCAAGACCATCCTCATCTGCAGCAGTCCCTGTGAGCACTTCTGTGCAGGAAGTGGGCATGTGGCTGGACAGCATAGATCCAGAAAATGATGGGAGTTCCCAAAGGTCCAAGGGCAGGCAGTATTGGGATGAGCGCGACACGAAAAGCACAGATGCTTTTGAAGAGTACATTGCCTGCCCAAAGAAAGACGAGATAAGAAGAGTGTTTATGGGGGATGATAAGCTCTATAGCATCATGATGAACGAAGGGTTCCCACGGTGTTATGAAAAGGTGAAAATGGTCATCAGAAAAAGATTGCAAAAAGATTGCAAAAAAACACCGTGGGCATTTCCTCCTCTCCTCTGCTCTCTTTTGGGCATTTGCCCCCTACTTTCATGGGCCTTTGCCCCCTCCCTCATGGGCATTTGCTTCTGTCTACCTAAAAAAAGTTAACAAAATTAAAACCAAAATACAAAATTTATTGGACTGTCACTAAAGGCTGTCTAGAAAACGTTAACCCTAACCCCGCCATAGTCAAGCATTGCATTTGCATTTGCAGTTTAATCTGTAGGTCCAGATTCACAAAAGTCAAGTCAGAAGCAATTAGCCGGTCCAGCTGCAGATTCAGTCTCATCATAGTCAAGATATCAGCCAACAGCATTGGCAGTTGCAGCTCCAGATTCAACTTCACCTATAAAAAGTAAAAAATAGTATAAAAGTCGTAGAACTCTCGTTAAAATCTGCCTGGTCAGAATTCACTGTAAAAATTACAAAAAAAAAAAAAAACAAACAAATGTGTACAGAACAGAAATATGTCCACAGAAGTCGACTTATTAGCAACCACTAGTTGCAGATCCAGATTCAGCTTCGCCATAGTCAAGTCAACCGCAAATAGCATTTGCAACTTAATCTGCAGCTGCGAAAGTCAGAAGCAAGCAGCAGGTGCAGCTCCAGCTCCAGATTCAGCCTCGCCATAGTCAAGTCAACTGCAAATAACATTTGCAGTTCAATATGTAGCTCCAGATTCACAAAAGTCAAGTCAGAAGCAATTAAAAATTACAAGAATAACCAAAACAATGTGTACAGATTGAACATATGTCCATGCAATGGAGATACCGCTCTAACAATGTTAGTGATTTGTCAGGGATAAAACACAAGCTGGGCTAACCAGCCCCTGGGGAGTGCCCCACAAAAATCTATATTGTATATGAAGCGCATCTCTATTGATTAAACTAACCCTAACCCCCTTCCTTCAGTGGGTTAGTTCCCCACTTTTCCTCATGGGCGTTTGCCTCCTTCTGGGCATTTGCCCTCTTTTTGTGGGTATTCCACCCCTTTCCTTAGGGAAATCTGCCCCCTCTTGTTGAACTCTCACTTAAATCTGCATAGTCAGAGTTAAGTATCAAAACAACCCCCAGAAAATGTTTAAATTCATTAGACTCTCACTAAAGTGATAAGAAACACCAAAATACTTCATGCAAAACAAAAATTTGTCCCCAAAAGTCAAGTCATAAGCAACCAGCATGTGCAGCTCCAGATTCACTCTCACCATAGTCAAGTCAACAGCAAAGAGCCGTTGCAGTTTAATCTGCAGCTCCAGATTCACAAAAGTCAAGTTGTAAGCAACCAGCAGGTGCAGCTCCAGATTCAGCCTCACCGTAGTCAAGTTAACAGCAAACATCAGTTGCAGTTGCAATTATCAATACTTTATTTCCATCGTCTTCTTTTTTTCCTTTCTCTGCCTCTCTGTTGTCTGATGGAGTCGGCTGATTTACAGGCGGGTTGTGTGCTCTAACTAAAAGTCTCTTTTCCGTTGTACGAGTTGTGTACAAAACTGTAGAGGTCTCATGTTTGATCTTCCATGGTTTAACTCTAACAGGGTTGTGAATGCAATCATCGAAGAATCAATGATCAGCACTTTATTTCCATCGTCTTCTTTTTTTCCTTTCTCTGCCTCTATGTTGTCTGATGTAGTCGGCTGATTTACAGGCGGATTGTGTGCTCTAACTAAAAGTCTCTTTTCCGTTGTACGAGTTGTGTGCAAAACTGTAGAGGTCTCATGTTTGATCTTCCATGGTTTATCTCTCATAGGGTTGTGAATGCAATCAGCGATGAAACAATGATCAGCACTTTATTTCCCTCGTCTTCTTTTTTTCCTTCCTCTGCCTCTCTGTTGTCTAAATCGTGCCGACCAGGGTCCCACGAAATCCACGCCTCTGATGGAGTCGACTGATTTACAGGCGGGCTGTGTGCTCCAGATTCACAAAAGTCAAGTCGTAAGCAACCAGCAGGTGCAGCTCCAGATTCAGCCTCACCATAGTCCAGTTAGCAGCAAACAGCAGTTTGCATTGCATCTGCAGCTCCAGATTCATAAATTTCAAAGCATAAGCAGTCAGCCAGTGCAGCTCCAGATTCACAAAACTCAAGTCGTTAGCAACCAGCAGGTTCAGCTCCAGCTTCAGTTTCAACAAAATAAGCTTCTGTTATATACCTTCACAAGAGCAAACCTCTAGTTGGATTGTCATTGAAATCTGCCTAGTCAGAGCTAACTATAACAAAACCAAAAAAAAAGTAAAATAAAGAATAAAAGAATTCATTTGCCTCTCACTAAAATATGCTTATTAAGAGTTGAGTATGAAAAGGCCCCTAAAAAGTTAAACCCTAACTCCCTTCCTTCAGCGGGCTTTTGCCCCCTTTGTCCATGGGCATTTGCCCTCTTTCTGTAGGTACTTGCCCCCCTCCCTGATGGGCATTTGCCCTCCTCTTGGGGCAAGTAGGGGCAAGGATTCCCTCAACAGCCCAAAACCAATGGCTTCTATCATTAATGTCGCTGTTCCCAAAGAGGCTTTTATCGACCTTCATTTTTCAGTCATCGACACTATCCTTTTCAAGATGCAATATGTACGTTGTGATATTGCGGATTTCGAGGGGCTGAAAGAAGCTCTTCAGAACTTGAAGCAAGGAATTGGGAGACTTACCGACTTGAAGTTCCCAACAAACTCCCTGGGCTGCAATTGGCTGATGCTTTGTAGCAGACACCAAAAAGGCTTCCATACTGTGGGTCACGCACTTTCTGTTTAACTTTTTGCCACCATAGGGCTGGGTCGATAAATTGCTTGTTGTTGTCTATCACTTTTTTAGCCGTTAAAGCTTCATAATTCCTTGCAGTCCTACCATCAGAAGCACGTGGATCAGGCATCAAAATATCCATGCGATTGCCAACTTTAGAAATTATACCGTGATTGCGCAGTTGGCGAAGGGCTTCATTACTTGCAACACTTGTACCTGTAGCTCTTGCCCTTGCAATTGGGTTTGGTCTCACACCAGTCTTACCATGGAGCATGTAAAGTGCTAACAAAAGGCTTTCTAATGGGTTATCTGTTGGTATGCTATCCCATTTGTCATCAGGGAGTGCCTTTTGTAATGCCCGTACTAGTTGCAGAGCAAATTTTTCTAAGTTAGACTCTTTCGCGAGCAAGTTTAAGGCATCTGGGCCAAGTTTTTCTGTTAGGTAGTCTTCAAAGGTTGTTACAGATGCGAAAATGTTTTGAATGGCGTATTCTCCTTCAAAACCAGCGTGTTTCGAAGTGATGTGTGCTCGAAACAATTGTGCCATATAGCTCTTCAGCGCGTTTTTCCTGTCTTTCTTTGCGCGCCACATCAAATGTGTAGAACTTTGTTGAGACAGGCGGGCTTACCTGTTGCTTTGTTGAATTTGGAGGGTATAAAAAAAATAGCAAAATTAGATGGTTATGATTCTCATCCTATTTGTGTCATAAGTAGGGAACATTATAACACTCCCATTTTTAATTGTAATAGAGATGCAAGAGATGTGGCGACTGGGAAGAGGGGGGAACCGATTATTTTATATCTTGCCGACTCTCATTTTTATTTGGTAAAGAGTGTCAATACTTTGTTAGGAAGAGAGGGTAGATTGTGTTTGAATTGTTTTAAGTTTTTGAAGAATCGTGTTCGAGTACATAAGTGTGATAAGGGTATATGGTTAGATTGTAAATGTTTTTGTTCTTCTGATAACGAGGGGAAAGAAATAATTCAATGTCCTTCTTGTTTTAGGATTTTTAAGAGTAGAGAATGTTTTAATAATCATATAACTTAAAAATCACAATTTCCGAGAAAAGATGAATAGCCAAGTTATGAAAGAAAGGGAAATTTTGCATTAAAATACTGACAAAGGAGGTGTAAATATTGTTTCATGTCACTCTGAAACTGGGATTGGTTGATTTAAGCTACAACTTTGAATGTAATTGGTTCATTGAACTGTCTGGCAACAAAACTGTCCAATAACAAACTGTACGATAACAACTTGGCAACTGAATTAGTGGAAAATATGAGTTTTTTAAACCAATCACAATCGAGGAAATTGCAATTTTTATGCTTACACCTTTTAACCCTCATTCAGCTTCCTTTTTCATAGTCCACTTGCAAGTAAAACAAAACGATACCATACTACACTCAAAGAAAGTGCTTGAGAGTAATTTAGGTCCAGTTGATCACAGTGAAGCTACATGCCTGTAAAGCTAATAAAAGTTGCTTACAGTTTCCAGTTTGTGTTTGCTGCTGGTTCACACAAATATTATATAGGATAATTTAACAACACAAATTTCACTATTCTAAGGCTTCTATCACTTTTATTTTTCATTCATGTCACGTAGTAGTATAAGGGGACAGAATGGTCACTTTTTATGCTAATTAGGTAGAAATATCTGGGATCATAATATGCTAATGAGGTCGGTGCGGGGTTGTTCGTGGAAAAAGGGAGTGATTCCTTAGAAAAATATTCATTTAATGTTTTGTTTTAATTTAGATTTTTGTTTCTTTGAGATTTAAAGTAAAATTTGGTTTTTATTTACCTGAAATATTCATGATAGACTGATAAATTGCACAAACCAGACAGACAGAGAGCAGATCTGTGTGTCGTAGTTTGTGTTATGATTTTCGTTTTGTCTTCTCGATTTGTTATGAAACAAAATAAATAATCCAAAACATGTGGTAATTCGCTTGTATCTTACGCATACGTATAAATTCCATTTTATTGTATAGTAAATTGAGAATCTTGAGGATTTTTATTTTTAGAAAAATTCTTTGTCTCTTATTGCTACTAAAATGGCGGGGGCTGTTGTTCGAGAGATAGTTAATAGAGAAGAACGAGAAGCGGATAACGAAAATTTGATTGAAAGTTTCGTTTCTAAGTTGGAGAATCCTATGGATGGAGTTGACGAAGATGAGAGATTTTTTCCTATGCTTGATTTTGTTAAAATGACTTTTGAAAAGATTGTTTCACGTTTCAATGAGCTTGTACAGCAACTTGACAGTAGAGATTTCGACCAGAATTTTAAAAATTTGGTTAAAGAAAGAAAGTATCATTCGATGGATGGAAAGTTTCAAAACCATTTATGAATGTTGTTTAAAAGTGAGTGTTGAAGAAAGTGAGTTGATAAAGAAAGAGATAAAGAGAGAAAAAGTTGTTGTAGAAGAAATGATGGAAGTGTTGATGAGTTGTTGGATGGTTCAAAAGGATTTAGCACAGCCGCTTTTTTCTGATCCTGATGAATTAGCATTTTATTTACCTTTGACGGGTGAGTAATTTTATTTATTTTGTCTTTATTATAGAGGAAGATAGATGTGATTTTGAGAGTCTCGATGGATTGCCGGCTTATGAACAGAGAATGCTATTCCAACAGGTCACTTGTAGTTTTGTTTCGTTGTTAGAGGAGCTCGAAGACGGTCCATGTTTTGATGGAGTGTTGTGTGATCTTCTTATTGAGAAAGAAAGAATAGCAAGGTGGTGGAAGGATAAGATTAGTTATTTGGAAGACACAGGTGTAATTGGAGAGGATTCTATTTTGCTAAAACAAGAATTGAAGAAGGGAAGAAGAGGTTATTGATGATTTATTTATTCACTTATTGAAACTGAGGAATTTACAAATCATAAAAAGAGGTCAATTGATTTTTGGTAAGTTGATATATTTTGATGTGACTGTCTGAGAGAAAGCACGTATCAATATGGCGTCTTCTTCTTCGACTATCTGTGGAAATTCTGTAGAAATGCGTGATATGTTTAAGAGGGAGACCGAATATTTCAGACATACGAAAAGATATGCAGTTGTTACAGATGATGAGGAATTTGCATTTCGTTTGGAACAATTACAGAACGAATTGACAAGGATCAAGTGTTAAAATGATCTCAAAAGACAAGAAATAAGTAAAAGTGTGGAGTTAATGAAAGATGGTGAACTTTTAATGGAGATTCGAAGTCAGAAGAATAAATTGGATGAATGGGAAAGATATTTGGAAAATTTTAAAAGGAAAAGATTGTGTTTGGAGGGATTAAGTAAGTTGGCATTAAGTAAGTTGATGTGTCTTTTTAAAGAAAATGGCTAAAGGTGGACGTGACGTTTTTTATGAAGAGAAACGTGATAATCATTTGAACATTTGAAGACCTCTTTGAACTCTCTTGAACCTCATAGAACTCTTTGAAGACCCGCGCAGGGGATTTGGGTTCTGTGGGACCCATGACGTCAAAAAAATCGTAAAAAATTAATTTTTCATCCCGGAGCTCTGAAACTGTCCAAAATGGAGGATCATAGAATAAGCCAATCACATGCCTCGTTTTATTGGCATCAGTTGCATATTTCATCCGTGAGTAATTTTCTCTTTAACCACTTTGTGAACACTACGATGGCGAGCCGGCGTCGGTACCTTACTGAGGAAGAGATTGCCGCTTTGGTCGAAAGTGGTTGGGATTCGGACGCTGATAGCTACGCTGGAGGCATTTCCAGTGATGAAGAAATCGTCCTAAATACGCAGCTCGGTCTTGACGATGATTTTGCAAGGTAAGTGACTCAGAGAAATTTCCTAGTTTGTAGTCAAAATCTATACGCCATGAACATCTGTTCAAGAATTGCGGGAAAATTTCAATCATTTGGTCTCGTTACCTATGAATTCTTACGTATTTCGTAAAAATATACTGTCAAGTTCACATATTGTGGTAAATAGCCGTTTATCTTGGTAAGGAAGGCTTTTTTAGCTCTTCGATGCAAAGAAATTCTGCATGGGCTTGGATGCGACGCCGAAGTATCATATGTCATCGAAAGTGCATTCCGTTGCTATCGAGCAACCAGCAACAACAATCAACCATATGAAGTGGTAACATTCGAAGTCGTTGTTATTTTGTTCTTTCACGATGTCGCTTTCGCACAGTAGACACAGTAGATGATTTTTGTAGGTAATATAATAAAATTCCACGTACATGTACATTTTGTTTGTGCTTTCCTTCAATACCTTTTTTTCTTTGGTTAGTGATGAAGAAAGTAACACAGAAAAGCAATCTGTGGCACAAACTGGGTCTTTGGACGACGAAACAAGGGTAGCTGGTGCCACAGGTCAGTTTCAGTTATCTATATAAACTTTGTATTCATATTACTATTGTTCATCTGTGTAGAACTATCAGGTATACATGTATTCACATGGTACAATAACTGTAGTTATTGTTTATGTTTTTGTTTGAAAGGGACCCAACCTGTAGTAGTCTCTACTCCAAGCCCAAGCCAAGCAGATATGCCTGCTTCTGCACGTAAGTCTAAAAGCATTTTTCACTTTTGATTGATTGATCCTGTTTGGTAATGGTATATAAACTACTTTGGCCATTACAATGTCACACATTGTCATGCAACCCAAACATTGTAATTGTGTTATATTATCATCGGTCATTGGGATATGTACATTGACTTACATCTCATTGTGATGTTCACTAGAACCCATGGCCACTGCTTCGTTCTATGGTGATAGGCCTCGCAAACGTCCAGGTTAGTAATAAGTTTTGTTTCTTTGTGTGAAGCAAAATAATATAAAGGCTAATTATATCATTGTTATTATAGCTCCCCGTAACGTGCTGCACCTGCACCTGCACCTGCACCTGCACGTGGTCGAGGAAGAGGTCGAGCACCAGCACGTGGACAAGGCGGTGGTTGTGGGGCTGCAACAGCCAGCAATGTTGATACTTTCCTTTCATATGATGACCAGGATCAACAACATCAGCTTCCCCCCTTCAGTCCACAGCGGGCCATCGGGTTGCATTTGAATGCTCCTCTCCTTAGACAGTCCATGGTCACTGCTTTGGAGTTTTTTCTATTATTTTTCACTGAAAATATTATAGGGGACATTGTGAAACACACAAATACTTATGCCTGGGGGCATGTAGCGCAGACCTCATGTACCACCTACACCAATCCAGATGGTAGTTGGAATGACACCAACAATGAAAAGATCAAAAGGCTTATTGCCCTTCTCATTTATTTTGGTCTTGTCAAAGTTGGTGGTGAATGCTCCAACTACTGGAGTACAAAGACATTGTACAATGGGTTGTGGGCCAGGGGTATTATGAGTAAAAAACGATACAAAGCACTCATGGCCTTTTTACATGTGGTAGACCCTGATGAGGAAGTCCCGTAAGATAAACAGCTTTATTGAGTCTTTCAAGGAACGATGTAGGAACTTGTATCAGCCTACGCAAAATGTGGCCAATGATGAGCGGATGGTCAGATCTAGGCATCGCTCAGGAATTAGGCAGTACATCAAGGACAAGCCCACTAAGTGGGGAATCAAACTCTGGGTACTGGCAGACAGCACCAATGGCTATACCTATGACTTCAATGTCTACATTGGTAGAGCACAAGCGCAGGAAACCAGTGCAAATGGGCTTGGGTATGATGTAGTCATGAAATTGATGGATCCTCTTTTCGATCAGGATTATCATCTGTATGTTGATAACTTTTATTCTTCGCTTACGCTTTTCAAGGACCTGTTTGCTAGAGGCACCGAAGCCACTGGTACTATTATGGAAACCAGGAGAGATTTCTCAGCAAATCTCAAAAATAGCAAGCAATGGGCCAAAGGAAAGCCTAGGGGAAGTATGAGATGGGAAAGGGATGGTCCCTGCCTAGCTCTTCAGTGGATTGATAATAAAGTTGTGTCTCTTTTGACAACAATTGAAAATGCAAATTATCGAACAACAGCCACACGTAAAACTAAGACTGCAGGGGTGTGGGACAGTGTTCAGGTTTCACAGCCCGGTACTATTGCAAAGTACAATAAGTACATGAATGCAGTGGATCGTTCTGATCAGATTCTAACTTGTCAGAACGTTCTTAGGAAATGTCTGAGGTGGTGGAAAACTTTGTTCTTTCACCTTATTGACGTGGCTGTTGTAAATAGTTTTATTTTATTCAAAGCACACCAGAAACAATTTCCGGACAAAGAGGCATTGAGGCGTCCATCAAGCTATGACCTCATTAAATTTAGAGAGGAAATGGCAACTATGTGGTTTTCTGGAGTATGGTAATCCACCTCTACCCTCCAACCCTCTCCCACCTCCTCCTCCTAGTGCATTTGTGACGGAACACATACCTATGATGGTGGAGGTAAAGAAAAGGTGTGTGGTGTGTTATAAAAAAAATAAGGCTGATCTAAAAGTTAAAACTAAGTGCTCTGCCCCTCAGTGTAATGTTCACCTCCACATTACTGAGGACAAACATTGTTTTAGGGAATATCATTCAGCTGCCTTTCATAGTCATTGATTATTGTTATGCTTTCTATTTATTGTAACGGGATATCAGGGTCTGCCACCTTTCTGTTGTACCAAGAAACTGAAAATGCATTGTAAAGAGGTTTATATTCAATTGTAATGGTACAACAGAGGTGGCCAGGGGGGTTGCACCTCCCTGGTCACTTTCATCAAAGTATAGGGCTCCAGGAAAAAAAATTGATTTTTTCATTTTTCGCACCTCTTTTTCTATTGAAATGGCCATGTTAGAAAAAATTGTAAAAAATTCAGTTTTGGTTGTGTTTATTTCAAATTTTGGAGAATTGTAAGTAATAAGTAGAGGAAGCCATATAATTTAGACATTTATCTCAGAACTTTGCCTCTTGGTCAATAATTATGTTTAATGTTATAATTTATGCATAATTTATGCAAATTTAACCCATATATTATTTTTTGGCGAAAAAATGTTAGCTCTAATGCCAATTTTTTTTTCCCCCTTGAAAGAGTAATCTTTCCTGATTGCAATGCTGCCATTCTTTACACTCTAGCTTGTATGTAGACAGAGATATTTAATACAACAGGTGCGCCCTTCAAAAAAGGCCTTAAAAAGGGGTCTTCAGATACAAAACCCTTACTGGGTAAAGAAAGTAACACAACATGTCACGCGTGACAGCGTTATTTGAAGATTGCGCGACAAAAATTTTCCTCCGAGTCTGCTAGACAAAGCTTAAGTCCAATAAGTAAGAGAATGAGAGCAGGGTTAGCACCTTGGAACATGTAATAAGTTTAAATTTGAAATAAAGTGTGTGTTTTATTCATCGAACGATCCAATGAGTCGTACGCTCGAAAATTGACGCATTACGTAGCCTAGTCACCCCGATCGCTAGGCTTTAACGCCCTAACTAGCTTTCAAATGCATGTCAGGGCTACTTACATTATGTTTACCTTTTTAAATTTTACTGGGGGCCGAAGTCCCACGCTTGCGGCCTTTCGCCGCTCAGAGGGGCCTTTGGCCCCCAATAAAATTTAAAAAGGTAAACATAATGTAAGTAGCCCTGACATGCATTTGAAAGCTAGTTAGGGCGTTAAAGCCTAGCGATCGG
>NC_090873.1:32026918-32051918 GCF_036669935.1 Montipora foliosa
AAAAAGAAAACAAACCAAAAACAAGCAGAGGAATCTTGAACAAGATGAGAACACTTCAATTGAAAGAAGAAAACAAACGACAACAAGACAAGGTGATTGTATTAACACATCGAAAAGAAGAACCTGGAGGGCCTCCCTTTGATAAACGATTTTCTCTTTTTTTTTGTAACTGACGACACTGCTGCAAACCAAAACAGTCATCAAGATCGATTGGTGTGGTGGTTTGTACGTCAAAAACCGGTCGTAGCTGTAGTCTTGTGGAGTTTAGGAGTGTGGTGGTTTATAACGAAAAATCGTCTATTAAAAAACAAGATCGACATTTCTTGCCTACCCAATCAATCCACATGGAATTACGAATTTTGTCGATATTGTATGAAACAAGGGTGGTTAATCAAGCCTTCTTCTGATGTCAAGCTTCGAGAAGAAACTGGCGGCCACCATCAATTGGATTCTCTTTTGAAATCATCTTTGATACCGACCTCTTTCTTGGCCACAAGTGATGAAGAAACTACTGCGCTTTCAATTTATTGGGTGACAGAATTCTTTTATCATTGTAGTGATGCTTTGTTAAAATTCAACAACCATCAAAAACCTCAAGATGAAGGAGAAGTTAGCGTCACCACTGAGTGGCAAGAGATTTTTCTTTTAAAAGAAAACGGTAGCGATGACTTGGGCCATTCCAACAACGAAAAAAATTCCTTGGCCTGACGATTACGAACTCTGTTTCGCTTTATCGGAAGTGTGTTTGTCTGCTTTTTATCTTTTAACAGCTCATCAATCTCTTGTATGTTTTGTCTATGAATTGCAATAAACGACTACTACTACAACAACTTGCCATGAAGCATTAGTAGAAGTTCCACAAACGACGTCCTTGTTAAACAACCATGAGAATGAGGATAACCAGGTGACCATGACGTTGGAAAAAAATGCACCATATACCATTTCTTTACCTGTCAATTTCAATCGTATTTTTATGCAAGGAATTGAAACATTTGTCTGTCAAAAATGGCATAAAATATTGAGCAAAATAGATCAGACCACCCAGCCAACAGCAGCAGCAGCAGCCGCCGCCACCGCCGCAGCAGCGCCAAAGGATGATGCGGCAAAAACTAGCTTGGAGATCCAAAAAAAAAGTGAGTTCATAACGATGATCTTTTATTTCAATACATTGTTTGCAAGTAGTTGTGACTTCAAATGATCTATCCTCATTTTTTTAGTATGTTTTCTTTTTTATTTGATCTCTCGGTAGACGAGAAGCTCCAAAAAGCTTACACTGGGTTGCCTGTGGTACGCGTTACACAAAGAACTGCGGCCTTCCAGTCAATTTTTTTTAAGTGGGGCGTCATTAAGACCACTTGAGGGGTCACCCACATGTCGCGCCAGCAGAGGCCCTTTGGCTCACACATTTAATTATTTTGTAATGGCCTGTCCCATTTTAAGGTCTTTTAGTCTTTTAAGCTTTCGTAATAAATTCAGTTTAAAGATAACAAAACACGCTCTTGAGTAAAATTCACTCGTTTCTTCTTTAAATAAATAGTCTGCAAAAAACTAACTGCAAATTGCTGACGGACGTTTTCCAGCATGTCTAGCAGTTGGACTAAGCAAACGTTTATTGCTCATACAAGGACTAAAGGTGTTGTTTCCGCTTCATAATGTGATGGTCTAATCTGATGCCAGGTCAAAACATTGTTTGGCTTTGCGGTTGCACCAGAAAAAGGCAACCCAAGAAACAGATGAAGAAAAAAAATAACATAGTGTTTATATATAACTATGAATCGAATTCTCATTGAAAGATCTTAAAAACACGAACATTTTTGCCGTCTCTAACATTTTGTCAAAAGGAAGAAATTGATCATGTGCTAGGCAACCGTAAAGGTGCTCGTGATCACCCCGTGTCAACTGAATGAACTACAGGAAAGAATGTTTTAGAGTAGAACAACATACTTTTTAGCGAAGAAACTTCCGTTGTTAGTTAATTTTGTTGTAATATTTAACTCAATATTTAGATTTCTTCTGTCGGGCCAGGAAGCCTTCTTTGTCGGGTTCCTGAGAAACGTATCTATTTTGACTTCAGGGTGAACTATTTACACAATCGAGAGGTTGAGTGGCCATGTAATTGAAAATCTAAACATCTATGAGATACAAAAACAGACTTGCGAATTACCGCAAGTCACAATGCTGACAAGCACAAAAGCAGAAGAAATGGTTAGGTAAATATGAAGTTTGTTACTATCTGAATGTATTTGGGTCAGAGTATTAAATAGGGATATATTGTCATGCAAATTATGTAATTTCATGACTCTCAAAATTCGCAAAGAAGCGCGAGTTTCATGTACACAATCTTCGCACTAGCAAGTCGCAGCAATAAAATTGGATTAACCAGGAAGTTAAAAGAATATTGTTGGCTTCCCAAATAAATTTCATCTTGCAGTGCAATGACAAAATCATTTGTCAGAGAAATAAAATTCCTTTCTCCTCGTGTATCACATTTCAACGCACGTATGCAAATTTGTTAACTCATTTTTAACTCGATTTCCGGGAAAAATACATAGTATTAGCAAAAATATTATTTCTCGTCAAGTGTTGCATCTTTTATGTTCAAATAACAGCTAAAATTAAAGATTTGTTAACGATCTATCCGTCGGCTTCCTGGGAGAATACTCTCTAGAGAGTAGAGGAACTTCCAACGTTAAATAAGGTGTACCTTTACCTTTACCTAGATATTTTTTTCATAATTTAATATTATCTGTCAAAATTTGCACAACAGTCAAATCATAAAAATAGCAACGCACCTGACAAATTTAGTCGCATTACCTCTTCGTCGAATTTTAATGCTTAACACAGGAATTTTTAGTTATTGTGAAAATCTTTCTAAATTTGTTAGCAATCATCCTTTCAAATTTCAGAGAAAGCGACCGGTCTGCGAATATTTTACGAGTTTTTTTCAATGGGATGTCAAAAGGCCAAGTGGATGTTATATGCATAATCGGGCAAGTTGCACGTGTGACCCGTTATAAATATTTTTCACAAAATGTTTCCGAATCGTCAAGTATCACCACAGAAGAAACGAAAACCATTCTAAAAGCTTATTTCACGCAAAAAGTAGGTTCTGGAGGTAATTTTGAGTGTGGAAATCAAGTTTACAGCAGACGACAAATGCAAACTTACGAGCCACGGTATAGTTAACACAACAGAAAGAGTCGCTTACCTTATATTTTGACACGACAATGCTTTACTATTGCCATAAAAACTATTCAGTTGAGCTCGCATATTACACATGATGAGTTCATAAAAGCCACCATTTTCCAGCAAAATGCTTTTTGAAACAAACAACATATGTGCTATAAGAGGCAAAAACCCTTCCCATTTCATTTAATACGTGCGTGAAGACAAGAAACTCAATCGTGTCAAATTACACTCCGTGTCAAAAACGCAACACGGTAAATAAATTTCCCTCGAGTGTTTAGCATCAAACCCTTCACTGAAAAACCCTTTACTTGAATTATCAAGCAAAAAATGGGCAACAAGCTTTCTTTCAAATAATTTTTGACTAACAGGAATTTGTGAAATTTCCAATTGTTAGCAGAAGACTGTGCAGAATTGAGTACAGATCCAAGTCTCTAATTTGTTAAACCCATAAGTTACTAGAGAATTTTCCATTTGATTTCAGCGTTGTACAAAGTACCACACTCGTACAATATTAAAACTACATCTCACTTTGATTACGGCTCGACAGGCGACAGATTGTTGTTGAAGTCCATTACTCGTCGCTTTTAAGATTCCAGTTTTTTTTTTCAGCGCCTTCCTTCTTCAGTATCCAATAGACTTTCCATTATTAAGATCCATAAGGGTATATTTTACTTAAAAATCCACTAAAATGCCATTTGTGTTACATGACTTTCGACGCCATTGCCGGTTACGTTAATCATTCTACTTTGTCCACCAGGGAAATCTACACATTTCCCACTACCCTCTCGATCCTAAGACAATACGCGCAGAAGGCTCTATGCATAAAGACACCACTTAGCAGGGGAGTGACAGGCAAGACTTTTCCCGACACAGAAAATAACAAAAAAACCCACGAAATGAAACCGAGATTCCGACTGGGTTTGGCAACCCAGTAATAAAATTTCTTGGGTTTTCACAACAACGAACTCCAAAGTACTCTTGAAGTGGACTCGAGTCACGAACGATTGGCAAGGTCACCTTTCCAAATACCCTTTACTAGCTTGGAGATACGACTCTTTGGAACATTGTCATATCATTTTAAAGGATGGAATTTATCGAGGTTACCAATTGGTTTGTTTTGACAACCATATCCCATCATCACACCACGACAGTTTCTTTGCGGCATCTAAAAAAAAAATTTTGAATTATTTTGAGCTTCCAATATCGTGACAACCACCGAAGTCGACACAGCCGAGCTTTTTTTAGAGGGTTTAAAAACGTTTTGCCAACACAAGCAGTTTTGGGGCTTAGATTTGAACGACGACGACGACGAGCTTCAAGAAACCAATTTGGCGAACGATGAGGGTACTTTGATGTTTTGTTTGAGAGTAGGGCGTTTGATTTTTCAAAAATACGAAAAACAATTTCGACCCAAAACTTGCCAAAAGGTGATGAAGATTCAACCATTGGACCCATCGACCAGGGTCAAAGACTGCGATTGACTACTAGAATCGTACTCCAACAACATTTACAGCCACACCCCATATCATCAGGCATTTCTACTACCAGGCTTTTAGGATTAACAACCGGAACGCCGAATAACAACATCCATGGAAAACGACAAAGACTCTTTGGACGAGCCGTAGGAGACGCTTGTTGTTACTTGGTAAACGAAAAGGATGTCACTTCATGTCAAACTATTTACGCCCCCGAGCTCATTTGGTCGCAACATGATTTTTGGGGCAGCAACAACCTTTCTAACCCTAACACATCAGTGAACGACGATTTCTCGTTATCTTTGTACTCGAAGCGATTGACTACACCCACAACACCGATCCCCGTGAACGTGGACGACTTTGCCATTTGGGAAGAAGAAGTGACGTATAAAATAGCCGAAAAAGAAAATTGGTATGTTCAAATCAAGACCCAATTTGAATGTGTACATCCAAAAGAAGAAACCCCTAAAACTTGGGCTAAAACAGCCACACAATGGAGCATCATCTGTCCAGCACCCTACACAAATACTAAACTTTTTGTCAAGACCTTGGATCAATTGTGCACTTGGATGGTTCGTGGTATTTACAAATAATATTTGGTCCATTTGATTTCTCCTTCATCTTCCAGTTAGTTATTACTTAGTTCGCATTTCTATAAAAAACGAAATACTTGACAGCATCATTTATTATCAAACTGTCAAATTGTCAAACTGTCAAACTGTCAAAGCAAAAAGAAACTACGGCTTCGGTCATCATTTCTTGCTGATCATCATCATCGCCACGACTATCAAGCAAGCGACGAACCATCAAGCAAACGAAGAAGCAAAAAAAGAGGAATGGCATTCATTGGTTGATTTTGTTACTACTACTACTACTACTATTGGTGGGAGCTGGTATGATTTCAGCAGTGCATCCCTTTTCATCTCGACAAAAGTCAGTTCAACAAGACGATCTTTTGGAACTCTGTTTTTTGTTTAAAATCGAATTGAACCGTAAACTTCAAGTTTCCTGTCTGAAATACGAAAAGGGACCCATTTCAAAACGATTATGTGAACTTACCATTTCGAAAATTTTAAGAACAATAGAGCGGCATCAACAAATGTTGCAGTACGATTTTTCATCCTCCTACTCCTTGGATGATGTCTGGCTTCCACCGTTGGTTTTTTCTTGTCAATAACATCAAAACCAACTGCAACGAACGTGATCAAACCTGAAAATGATTGTTTGTTTGTTCAAGCCTACTTGAATACATGGCAAGATGAAACGTTTTCCACTTCCTTTTGGTTTACTCGAAAGTATCAAGAACCCAAAAATTTTGTACTTTTTCTTTATTCAACATGGATACAAAATGACCACCATCTGCAGCCCATGTTGTACGAAATGTTTGAAATCTGGAAACGTGACGCTAGTGATTTGGGGCATTCGACAACTTTCACCTTTCCATCGCTAGATGATCTCATTTTGCGGCTTCCTTTTTTACCACAGTGTGGACCATATTGTCTCGACCTCTACATACATGGAGAAGAAGAAAAATAATTTAATGCTACCAGCAATAAATGGTGTTGTCGATATCGAATGATCGTGTGTGACGAAAAAAACAACTCGATTTTAGATGATGGTAATAATTTCAAAAATTGGAAAAAAAGATGAGAGAGAAAGAATTTTTTTTTGGGGGGGGGGGGGGGGCATTCACTTGTCTTTTTGTTCGTTGAAAAAAAAAATCGTCGTTTTAGATTTTTTTAGTCATTGTTTAATAAAAGTTTTTTCGAATAATCGATTATTAATTTTGGAATTTGGATAGATTTTTTTTTTTTGGATCATGAAGTATTAAATTAAATTGATTTTTTGGCGGCGGCGGTGGACAGCAAACCGAACAAAATGAATTAACTTAACTCTTTTTTTGTTTTTTTAGTTAATGGTTTTTTTTCTTTCAAATTTGTGATTACTTTTCATTTTTTTTTGGGTTAATTGATGGATGTGGATGACTAGATGGATTGTGGTTGGTTGATGAATGTGAATGTCTAAATGGGATGAGGAAATACAAAAGGGCATTGTAGTAGAAGTCAAAACTTTCTTAGCAGCGTAAGACACAACCATGGGTCTTTTTTTTCAAAAGTGAAACTGACTGACCAATGGGACACATCAAAACCCAGAAAAATAAAAAATAAATGATTTTTTTGGGCACAGGATCACAGGGGCACTTAAAAAGCCAAAAAATCCCAAATTAAAAAGAAAATCAATAAAAAAATGGTGGTAAAAATTTTTTTTTTGAATCAGCCTTTTTTTCTTCCGTAGTCGTTAACATTCACTGATTTCAAAAATAGAGATTTGACCGCAAGTAGTCGTAATAATAGTAAATGGTTTTTTTCTTTTGTGTTAAAAATATTAAAAAATAGAATTGATTCAAGAGAACAAATGGGCTGTTGATATTTGATTTTATTTTGTATTTTGAAAAAATACCACTATATTAGTGAATCGAAGTAGTAATATGCGAAAAAATGGTCACTTTTTATGCTAATTAGGTAAAGGAATGTGGGTTCATAATATGCTAATGAGCGTTTTCGCGGAAAAGGGGCGTGATTTCTTAGAAAAATTCTTTTATTCTCTCTTATTGTTATTAAGATGGCAGAGGGAGGAGAAGAACGTGAAGCAAACAACGAAAATTTAGTTGAAAGTTTTGTCATAAAGTTGGAGAATCCTATGGACGGAGATGGTGATGAAGATGAGAGATTCTTTCCTCTTCTTATTTTTGTTAAAATGACTTTCGAAAAGATTGCTTTTTGTTTAAATGAACTTGTGCAGCAGTTGAGTAGTCTTGATTTTGATCAGAAATTTAAAAATTTGATAAAGGAAAGAGAGAGCATTATCGAGTGGATGGAAAGTTTCAAACTGATTAGTAATGGAGGTTTTTTAAAAGTGAGTGAAGAAGAGAGTGGGATGATAGAGAAAGAGATCAAGAGAGAGGAAGCTATTGTAGAAGAAATGCTGGAGGTTTTGATGAGCTGTTGGTATGTGGAGAAGGATTTAGCGAACCCGTTGAATGGTGATTTGGATGAATTGGCATTTTGTCTACCTTTGACGGGTGAGTAATTTTTATTTCATTTGTTTTTTGCTAAGGGGGAAGATAGACGTGATTTTGAGACTCTCGATGGATTGCGGGCTTATGAGCAACGAATGTTATTTCAACATGCTACTTGTAACTTTACTTCGTTGGTGAAGGAGCTTGAAGATGGTGTTCGTTTCGATGCTGTTTTGTGTGATTTGTTTATTGAGAGAGAAAGAGTGATAAGGTGGTGGAAGGACACGATTAATTATTTGGAAGATATAGGAGTGATTGGGGAGAGTTCCATTTTGTTAAAACAAGAATTGAAGAGAGAAGAAGAAGTTATTGACGATTTATTTATTTTTTTATTGGAATTAAGGAATTTACAAATCATAAAAGAGGTCAATTGATTGTGGTAAGTTGATACACTTTGTTGTGATGGTCTGAGAAAAGCGTACGTGCTATTGATCAAGATGGTTGATTTTGGCTTTGAAGTTAATCTTTGGTATCCTATAGTTCTTTTGGCTATTTACTATTATGCTGAACATCATGGTCTAGTTCGGGAAGGTATCTTCGATTTTGTGGGACGGTTTTTGCTTTTGTATGCTTTTTGCCTTGTAATTAGAGTCGTCTGTGGGGTAAGATGTTATATTTGTCACGTTTTCTAAGAAAGCGTTACTCATTTCTGAGAAAGAGTCATTTATGTTTATGTTTTTCGATATGGCATCTTCTTCGAGTATGGACGCAAATTCAAAAGAAATGCGTGACATGTTTCGTAGAGAGACAATATTTTAGACAAAACAAAAGATATTTGGATCCTACAAACGAGGAGGAATTTTTTTTTCGTTTTGAACAAATGAAATTAGAATTAATAAGAATTAGTTGTTTACACGACCTTAAGCGTCAAGAAATTGCTAAGGATGAGGTGTTGATGAAGAATGGAGAGTTGCTGTTGGAGATTCGAGCACAGATGGAAAAATTAAAGGAATGGGAAAGTTACATGAAAAATGTAGAAAGAAAAAGATTGTGTGCCGAGGGCTTAAGTAAGTAATTTGATACGTTTGAAGAGAGAAATGGCTGAAGGTGGACGTGATGTTTTTTGGGAGGCGAGACATGATAACCATTTGAATATTTTTAAGGAAAGAATGAAAGATGTCGTATGTAAAATACATCAGTTTGACATATCTTATCGTCGGTTACAAGGAGTTACTTCTCTTCACCTGCTTTATCCAGCTTTTGTGGAAATCTGTGATGATTTGGCTAGTGTTATTTCATGGTTGGAAACTTGCATTGCACAAGAGTTTGTTGGAGATGTTGAATTTTTGGAGGAATTGAGAAGAGAAAAAGACGAAATGAGACATTATTATGACATCATGTTTCATATGTCTGCTGGGATATTAGATCGTCCTCACTAAGGTAAAAAGTACATTGTGTTAAGTTTATCTTATTTTGAAAATGAATTTTGCTTTTTATTTTTTTCAGGAGAAGAAGTGTTAGACTTTTAAAAAGATGTCTCAGTGGACCATTGACGATTATTTCACAAAGGAACAAGAAGAATTTAAGGAACAAGAAGAGGAAAAATTCAAGGGACCAGCTACAAGGAAGAGATTTAGAGAAGAACTGATACGTTTAGTTTTTGATAAGATTGTATCGACTGTTTTTGAAGATTGGTATGATCGAGAAAGATACTACGGTCTTTCAAATATATTGTTGGCAGGAAAACCGTATGATGACTTTGTTTCTTCCACAAGAGAAACATATTTTATCGATGATGTTGCGTTGATGGAAAATAAGGTTAGGAGGGGTTTTGAACATCCCATGTGGCATATCCAAGTTGTAAAGGTGATTCTACTTGTTCCTGTGTTTATAAAATGAAAGCTGAATGTAAGTTTTGAAAATAAAAGATAGTGACAATATATTGTGTGTGTCATTTTGAAGAATGGATGGGAAGAGTGAGTTTCATAAAGGGGAGAGAGATGAACCCTATTTAGAATCTTTGTGGCGTCTGCCGTGGGTGTTACATGGAAAGTGTGTGGGTGTTCCTAAGTTGAAACCTCGAGAAGAAAAGTGGAGGTGGAATTTTGATTTCATTCGAAATCCTACTAAGAGTGGACCTTCTATTTGAAAAAGATGGCCGTTTGTTATTTTTGTGATGTGAGTTTGGACGAGAATAGAAGAGATGTTACAAGCTGTTGTGGAAAATATATTCACCTTGAGTGCACTACTCGTTTTCTTGGAAAGGAATGTAGATGTTGTAAATACCCTTGGCCAAAAGATGCGGTGAGATTACTTCGTAATTACATGGAATGGTGTCATGTGAAGAATCTGACCTCAGGAAATCAAGCACGTGTCAGACGATCAATAGCGTCTATTGATAGAGTTGATGAATTTTATTATAAATGGATGGTTGTAGATAAATGGGGGAGGGAAAGTGCTGCTCACAATCATGAGGACCTTTGGATGACTTTCTGTTGAAAAAGAAGACGAGAACAATTTTTTAGTCATTTGTAACGAAGAACTGTTTGTGAGAACATTAATCATGGAAGACTTAATGGGTGATGATATCAAAGTTTGTGCTTTTCGTGAAATGGTGTGTTATTTTTCTAGAAGGTGTTTTATCAATTGTCTGGAACGTGATATTTTGCTTTTTGTTTTGTTTTTGTGGACTGTCTAGAACGTGATGTTTTTCACATATTTTAGGAGAAATATTATAAGAAGATTGGAAAGGTCGTGACTTCACTATCTTACAGTCATGAAGTTATGAGAAGAATTTTGGATGGAGAAGAGATAAAGGAAGAAGACAAAAGAAAAATTAGTTTAGCAATGAGACAATATAAGACCGATGTTCGTGCTCGTTTTTGCCGTGTTTTGATGGAAGAATATGTAGGGGAGATAGATGAATTTTTGAGATTGATGATGTTTGACCCGAAAAACTTACCTTGTTGGTTCGTCAGTGAGACGAAATTTAAGATGTTAAGATTAGGAATCTTTAATCTTGTTGTTGAAGCTCTAAGTGGGTTTGACTCACAGATTTATTTTTAATTAAAGAAAGAGGAAATATGATGACTTGTTATTCATGTGTTGGGATAAAAAGGAGGGACGGTGTCAATTTTTACATAAGAGACAACCATGTTCGCGTTTCTGTCCATTTGGTTTCACATTATTGTTGAAGGGGCTTTTCCTTCTCTTATTCCGGACAAAGTCGGAGATGAGATTGAAGGGATGAAAATACAACAAGAAAAGACTACGCAGCGACACTTTCAAAGGTCTGATGTTGAAGATGAGACGGAAGGTGTGAAAGAAGAGCACATACCGCCAGTAGTCAAAGAGGATTTTTTATACATAAAGGAAAAGGAAGAGAAAAAAAAATTGGCGTCCTTGTAAGCTCTCGTATTTGTCAGATGGGGAGGAACGAGATATTGTTGTTAATAATTTTCTTGCCTTGGATGATGATGATGATGAGAATTAGGTGAGTGTTGCTCAAACGATTCATTGATTTTTGTTTTGGTTTTTGTCTTAATTTTTATTTTTGTTTTTGTGACAGAAAAAAATGGAGAGTTTGAGTTTGGAGGATTTAGTTTATACGATACTCGAAGAGGAAGATGATCTTGAATTGGATGAAGACTTAGATGACATTGTCAATAGATTTTTATCAGAAGACGATTTTTCAGAAGACGATTTGGAATTGGAGGATCTTGTAACCAGACTTTTGACAGAAGATGAAGAAGATGAAGACATCATTCAAATTGGTGGTAGAGGAGATATCAATCCTGCTCAAGTTCATTTAAATTTTGATGGAAGAAGTTTTGACTTAAGATCGCATTGGGTTTATCATAATGAGAGGTTTGGTATTGATGGAATAGCTTATAATTTTGTTGTTTCTCCAAATTTTTCTCCCACAGAAGTTTTTGCGTCTTTTGATCGATTAATTTCTGAAGTTTATGATTTTATGCGTTCTAATTTTCATCCCACTGACTACGTAGAGATTTTTGTTACTTCAAATGAGTTTCGAGACGGTGGGTTTTCTATTCCTTTAGCCCAAGTTCGAGATTTAGATGAAAGAGTTTTGTTTGATAGGTTTGGATTGATAGTTCAATCAAACGAAGATATATCTTTAGATCATGGGAGTTTAAAAGTAGAGATCTATCATGTTAGTCTTCCTAGTGGTGGAGGGTATTCTACAAAATTTTTGCTAAGTTCATTTGGTGTTAAAATGGAGAAAGTATTGAATGACTCCAAATGTCTTTACAATGTACCTCGAAAGTTTGATCCATTTTGTGGTGTTGTTGCTCTAATTTTGGGTTTGAGATTAGCCAATGGTGGGAGACTACCGCGACCTGAGCGTATAAAAGCTCGTCGAATGCGTCGAATGTGCAGAACTTTGTTGAGACAGGCAGGCTTACCTGTCGTACCCATGAATTTGGAGGGGGTAAAGAAAATAGCAAAATTAGATGATTACAATTCTCATCCTATTTGTGTCATAAGTAGGGAACATTATAATACTCCCATTCTTAATTGTAATAGAGATGCTAGGGGGAAACCGATTATTTCATATCTTGTTGATTCTCATTTTTATTTGGTAAAGAGTGTTAATATTTTGTTGGGGCGAGAGGGTAGATTATGTTTGAATTGTTTTAAGTTTTTGAAGAATCGTGTTCGAGCACACAAATGTGATAAAGATTTATGTTTAGATTGTAAATGTTTTTGTTCTTCAGACAAAGATGGGAAAGAAATAATTCAGTGTCCTTCTTGTTTTAGGATTTTTAAGAGTAGAGAATGTTTTAATAATCATTTAACCTTGGGTAAATCTATAAAATTTTCAAGTAAGACATGTGTTTGTGAAAATTTGGTAGCTTGTAGAAAATGTGGGCGTGATTTGAAAGCTAAGGGTGGGGTTAGTACAGGGAAAAATGCTTATGTCTCATCCTCATCTCCTCAACACGAGTGTTACATGTCTAACTGTTCTTCTTGTAAAAGAATTGTTAATTTACGACATCATTTCTGTTATTTACAGCCTTTGAATCCCTCAGATGAGGTGCTGAAGAAACGAATAGATTTGAAAAGAGGGGAGTATTGTTTTTTTGATATTGAAACTATGAAAGTTTACGATAAAGAGAATGATAGAAATGTCTTAGTTCCCAATTTAGTTGTTTTTCAGTTTGAAAATGGTGAAGAAAGAGTGTTTGTTGGGGAAAATTGTATGAAAGAATTTGCTGATTTTCTATTTTTGGGGGAGAAAAGTTTACTTTCTACTGGTAAATATTACACTTTGATAGGTCACAATACTGCTCGTTTTGACATCTTTTACTTGTTACAATCAATTTGTGATGTTAGTTGTAAGGATCCGAATATCTTTTTTGATGGGAAGGTACCTTTACGAATATGTTTTTCTTCTAGAATCCAAGTAATCGATAGTTATAGATTTTTTCAATGTAGCTTAGATAAGTTACCCAAGACCTTTAATTTACCTGTGAAAAAGGGGATGTTTCCTCATGAATTTAATGTACCCGAGAATCAGGATTATATGGGAGTCATTCCACCTTCGCAGTTTTTCGGTACGAAATTTCTGAAAAAAGAGAAATTTAAGGAGTTTGAAGAATGGTATCTTGAATGGGGGAGAAAGTATCTTAATCAAGAAATCGGTGATTGGGATTTTCAGAAAGAGTTGCTCGATTACTGTAGAGATGATGTGAATGTTTTGAGATTAAGTTGGTTGATTCTTTGGAAAGCCATGTATGAAATTACTGGTTTTCACATAGGTATTGAGAACTGTACCGCAGCCAGTTTCAAAAATATAGTGTGGAGAAGTACCATTCCACCTTTTAAGGTAGGGTTAATACCTAAGGGAAATTATTCGAAGAATCATACTCAATCTAAAAGTGGGAAGTCGTGGTTAATTTATCAGGATTTGTTATTTTATGTGGGTGAATTAGAGTATTCGGGAAAAGGTAATGGGGAACGAACAGTTAAAGTTGGAGAGAAAATGATGAGAGTAGACGGATATCATGAAGAATCCAATGATGTCTTGGAGTTTTTGGGGTGTAACATTCACGGGTGTAGTAAATGTTATCCTGACGATTGTTTCTTTTTTTACCGGAAAGAAAATGCTATTGAATCGAATGGAAACACTAGATAGGATTGCAAAATTGAAAAACGAGGGTTATAATGTTCATTACATTTGGGAATGTGAATGGAATGAGATGGTGAAAAATGATGAAGAAGTAAAAGATCACTTAGAAATGATAGACCCTTATTCAACTGATTTAAGAGCTCCAATTAACCCTTGTGATGCGCTTTATGGGGGGAGAACTGAACCAATCTGTTTATTTAGAGAGTGCGATTTGACAAAGGGATGTATTAAGGCTGCTGATTTTACTTCTCTTTATCCTAATGTAATGAAACAGGAGGTATTTCCTACAGGTCATCCAGTCATTATTAGAGGACCTCCTCATGATTTTGATTATTCGTTAGATAAGTATTTTGGTATCATGAGATGTCGTGTGTCACCTCCTGATGATTTATTTCACCCTGTTTTACCGAAGAGATTTCAAACAGAGAGTGGGGATGAGAAATTAATTTTCTCTCTTTGTGGTAAATGTTCAAGAAAACAGAATTTCGTTCTTAATTGTTCTCATTCTAGAGACGAAAGGTCTATTGAGGCTGTTTGGGTAACAGTAGAGGTTTATGAAGCTGTTAGAATGGGATACCAAATTTTGGAAATTTTTGAAGTGTGGGATTATCGAGGGAGCGAAAAAGGGTTGTTTGCTCCATAAAACAAGAGAATTCGGGTTGGCCACAAAATTGTGAAAGTGAAGAAGACAAACAAGATTACATCAAAAGATATGAAAAACACGAAGGGATAAAACTAGAATATGATAAGATCAAAAAGGATCCCGTAATGAGATTTGTTTCTTAAACATTACTTAATTCTTGTTGGGTTTTTTGGGCTAGGAATCTTGATAGGAGAATTACTCGTTTGACTCACGAACAAAGTGAATTTTTTGATTTTGTAACGGATCACACCATGAGAGAAAGGGTTTTTCGTATTCTTAATTCAAAGACTGTTTTATGTCATGGGTATAAGAAGACTGATTGTGTAGTACCTAATCGTAAGGGTAATGTAGTTCAAGCTGCTTTCGTAACTGCTTATGCTCGTTTACGCTTATATGGATTACTTAAAAAGTTAGGTTTCAGAGTTCTGTACATGGATACTGACAGTGTTTTTTATTATTCGTCAAAAGACGAAGAAGAGTTTGAACCCGAATTAGGAGAGTATCGAGGAGACTTGACAAACGTATTAGATGTAAAGGATTATGATGAAAGTTGTGTCATTTCAAAATTTTGTAGTGGTGGACCTAAACATTACGGTTATGAGGTCTTTTCTGAAAAGAGAAATGAAAAAATCGCCACTAAATTCAAGATTAGGGGGATAGGATTAAATAGAACCACTGAGAAAGAAGTGAATTTTGAGAAACTTGTAGACTTGATCATGAAATCACAATCCTCAGATTTACCGAAAGAGAAAAGTGGGGTTGTGAAAGAATTTTGTGAGGTACCTAAGTTTGACATTAAACGTGGTAGCAATGAAGATCCTTTTTCTCTTGAAACTAGAGAGATTCTGAAGAAATACAAAGTAGTTTTTGATAAGAGAATTGTAGATTGGACTAATTTTGTGTCATATCCCTTTGGATATGTGAAATGAATAAAATGATGAAGATGAAGAAACGAAAATCATTTGTGTGTTGTTTGTCTTGGGATGATGACTGGGGTGGAGGAAGTAGCAAGTGTGAGTTGTTTTCATCGTTTCTTAAAATGTTGTCTCAAAGAGAATGATGAACCAGATGGAGACGCACATACTGAAGTGAAAGTCGAATTGAATTTTGTATGTTGTGGTGGAAAGAATAAAAAGAAAAAGTCAAAGGTCAAATTGGAAAGATATAAATCAAGGTCTTTTCAATCTTTATTCTCATTTCATCGAAAGAGAGACGATGGAAACAAAGGACATGGCTACGAATACGGAGATCGTGGAGTATCAAATAGAGTCAAAGAAACTGAAGTCTGAAGACTTAAATGGTTTTGATGCTCCAGATCCATTGCATAAATATAAAACTGTTAATTGGGATCCTTTGATTGTCGATAGAGAAAGATTGGACGAAACAGTGACAAGGAATCTTGAAAGTGCTTTAGAAAAGAGATTGAAGAAGATTTTTTTGATGCAGCTGGAAGAGTACATTTTGAAAATTTCTGATGATGTTGTTGAAAAATGGGTGGACAAAGTTTTGGAGGTTGCTGGAATGAACTTTTTTGATTTTGTGATGGAAGAAAACATGGCATTTTGGACAGAAGTTCAGGAACGAGTTGCAGAAGAAGGAGAAATCGAAGAATTTGATGAAATGGAAGAAGGGGAAATCAGACATTGAAAATTCACCAGTGGCCTTTGCTTCTGCAAGAAAGGTTTATGAATTTTTAAGTAAGGAGTTAAAATTGAAGATTAAGTATAGTGACGTTAAAGACTTTGAAAGAAAGTATGTTTTTCCTAATCAGATTATAAGGAATAGAAGGTTAAAAGAAGTAAGACCACCTTATTTTGCTAGTGGTCTAGATCATACGTGGCAATTGGATTTAATAGATCTACACGCTCACCCTAATTCAAAATTGGGTAGGTTTGTACTGAGTAAGGTCGATATTTTTTCTCGTCAAGCAGACGCTAAAGTAATAACTGGTATATCAGCTGTGCACGTATTGAATGGATTGATAAAAATAATTCAACGTGGAAAGAAACCTCATAATATTCAGACTGATCAAGGTACGGAATTTTTCAATAAGACATTTAGTTCTTATTATGAACGTAACTCGATAAAACATTGTAGAATAACAACTGATCTGAAAGCAAGTTTGATAGAGAGGTTTAATCGTACCTTCCATTCTTTTTTTTTTAAGTATAGATTGTATTATCTGAAAAAAACTAATAGAGAAATCACCAGACTGGTTATCAAAAATTATAATAAACGGGTTCATTCAGCACTCGGATTTGCCCCCATAAGAATAACCGAGGCTAACAATGGTGCTATTTTATCGAAGTTAATCGATCATAGAATTGATACAGCAAGGAACACACATTTTTTAAAGAAACCTTTTTCTGTATAGGTGGGCGATAAAGTAAGGTTATCAGGAAAACGAACTGCTTTCAGTAAAGATTACAGAGGAACCTTTACAGGAGAAGTGTTTGAGGTATATAAAAGATTTAGAAGATATCCACGTTTTGATATTAATTTATATAAGGTTAAAAATTTATCTGGAGAACTTCTTGAAGGTAGTTTTACCCAAAGGGAGATACAGAAAGTAATATTACCTTCTTCTCCAAGAATAGGTAAAGAAATAGTAAGAAAAAATAAGCAAATTTTAAAACAATTAGCCGATTACCCTGAAGGAGTGGGTATTTGGGTCAAAAAATGAGTAGTAATAAAGATTATTCGTGGGAAAGTATTGATGATGATTTCTTTATTTGGTTGCTTTCTAACGATAAAGACGTGATTAGAGCAAATGATAGAGATTCAGTGCGTTCTCATTTCATTGGTAAATTACCATTAGACCTAGACTTAAGAAAAGGTGTGTGGGAAATGGGGGTGGATAAGGTAATCTTTAATAATGAGCAGAGCAATGAATTGGATTATAATTTCAAAGATGAAGATGGTAATATTAAAAAGAGTGGTAGTCTTTCAGTAAAGAGGTATTTTACGACTTTTGAAGTCATAGAAGATGTATACGAAAAAGGAAAAGATTTGGAATACGATAAGACAGAAGGCTATAAAGACCACTGGGAAGAATTAACTGAAAAATGCAAAATTAAGAAAAGCCCGCCAAAAATTGCGCCAAAAAGAGGAAGACCAGTAGGGTCATTCTCAACAGGCCTAGGTCAAGCTAAGAAAACTAAGACATCAGATATCATCAGGCAAAGAATAATGTCTGGTTCAGGGAGACTCCCAACTCCTAAAAGAGTTTCCACACATGGGACTCGTCATCAAAAATTGCCTTGAATTACACAAAGTAAAATATGTAAGAAGCGATTGCGTTTACATTTATGGGCCCACAGGAAGTGGGAAAACAACCATGTGCAGAAGGGTATTCGATTACTTCAAACAAAGAGAATTCGATTACTATGCTAAAATGGGAGGGCTGTCAAAGTTTTTTGATGGCTACAACTGGCAGCCGATAATACTAATTGATGACCCAGTGAGCCCTGACTGCGAAAAGAACGCAGACCAAATTCAGATGTTTAAAACAATCATAAATGAACATCAAAGAATTGTGGAAGTAAAGGGTGGAAGCATGCCACTAGATTCTGGTTTGATTGTCATAACTGCAAATGTGACACCAGATGGAATGGCAAACGCTTGCGGGTTAGACTGCGCAGACGCCATCAGAAGGCGGCTAACAAAAGATCCTGGAGCCTTCTTCGTAAGAAAACAAGACAGAGAAATCATGACAAAGCAGTTAATAATGATTGTAAAACAAAGATTTCAACTTGACTGCGATGTAGAAGAAGTCTACAAAGAATTAGACATGCCAGACCGCACAGAATATGACTTAAGCTACTGGTTTGGAACTAAGACTAAAAAAACACCTTCAAGAAAAATCCAAGCAGTAATTGAAACAGTTGAAATTGAAAGCAGTGACGAAGAAGAAATGGAAGATTGGGAAGACCCAACAATTGCAACTCAACAACTAAGTCCAATATCTAAGAACATGAGAAAGGGACTAGCCCCATGGAACTTGTAAAAGGTTTAAAAGTGTGAATTAAAGTGTGTTTTATTCATGCAACGATCCAATGAGTCGTAGCACTCGCAAGTCACTTAAGTTGACTTTCTCGATATTATTCTAGGACAAAATGCCGAATCGTAAGGTGGGGAAAAAGGGGAAACCTACTGAGACCTTTTCATGACACGCTTACGATTACGCATTTTTGTCCGATTTTCAGTCCGAAGCAATTGGAATTATTGGATATGATGAAGATAGAGAATGTTACACTTTTATCGAAGTCCCCCAGAAATAGCCTGACTTTGAAAAATTGTGGAACCCTGGTAATTATGATTTACCATCCTGGAAATCTATGTGGTGGAGGATATATCAATATATGCGAAAGAATGTTAGTACTTTCAAAAGAGTGTTAACTCCCGATTTTTCATCTGGAGGACCTATAGATTGGAGTAATGCTCATTTTCAACAATTTTTATTTGGAAATGTAGTTTGGTGGAGTGGACTGGGAAATACTAAGCTACCTTACGATTCTTTTTTCAATTTTAATAATACAAAACGCAAGTTTAATATGTTTTCAGGATATGAAAGTTATATGAAAGCAATTAGCAAAAAAATGGCGATTGTTTTCGTCGTGACTGAGAAATTGGCAAATGCCTTAGATTTAGATACAAAAAGCAAATTTGACCTTTTAGGAGACTTTATTTTTGGTTTTGATAAATCAAAGCTTAACATTACGACTAATGTTCTGTATAAGGGTACTAAATATGTTGTTTTTGATACTGGATTACAAAGTAATTCGGCTTTTACATTAGAAGTAAAAGTAAGTAGATTAATTCCAATCAAATCCACACAAGTTTTCACCACATCTACAACAACTAGAAAAAAAATTATGGAAATAAAAGATGAAAGTGGTGAGAAGAAATTCAAAATACATGGTAGTGTAGAGCTTTTGGAAGAGAAAAAAGTCAAGACTATTTTAAAAGGAGAGTACGATATGAAAAATTTTGAATTCATAAATAGATCTTTGAAAGATTTGGTGTCAAAAGATGTAGAGATGGTAAAATTGTCAGTATTAAATTTGACCTCTCTCTCTCCTGTTTATTCTGATAAAAGAAAAGAAGATCATCTTTTTTCATCAATTATCGATATTAATCAGGGAGATGGGAAAATCATTCATTATCAGAATAAAACAGAGAGAGAAATGCATAAAATCAATAGTGTGTTCACCGATTCATTGGAGATAGATATAGAAAGCGTCTCTGGACCGAGTGAGAAAAAAATACCTACGTTTTATACAGGAGCGACATTTGTAAGTCTTTATTTTAGAAAAGGACGAAGGAATTGGTTTGAAATTTATTGAAAAATGGAAAGAAGAAGAGATGACTTCATTAGACCTGAATTTATGTATTTCAAGGGAACAACCGACGAAGATGGTAGATTAACCATTAACTTTATTCAAAAACCATGTCATTATACAACCGATTACGAAGTTGCTGTCGATTCAATGTGTTTGGACATTTCTACTTTCAAAAATGTATTAGAGAGTGATAGAGATCCTACTAACCCACATATCACTTTTATTGAGAGTTCATCTTCTTCTACTTTGAAAACCAAAATATATTTACCAGAGTCAAAGATTGCTTCTTTTGGCGAGTTTGTAGAAAAAGTCAATGAAGTTCAAAGTAAGTTTACTATAAAAATCAATTATTTAGAACACAAAAGTGAGATAGATATAAAAAGAAATCAATTAGAAGTAGATAAGAGAATGGCAAGGGTTCTAGGACTTTTGAATACTGAACAGAAAGTATCAAAAATCATACAAGACATAAATAGTTCATCGTGTACTTTTACTCTGCTTAAGAAAGGAGAAGAAGTGATAGGAGTGCGTTTAGATGCACAAGTGGAGACGGTAAAGCAATTCAAATAGCTAGAAGACATGATCATTCAGTTTGGAATGAAATTTCCCCCAGTTCTTTTCAATTCGTTCTTGTGGATTGTGACTTTGTCATAGAAGAAATTGTGGGAAAAGAAAGAACTCAAAACTTAGAGAACATTCCTTTCAATCCACTAATGAAGCATTATTATTATTCGCCTAAAAGATTGACATGGAAAAGAATAAATTCAAATGTTTTCTTCTCCTGTTTCATTCGTTTTGCTGACACAAGAGGGAGAAGGTTTAAAGGAGCCGAAGCAAACTGTCAATTGAGAATAAGGAGGAGACAACTGAGATAGAAAAATGGGAAAAGAAGATTATTTAGGAAAAGATTATTTAGGAAATAGGATCTTACAAAAAGGAAGTGGAAATAAAATAAATAATACTTATGGAAATGGTTACGACCCTTATGGACAATATGGTGGTGCTAGAACTAAGAAAACTAAAAGACGACCACTTAATAATCTTGAACTTCTTGCCCAAACAGCACAAAGAGCTGGTGAGCATCTCGGTAATGAAGGAGTGGAAGGGGCTGTGCGTAGAGCATATAAAAATATGAATAACAGAAAAAGAAAAGCGTCAGATTTACCCATTTTTAATCCAGATTTGAATACAATCATCATTCCACCAAAAAGAAGAGCTCCGACACGACAAACAGGAAGTGACGTTAAAGCATTTTTAGCTAGCATAAGACCTTCAACTAAAAAAACAGAAAATCCGAGTGGACCTAATTCTATTCACGGTGTGTTACAAAGAGTAGGGGCAATAAGAAAAGGAAATAAAAAAACTAGGTGGCATAAAGCGATAGGTGGATGATATTTACATGGAAAACATGCTGGAAAACCTATGCCGGGTTGACGAGCAGCTAGAATAAGAGCTTATACAGAAGCGGCTTTAAGAAATTTTAAAAGACCTAGTAGTAAAGCTAGTTCTTCTTGGATGCAAGCTGCCAAGAGACAACGCGGAAGCGGTTTGATAAGTCACGCAATACTTGGTGACGCAGGAAAACTAGCTAAAACACTGGGTAAAAAAGCTCTTTTAAGAGCCGCCGTACCATTGTACGATATAGGTACCGGACTATTACGACGAAAAGGAAGACAATTCCTTCAGAGTTACATAAATAAAAAACAAAAAGGAAAAGGTATATCTGGTGATCTGTCGTCAGTAGCTCAATTCATAATGGAACGAATGAGAAGGCAAAGAGGGAGAGGACAAAAAGGGGGATTCCTTCCTTTTCTCGTTCCGGCTTTGGGGGCATTAGCAACCGGAGTTCTCAGTGGCGCTGCTTCATTTGGAACTAAAAAACTACTAGATAAATTGATAAAATAAAAGACGACGTTCCATTTAAAGGAATCACTTTGTAAAAAGACTTTGAGAGAGTAACATCTTATTGACTATGTTTTCTTACCTTGCTCAAGACAGAGAGAAGAAAGAAGATGGAAAAACAAATGTGGAAGAAGAAAAAGGAAAGATGAAAGCATTAAAGAAACAAAAAGACGAAACCGACAATCTTAAAGAAAAAGTGGTTTCTGAACTTTTGAGAACACAAAAAAATAATGTGGAACAACAAAATGATGATACAACAGATGAATTGTTAAAGGTGTTAGAATTATTGGAAAAAAGAAGTGATGAATGTGAACGAGAACTAGACGCTCATAAACGCCTATTTTCAATAATGATCGGTGGAGGTAATGTGCGCGGGCTAAAAGAAGAAGAAAGTGAAGAAAAAGAAGAAATGCGAGATGTAGCACAAAAAAAGAGAGATAGTGTGAGACTAAATATTCTTAAAGATCACTCAGATAAAGAAAAAATGGAAGAAGAAATAGTGAAATTAAGAGCAATGAATACACAAATGATGCAGTTATTAGGATTAGACCAATCAGGACACAGTAATAAAAAAGATAAAGTCTCTGACAAAGAAGAAAAAGCATCATTAGCAAAGAAAAGGCGAGTAGAAGAAGAAGACACACTTGATTCTCTTTTGGAAGGTTTGAAGAAAAGAGGAAAAAAAATTAAGAAATGAAAAGATTTGCTCAAGTCGAAGTTTTGGAAGAAGACGTTGAAGGACCAGCACCTACACTACCTTTCATAGAAACATGGGATTTAGCTTATCCAACAAAAGTTTATCCAGAACCTTATGAAACGACTTCTAAAAGTTTAACATTTGAAGTGAAAGCTAGAAAAGATAATTGGTTCATCCCCTCAGACATCCAACTACACATGAAAGTACGACCACGATTGGGAAACGGTAACCAACCACACAATCCAGCTAATGCTGCCAGTGGAGCGAACACTCACGTTAGTTTCATAAATGACATAGCTGGTTGGATAATCAAAAGTATATGTGTTAAACCAAAAAGACAACACGATGTCGAAGTGATATCACCGTATTTAGCTTTTGAAGAATCGTTAAGATCTGATTTTCAAACCAGGAAAGCGAGCAATTATTATTTTACCGAGGATATGCTCCGAAGATGAATTATAATCTCCACAAGGATAAATGTGGATTTGCAAAAGCTGCCCCCGATGCCGAAGAATTGGTCGTTAAGAACTTTGAAATACATCAATATAATTTGGGGTGGATTCCAATCGTAATAAAACCCTTACCCGGTTTTTTTCACGAGATCCATAAAGCTTTATCATCTTTAATGGATTATGTGGTAGAAATTGACCTACAAGATGATGCATTTATGTTGATATCCAGAACAGGAGCGGATGATGGTGATGGAGCTGAACAAAATACTTCAGTGTATCAAATTCATCCCAGCCAAATATTTTTGTTAATCAATTATAAATCGATGGGGGGAGACGAAGACGAAAAAATGGAAAAAAAAGTGTTTGCTCTAGATGATTTGATGTTTGACACTTATGATAAAGTCAGACTGGTTTTCAGTAAGACAATTTCAGAAAGCAATGCCGGTGAAGGTGTGTTAATTGGAGATTGGACTTCCTTAGATGGAAGAATTCCGGACAGACTTTTTTTCGGACTTGTCGATGCTGCACAAGTGTCACAGACAACTCATGTACAAGTTCCAGGATTATTCAAACCTTTTGCTTGTACCAAGATTCAATTATACATTGATGACCGTCCTATTTTTGCAAATGGTCACATTAATTGGGCAAATAATCTCAACAATAGAAGATATATGTGGGCCACTCAATGTGACATGGTTGCAGATGTAGGTGATTCTAAAAGAGTGAACATCGGAAATTTTCCTTTAGATAAAATCCAGCATGGTAGATGGTTTGCCTATGTAGACCTGACTTCTAACAGAAAAAAGAAGTAGCCAACACCGTTCGCAAAATTGATGGTATTCTCTCTGCTAGACTTTGGTTCAGTGCAACAAACAATGCAAACAGATGACAACTTGTCATCGGGTGGTTTGAAAGAGGAGAATTAACACGTGTTAATCCGCTGGATAATAGCTGGGCTCCAAAAGCATTCAAAGAGCTGCCAACCAAAATTCCTATCAAGTTCAGTAACATCAGAGACAGTTCGACGACATAAAAATGCACGATACTGTGGAACTTACTTTAGCTTGTTCAAAAGACGAACACATTTCAAAAAATAATTTTTTAGGAGTTTTTGCTGCGGATAAAATCCCTTACTATATTCCCTCTCTTTGTTGTTTTATTATGAATACAGATAAACACGGATTGGAAGGAGAACATTGGGTTGCTATTTTTTGTAAGCAAGGAAAGAAATTTTATTTTGATTCGTATGATGGAAACGAGATATATGGGAATGAAAATTGGAGACAGTTTTTGTCTAAAGACTGGATTAGAAACGACATAGTCTTACAACAATTAGATAGCGATGTGTGTGGAGACTATTGCATTTACTTTTTTAAAAAAAGGAGTTGTATGGAAACACCTAGTTTAGAATTTCTTAAAAAAGATTTTGATGTAGACGATCCATTTTCAAATGATTTTAGGGTGTGGGAAAAAGTACATTCAACCTTTCCAAAAACTTTAGACAAGATGAGTCACGACGTTAATTTTAACGATGTCACAGATGAGAGATTAGTGAAATTAATTAGAGATACCTTAAAAGAAAGCAAGCAAATATGTAAGTCTCGTAAATGTATAAAGACGAGTGTAAGTAGAAAGAGAAAACATGTTTATTAAATCATGGAACTGTGTGAACGTGTCTCGCCTCCTAAATTTACTCATCCGAGTAATATCGCTATATATGGGAATACGGGTACTGGAAAGACTCACTTCTTATATTCTTTACTCTCCAATGCTGATCTCTACTTTTCTACAATAGACGGAGAAAATATAAAGAAAATTGTATATTGTTATGGGTCTGTTTGGCAACCCATTTTTGATCAAATGGTGGAAAAAGGAATTACTCTACATAAAGGTTTACCAGATAATATTAAACTCTTATTTAAAGAACATGAAAGACCAGGTATAATCATATTGGACGACCTACAATCCGAGATAGAAAACAATCTGGAAACACAACATTTATTGACGAAAAACGCTCATCATTTAAATTTATCAAGCATCATTGTTCTCCAATCGCTTTTTCCACCAGGTAAATATGCTACAGTCATGCGGAGTCAATTTGCTGCTTTCATATTTTTTGGTTTCAGA
>NC_090873.1:32061918-32121918 GCF_036669935.1 Montipora foliosa
GCAAGCATGTTGAATGAGAATGATTTGTCTGAACACTCAAGTATAGGAAGCATTAAAACTGGTAGATATGAACAGGAAGGACCAATATTTCATTTTAGAAAGATAAAGAGTGCTCAAATAAAATCTGCATTGGAAAAATTGAACACTAGAAAAGCCTGTGGATGGGATTCTATTACACCTAAAATGTTGAAGCTTGCTTCTACAGGGATTGCAGATTCATTAACAATGCTATTTAATACAAGCATCGATTCAGGTATATGGCCAGATGCTTGGAAAAAAGGTGAATGGTGTCCTGTATTTAAAAATGAAGATCCACTAAATGAAATGAACTACCGACCTGTGACACTCTTAAGCACAGTGGATAAAGTGTATGAACAATTATTGAGTGGGCAAGTTTATCAGCACTTTGACAATATCCTCGACTCTAGCATTTCAGCATATAGAAAAATGCACAGCTGCGAAACAACCATCATCAGACTGACAGAAGAATGGAAATTAGCTATGGACAATAAACAAGTTGTTGGCATACTTTCCACCGATATGAGTAAAGCTTTCGACTCATTGCAACCGTCCTTATTGATCAATAAGCTCAAAGCATATGGGTTCTCAGAGCAAGCACTTTGTCTTATGCGTTCGTATTTCACAAATAGACAAAACCGGGTAAAACTAAATTCAGTGGTAAGTGAGTGGAAGGATATGAGAAGAGGATGTCCTCAGGGCTCATCCTTTGGTCCTCTACTATGGAATATATTTCAAAATGACTTGACATATCAAATAACGGATGCAAACATCTCAATGTACGCCGACGACCACCAGATTTATGTTATTGCTGAATCAATATCCCAAGTAGAGCAGACTCTTAGAAACGAGGGTGTAGTTATATCAAGATGGTATAATGAGAATTATCTTAAAGGCAATCATAAAAAGTATGGTGCAATGATTTTGTGTAACAGGGATACGGAAGCTGCAGCAATTAATATCACAATTGATGGTGAGAATGTCGAATCTAAACTTTCCCTTAAGCTTCTTGGAGTGACACTTGACAGTAGACTGAACTATAGTTCACACATAAGTGATATTTGTAAGAAAGCAGGAAGCAAAGTCGGTGTTCTTAATCGACTCAAAAAACTGGTTCCTACTCATGCCTTGCTTCAGTTGTACAAGGCTGGGGTGCTACCGAATTTAACCTACTGCCACATGGTCTGGCATTTTTGCAGAGCATCAGACACTAAGAAGCTAGAGAGGGTACAGGAACGAGCTTTGCGAGCTGTATTCAGTAATAAAACAGCAACGTACGAGCAGCTCCTCGAATGGGCAAAACTACCGAGTTTAGAAAATCGAAGACTACAAGACATTTTAATTTTAATGTATAAAGTGAAACATAATTTGGTACCCAAGACTATAATTGACATTTTCCCTATCTCAAATAGTAAATACAATTTACGTAACAAGGATTTTTCTATCCCTAGGGTAAACACTACAAAATATGGCAAACATAGTATCCGATATTTAGGACCGTATTTATGGAGTAAAATAAATATTAACTTACGTCAAAAAACGAGCCTTGAAGCATTTAAACACACAATCCGAGGTATGGACATAAAAGGATTATTGGATGGGAGCTGCAATTGTCAAGTGTGCCAGTCCTGACGATAACTTCTGATTTTAGTCCCTTTTTAAATTATTTTATATGTTTAACTAAATTAGTAATGTTAGTAGCATTGTAAATAATTTACTCTTTTTATAGTTAATCGTTAACTGTATTTAAATTTGTAAATTTTTTACATGTATCTATCAATTTTATCTTTTTAATCTTAATTTTATTGATCAATTTTAATTAAGTGTCCCCAATTAGCTCTTAGCTAAGAGCTAAATAGTTATAGACACTTGAATATGTATGTGTGTATGTATGTATCTCCATAATCTTAGGAGAGACAGGATATAGTGTCGACAAAAGCGTAGATTTCAATTTCTCGAGATGATTCCTTTGCTTTTGAGAACATTTCAAAATAGCAGATGATGTTGTAAACACATCCATCTTCAACTGATTTAAAACTGGTTGATTTTTAGAAAAATGATAATTATCATCATCTATCAACGCTCGTACTAATTGAGAACAGTGAGAAAATAAAACACTCGCATTGTTTTCTATCTGATTGTCAATCAATGAAATAAGGCTTGTTTTCTTCTTCTCCTTCTTCTTTTCATCTTCATCATCATCTGACCTTAATGGTAAAACTTCTTTTGTCTTCTCTTTCATTTAACTTCTCTCATCTTCTTCTCTGTAGGACTCGATTGATCTCCTTCCTCGACCTCAACGGCACTCGGTTCTGGCGGACTCACAACTTTTGGTTTTCTAGGTTTATAAGTTCTCTTCTTTGTCGCCGTCTCTCCAACAACTTTGGGTTGTCTTGGTTTATAAGTTCTCTTTTTCTTTTTTTCACTCTCGCCAAGCTTCTTCTCATTTTTTTCTCTTTCCTGACGTCAATAAATTTTCATTCAAAGGTTGGAACAAAAGTGGAGTCGGTGGTAACTCTGTCAGAAAATTCTCAAACGGAGGAAGGTGAATATCCTGAGCTGGCATTTGCGACTGAGGAGATTCAGCAACAGTTTGAAAGGTGTTCTTCAGTAACTCCTGACCAGGATCAGCAACAGAAACAGGAAGGATGGGCGGTAAGTTATCAAATGCAGTTTAAAAATTCATTGACATTGTATCTAAATGAAAAACTTCCAAGATACGAAAATGATGTGAGACAAACAAATACAAGACTCTTATATTTCGTTTTTCCCGCTCATTTTTTAGATTGGTGGAAATTGATTAAAAAGACAAACGCAACTAGATTCATTTTGACAACGTTTCGACATCGTCCGATGTCATCGTCAGGCAATTGATGATCAATTTACCAGGAGCAAAAGGTCATCACTTCTTACAATCCGATCCCAAACAATTCGTAGAAATAGTTGATAGATTTTATGATGCATGTGTTTTCCATGATTTTTCTGGTCTAAAATGGATTTTATCACCAGATAAAAGACTAAGGATACAAAATTTTTTTTGACTTGGGAGATCAATCGATCTTAGAAGAAGACGATCTATACTACCATGTTTTTCTCTTTTTTAAGCCTGGTGTAGAAGCAATGAAAGAGCGCATAGGTCAAATTAATTGTCACTATATTTTACAACAAACCGCTATGTTGTTAGGTTACAAGACAGAGGAATTCATTAAAATAACGAAAGAAAAATCAGTCTATAAATTTCTATTGGAAAAGTTACAGAGTAGCAAGCCTTTATACAACACTGACTCGGAGTCTGGTCACCTACTTCTCCACCTAGACGGACTGCTGTGTAAAAGACCAAACCTGTGCACCCGTTGTGCTCTCTCTCATGAAATCGCTGTGAAAAAAAGTAAAAAAATTCAAGACAATACTAACACGTTAGGAATAGATGTTAAGGGTTCCAAAACTTACTGCACATTTTAAAAATCTAAAATGTGATGTGAATCAATGAAAAAACCACAAAGAGTGTATTAATCATTTTTATTACTTCATATTTTCTACAATAAAACATGAATCATTGAAGAAACTGTTCTGCATTCTTCTTAATATTAATAGCATGTCTCGACAAAAACTCCAACCACGATTTTTTCCCTGGTAAATTATCTATTGCCTTTACCATTTCATCATCAGCTTTCCATTTTTTCTTTATATCCGAACCAGCATCTGCATAAGCTATCTCGTGTTTGCGTGCAATTTTATCCAATCTATTAATTCCCTGCTGACCTTTGGCCAAATGATATTCCAAATGTGTGCCAGGACCGAGAAACTGATAACTGGGAGGGTGAAATTCCATCCCTGATTTGGCTATCCACTTTTGAATGTCAAAACCATTTCCTTTCTGAAGTCGTTTCACTTTATTTGCAGCGGAATAAGCTGAAAGAATAGGTCCTAATCCTTTATACCCATTATTTGGTAAAGGTTCCGCATCAAAATATGTTCCTACGATTCCACCTTTTTGACTTTTTCCTTAATTGAAAGGAAAACTACTGTTAACTACTCAGATAAGTAAATAAAATTACAAAACTAAAGGGAAAAGACTAAAAATCAAAATAATATCGACTACAACAGTAAAAATTTACTTTCCACTGTTTTAGCCGGTGTTATTTTGTCAGTCTATCTTAATAACAATAAGAGACATAAAAGAATTTTTCTAAGAAATCACGCCCCTTTTCCGCGAAAAAAACGCTCATTAGCATATTATGAACCCACAAATTTTACGCGATTTATCTCGGGGATCATCATCCCCTGAACCTCCTCCCACACCAGGACGATTTCTGGAACATAGAGACTCATGAATAATTAATGCCCTCGGGTCACATGACTATGACGTTCGTGTCTCATTAAAATGATTCACCAATCGCAGGTTTGTCTTTTGTCTTTTTACGCATATTAATGATATGAAGACATTAAAATAGCCCCATATGGGGGTGAACAACTACTTTTGCAGGTAGGCAGGCATTATATAGTAGGAAGCCGAGATCAGAATCATCGCGTCGAGGTCATCACCGACCTCAAGGAGATGGTCAAGGAACTGTTGCGTCAGTTTTTTAGGCACACGCGCCACAAACCCAAGAGAATCTTTTTTCAGGATGGTGTGAGCAAGGGGCAATTTTCTCAAGTGGCGGTCCACGAAGTGAAGGCCATTCGAGACGCCTGTGTAGAGTTAGAGAAGGACTACACGCCAGGCATCACCTTCGTGGTGGTTGAAAAAAGACACCACACTCGCCTCTTTCCCGTGGATCCCAAGCAGAGTTGCGGCAGTGGCAACATGCCGGCCGGTACCGTGGTGGACACCGACATCGTGCACCCGCATGAATACGATTTTTACCTGGCCAGTCACACGGGCATTCGGGGTTGCAGCCGACCAGCCCACTATCACGTGTGGCACGACGACAATCACTCAAAACTTAGCCTTCGACACACACCACGTGAAGGTAGAAACACCATCGCGAACAGGAAATTGAACACGACAACCCAAAAAAAAAACGAAATGCCACCTTGACAATCAGCCTGTGTCCAGTTGACAGACGACGGTGATCGAAAAGAAAACCACCCCTACACACAAAAACAAAACGCTCGAGAAAAAATAACGAAACATTCAAACTGAACGAGGAGCAGATGCTGAAAATTTAGTTGAGAGTTTCCTTTGTAAGACGGAGGTCCCTTTGAGAGTCGATGAAGATGACGATTTTTCTTTGGTTGTTGATTTTCTAAAAATGACTTTTGAAAAGGTTTCTTCACGATTTAACGAACTTCTACAAGAGTTGAATAGTGTTGATTTTGGAGAGAAATTTAAGAAATTGGTTAAGGAAAGAGAGGATATTCACGGATGGGTGGAAGGTTTAAATTTTGTTTATCGTGAAGGTTATTTTAAATCGAGTGTGGAAGAGAGTGTGCTGATAGAGAAGGAGATTGAGAGACAGGAAACAAATGTAGAAGAAATGATGGAGATACTCATGAGCTGCTGGTCGGTCGAGAAAGATTTGGTACAGCCGTTGAATTGTGACATTGATGAGTTGTTCTATTTTTGTCTTTTGCTTTCTACCATGGAGGGAGGTAGACATGATTTTGAGAGTGTTGATCAATCGCAGGCTTATGAACAACGAAGACTATTTCAACAGGCCATTTGTGGTTTTACTTCATTAGTGAAGGAGCTTCAAGACGGCGTTTATTTTGACGCTGTGTTGTGCGATCTCTTTATCGAGAGAGAAAGACTAATAAGGTGGTGGAAGGATACAATTAGTTATCTGGAGGATATAGGTGTGATTGGAGAGAATTCTATTCTTTTGAAACAAGAACTGAAGAGAGAAGAAGAAATTATCGACGATTTATTCGTCTTTTTATTGGAATTGAGAAATCTACAAATTTTAAAAGAGGTGAAATTGTGATTGTGGTAAGTTGATATGTTGTTCCTGTGCGGACTTTGCTCTGTAGGTCGTATGGGTTCTTGTTCCTGTATGGACTTTGCTTTGTAATTAGAGTCGTCTGTGGTGGATTAGATTTTTTCTAAGAAAAGCACTACTCATTTCTGAGAAAGAGTCATTTATGTTTATATGTATATTTGTCACGTTTAAGAAAGAGATATGGCGGCGGCTTGTTCGGTTATTGATGGAGAAGTAAAGGAAATTTGGGATATGTTTAATCGAGAGACACGAAGTTTTAGGTTGACGAAGAGATATATCGATGTTAACAATGATGAGGAATTCATGTTCCGTCTTGAACAAATGAGGATTGATCTAACTAGAATCAGATGTCTACATGATTTGAGGCGTCAGGATATCGTTAAGAGTGAGCGATTAAAGAATAATGAAGAATTGAGGCGTGAGCTTTGTCAGCAGATTGCTAAACTAGACGAATGGGAGAAATATATGGAAGGCTTAGAAAGAGGAAGATTGTGCGTAGAAGGGTTGAGTGAGTAATTTGATATGTTTTTGAAGAGAGACGGCTGAAGGTGGACATGATGATTTTAGGGAGGCGAGACGTGAGAATCATTGCAATATGTTTAAGGAAAGATTTGAGAATTTATCATCTAGAGTGAATGACTTTCAAACAGCCTATTATCTACTACAAGGATTTACTTCTGTACGCTTGATTTGTCCAGAATATTTATCGACAGTTGATGAATTGTCGAATATTCTTGCATGGGTTGATACCGGTATTTGGCAAGAATTTGCTGGAGACGAGGAATTTTTGCTTGAATTGAGAAGAGAGAGAGACAAATTACAAGAACATTTTAACACAATGTTTCATTTTGCTCCGGCGTTTGCTGAACATTTTTCATCTGTCATCGGTAGGAGAGGAATTGGTGGATTTCACTTAGAAGAAGATGGAGGACATGATGACAATTGATCACTATTTTACAAAGGAGGAAAAGAAAGAATTCAAGGGACCAGTTACAAGGAAAAGATTTAGGGAAGAACTGATACGTTTAGTTTTTGATAAGATTCAATCAATTTGCCCAGCAGATTTTTATGATCGAGAAAGATATGCACATCTTCTAGGATTATTGACGGCAGGAAAATCGTGTGATGACTTATCGATGAAGTTGAATTAATGAAAGATAGAGTTGGGAGAAGTTTTGGATTCCCATTATTTCCAATATTGTAAAGGTGATTCTACTTGTTTCTCCTGTGTTTACAAGACAAAAGATGAAATGTAAGATTTGAATAAAAGACAATGATATGTCATATTGTGTCATTTTTGAGGGAGAGATTGAGAGAGATTGACCCTACTTTTTTAGAAACCTTCTCCTTGTTGTCGATATCACATGAAGGCTCTTCTTATTTGAAACCTCAAGAAGAAAAGTGGAGGTGGAACTTTGATTTCATTCGAAACCCAACTAAGAAGGAACCTTTTTGAAAAGATAACTGCCCTTCGTGCTACTTGTTATTTTTGTAATGTGGATTTGGATGAGTATAGGAGAGATGTTACAAGTTGTTGTGGAAAGTATATCCATCTTGAGTGTGCTACTCGTTTTCTGGGAAAGGAATGCAAGTGTTGTAATTATCCTTGGTCAAAGGAAGCGGTGAGACTCTTTCATAATTACATAGAATGGACTCATGTGAAGAATTTGACCTCAGGAAACCAAGCACGGGTCAGACGAACAATAGCCGCTATTGATCACATAGACGAGTTTTATTATAAATGGATGGTCACAGATAAATGGGGTAGAGAAAGCGTTGCTCATAACCATGAGGATTTATGGATGACTAGTCATTTTGAAGAAGAACTGGTCGTGAGAACATTTCCATCATGGAAGACTTAACGGACTATGATACTAAGCTTTCTACTTTTCGTGAGATGGTGTGTTTTATTGATTGTATTTTTGTTGACTGTCTAGAACGTGTTGTTTTCTTTTCTTTTGTTTTCTGCCGACTGTCTAGAACGTGATGTTTTTCACATATTTTAGGAGAAATATTATAAGAAGATTGGAAAGGTCGTGACTTCATTATCTTACAGTCATGAAGTCATGAGAAGAATTTTGGATGGAGAAGGGTTAAAGGAAGAAGATGAAAGAAAGATCAGTCTAGCAATGAGACATTATAAGACCGATGTTCGTGCTCGTTTTTGTGGTGTTTTGACTGAAGAGTATATAGGAGAGATAGACGAGTTTCTGAGATTACTGAGTATTGATCCTAATAAGTTACCTTCTTGGTTTATGAGTGAGACGAAATTTAAGATGTTGAGATTAGGAATTTTTAATCTTGTTGTTGAGGCTTTAAGTGGTTTTGAATCATGCATCTATTTCTAATTAAAGAAAGGAAATGAGATAACCTGGTGTTGTTTTTCTTTGTATCGGGTATAAAGAGGGGGTGAGAAGTGGTTCTTCTTGATTATGCGAAATAGAACATGATTGCGTTTCTAATCACTTGGTTTTTCATTCTTGTTGAGAGAGTTTTTTCTCTCTCTTTTCAACCTGACAAAATACTTCCCGAAGTCGAAAATGAAATTGAAGCTGTGAAGTTATATCAACCAAAAGTTGAACAGGCACTTTTAATGTTTAAGGAAGAGGAGGAGGAGAAAAAAAAGAAATGGCGTCCATCTACTGCCGTGTATTTAAACGATGGAGAGGATGAGCGAGAGCTTGCTATTTCTAATTTTCTTGCCTTACATGTAGTATTTTCATTCAGGAATTAAGGAAGGCGTACTGTATAGGATATGATCATTGCTATAGTCATTGTTAGCACTTATGGAAACAAGAGGCCAGTTCGTAAATATATCACATGTTATCAAGGTCTCCATTTTTTTTTCTTGAAAAGCTTATGGAAAGCAAAAACGTTTGACTGAAAAGAGTGATGTTCAGTTTCTCATCCTACATCCGACCCTTTCATCTACAAGGATGGTTGTTGCAAATATTTTGACAGGTACGATTCATATTTCTATTATCATTTAAGGGATCTGTTACCCAATGAAAATAAAAGCCATGTACTAATGTGTACTAATTTAAGATTGCACAATTTTAAGATCGTACCTTGTGAATTATTTATACTTTTTCATGATGAGTTGTGATGTCTACTCTTTTAACATGTAAAAGGAAAAGAGAACACATTCCTAACGAAGCTAAATGAGGCACTAGCGGAGGCTTGTCAGGCAGCAGATGCAGTTAAGGAGCACCGGTAAAATAACACTTATGTAAGCACCAAATTCAAATACCAAGTGAGCTTAAGCGCGAAAGCATGATATCTTCACACATGAAACGCATAAAAATTTCACCTGTCAATGCCTTTATATATTCCTAGACTGTGAGATAAATCTGAAAGCTGTAGTGTGATAAGCATGTTTTCGGAGCTGCTTACACTCTTAAAATATAGTTATTTCTGCACACCTGGTACTTTTGTATTAACTTGCTGTGTTTATTTACTGTTATAGAGAAATGCTACAGCAGGATCGAGAGCTGAGAAAACAACAAGAGGAGGAGTATTTCAGATCAGTAAGTAACTGTTAAAAATGTGTTAAAGTGCAACTATTATCAAATTTTTATCCCTTGAATTTTTAGGTTTATGATATGTACAGCATATAGAATTTCAGGAAAGACAGAAAACGCCATTTGGAAATATCCGCATTGTTTCGGAGATATTTATTACAGTTTGAAAATTATGTAAATATGCAAATGAGATCACTGATGACGTCATCTACTCAACCCAACATAAAATCAAGTATATAATAATAAATAGAGCTATCTCAGTGAAATTGCAGCAGAGATCATTGAAACTTGGTAGGCTAATAGTTATACAGGTAGCACACCTTCAGCTGTAAAGATATCGGTTCTCATGGCAACTTACTCTTTTCCTATCCCCTTCAACCTGATTCAATATTTTTGGTGATCATAAGCTAGGAAAACATTTAGCAAGGCAACAAACTCGACCTAAGGTATCTATATGCTTGCATGATCATCCACGATTAGCAAAATATCAAAATAGAAAGCCAACGGTGGCCAGCAAAGTCTTTAATATCAGGGAGGTCTGGAACCCAATATGTTGCCATGGTAACAAAACTGGCAGCTCATATATTGGAGGACATCTTTTTGAATCTTACTGCGAAGAATCAAGCATTTCTGATTCAAATTGGTTGGGATATCTTTTGCTATTATACATGTACGTGATCATAATTCGGTTAAGTTTATGACGTCATCACTTGGCTAATTTGGCTATTGTAAAAACTTGAATATCTCTGGGAAAAAAGAGATATTTGAAAATAGTAAACAGCATTCTTCTTCTCGTACAGACTACGTGTTTGTGTCCCTTAAATGGATTAGATAGGAATGATGCGAATTTCATCATAATAGCACTCTAAGAACCCTAATAATAAATACCTTAGGTAACAAGGCGTAACATACGCACTTCTTGATGAGTAATTCTGGTGTTTTTTTTTTGTTTTGTAATTATCTGTATTAATCAGGAAGAAGAAGACAGGAGAAAAGAAAGCAGGAATAAAGAGAAGGCATTAAAGATCTTCCTAAGATTTATTTCTGGTCGTTTTCAGTGAAATTTTGCTGTCTTAATTTTAGGATTCCAATCAGAATTGAATTGATACCGGTATGGTTGTTTTGATTGCCGAGCAATGCTTGTATCCTATGGGAGACTTGTGGTGCTTTGTCGACTAACAAAAAGGTTCAGGTGGCAACTGTAATTCCTCCTCCCTATTCCTCATGAAAACAAAACTCCCCCAAGAAAAATATCATGCTTGAAAAAGAGAGATAAGTGCAAGCATACAGTACAAGCAGGATTTAACAATAAAGGGGTCTTTAGTTAGGTAAACTATAAACTGCAGTTGCTTGGGAAAGATGGAAATAATCAAACCTTTACGAAACCTGTCTGACTAAAATATTCAGTTTAGTTTTAATGCTATGATCGTCGTCATTATCATTATAATCATTTGTCCTACATGTAGGCCAATATGGACGAGACAGAAGGTGAAAGCAGTAAAGAAGACAGTAATTGACACAGAAGAGGTAACCTTATGTAATGACGAACATCAAATGCTTATACGTTTTTTCAGTGAAGTGAAAATGTAATAGCCACAGAAACTTGAACAACATGCCCCCCCCCCTTCCCCCCCCCCAAAAAAATTGCAATTAAATTATCAATACATCGCTATGGAATGTGTGAAAATTAATAATGGAACTCTAAATGATAAAATTATGTTAAAATACCATATCACTTCCATCATTCTTTCGTGACAACCTTCTTGCTGAATCCTATACTATTCCATCTTCAAAGAGACAGGATGACATAAGGCAGCGAGACGATAATGAAGATGATGGCAATGAAGATAGTGGTACGGTGAGATAGTACTCATTTTTTTATTAATAATAGTAATAATATATAATAATAATAATAATAGAAATAATAACAAGAATAATATCAATAACAAGAATAATAATAGTAAACATCTTGATGCTAACAATTGCCCACATAATCCTCATACAAGCGCCCGCATTCGAGACCCGATTTTGACAAAATCAAGGATCTGCCCACTCTCGAATATAGACTGTGCCCGCGAAGTGCTGACAAATGCCCGCGTTCTAAGGACCATATAAAAAACGCACCCCCTACCCGGTGTACAAATGTCACATAAGCTCTTCAATATCACACCATATTGCTTACCCCTACCCCTATGATTCCATATGTAAAATGCAATAGATTTTTTGGATCTAGGTAAAGATTGTGTTACTCTCATGGGAAAGTGTTATTTTGGATCCGCTTTTAACGTTCAATCGACCTCAGAATGCGTACCTCAGTTCACTCAGGGCCCCCACCCCATGGTTCATTCAGGGATAACGCAACCACATTTACTGTTTGGTGTGTGTTGTGTTATATACAAATATTGTGTGACCTGTCGATCAACGTGTTGATGTGTAATGTCATAGACCTATGTTGACCTCCACCTTTTTTTTCCCATCTACAGATCAACAACGGTTCAGCTTAGTTGGTCAACTGACGAAGATAGAACAAAATTATGTGTCGTGCCTGTAAATTTAATAAAAAGAATCGCCGGTCGTTTCGCTCTACTCGTTAGACTTGGTTAAAAAAACACGCGTTTGCAGCTACGTGAATCGATGTTTTGAAGCAGTTCAAAAATTCAATTACGCGTGAGTCCACACAAAGACTCAACACACGCAACCCGATAGATAGATCATCTTGTCTGTCTGATACTTTATCACATCGTGGTGATTAAAAAAATTGGGAAAACGAAAGCGTGGCATCGATAATGACTCTTCTCGTGGGGATGATTGTACGCAGACTTAGATGTGCTAAGGAATTTGTTGAGTTAAAATATCCCAAAAATGTTGTTCGTTAAGTCACGATCCAGAGCAAAACCCGATCACCAACAGTCACAGATAAGCGAACCCACGCAGACTTAGATGTGCTAAAAAATGTGCCGAGGTAAAATATCCCAAAAATGTCATTTGTTAAGTCACGATCCAGCATAGCCGATGACTTGTATTCTGACCAAAGCGAAAAAATGCGTTGGAGTAAAAACTAGTCACGACCCAACACAGCTAAATGACTTGTGTTCTGACCATGACACACCAAGTGTATCTTTTGAAGATGAAAAATGCCCTAACCCCAATCCTAAACCTAACCTCTGTGACAATCGATGGTCGTTTTAATATTCGTGTGTTCTCTCTGTAAAAAAAGGATACATCTTTCAGACTGGTTCATACGAGTCGCTGCGTTTAAATCTAGTGTAGATTTTACTCAAAGAGAGCGAATAGTTCTATCATGACGTATTACGTTATCGTGTTCGAAAACTGGAACAATAATAAAATCAACGCGATGTGTTTGCGTGTTCAAAGTTCGACCTTGCTTGTTTACAGGTCATTTCTATTGTGTCACAATGATAAGGTCGATCGAGGTGTTTGCGTGTTCGACTATCAACGTCGCTCGTTCTGAAGGGAGTCCGAGACCTTCAGATTTGGGTCGCGGTTTTACAACTAAATCACCTATAAATGATAGTAGACTCTCGTGGTGTATGATGTATATTAAGAGCGACGATAGCCTCTTGCAGGGAACCATGTCTGTTCAAGACCGGTGTTCTATCTGCCTAAAGACAGAATGGGGCTTACCGGTCTCAAATTTAACGGGATTACCGGTTCACGAAAATTGTGCAGTCATGTCACAAGGAGAGAAAGCTGCACCGTTGGACAAAGTTGCTGTCATATTGGATCTCGAATCTTTTTTTGTCAACGGGAAACATAATCCTCGGGAACTTGGTTGGGTAGACCACAGGGGGGTTTCTGGAAACGTGAAATTTAAAATGCTCTGCAAGTTTGACGAGTTATCCGATAAGGACAAACGAACTGCTTTGTTTGTGATTAGAAAGGTCACCGGGCTCCCTTTCGAGAACAACCCAGTGGAACAAGCCCTCGATGGAGACGAGCTTGGAACAGTAATACTCGCTTTATACCAAAATTCAAAGACACAACGGAAAGATCTCGTGGCTTTCAAGGGCGGTCACATAGAGAGAAACTTGTTGCGACGTTTGAACATTCCTTCTATAGACATAGGAGAACATGGGTGCCCTAAATATGTCGATATGCTAAAAGCAGGTCACCAGCCAAAACGGAATTGCGGACAACATGCAGTAGGAAGCCATTTTCACTGCGCGACAGAGGAATGTTATGCTTTTTTCAAGTGGATAAAACAGCGACTAGAGGAGCGTAAACACAAGAGTAGATTAAAAAAACGAACCACATAAACAATTAAAAGTATTCATCTGTATGTTTCGTTGCCTATTTATTAAACGTACACGATTATTACACAACAGTAAAAAATCTATTATCTGATCTCTTTCTGTTTTATGTTTTCTGTCTAATGTGGTCAAATTCGGCTCGAATCAACATTCTATCGTCTTTAACATATCTTACATCAGATAAAACTGTTATTGGCGCAAATTTGATGTATCCGTAGCCTTTATGGTTTCTTTCGACGGTCGGTCTGCGGAATGCTAGAAGATCTTCATCATCGACTTGGAACGTCTCGGTGATGTGTTTGGGAGCACTTGACTGTGACGATTGATCTAGAAGGGTTAGGGTGATGTTTCCCTTGAATGGCCATTGTAGTCTGTCATCGAAATTACTTGACATCACGTGAACGAATAAAGCAATCTGTTCCCCCTTTCCCGAGTCTACTCCATACAAATTAATCCTCAGGCAAAATTTGTAACCATTTTCAAGAGCCGTATAAAAGCCAGGAGAATGTAAAGCCGGAGTTAAACCCCTTATCGCTTCTCGTCGAAGCCGGCCCACACCGTAAATTTCCCACATGTAAAAATATTTACAAACGTGCGGATGAGTCCCTGAAGCTCGGACACTGCGCCAAAGGTCTGATATGGTCTGTTTCATATCGGACACTTCACTATTTCGGGCCTGTTCTGACATTCGAAAAGCTTTGACCATGTCAGACAAGTGAGCAATCATCACACTGTGAACATGTTCATTTACATCTACCCTAAGGCCAGTGAACTCGCAGCCAACCACGTTAAACGGACACTTGATTTGAATAGCAGGACATTCATTTTCAAAATGTTCATCCACTTTACATTTCGGTATATTACTTTGACCGCAATTCACACATTTAGTGGGATAGTATGTACATTCCTCGTCGTAGTGGACTTGCAGATACTTCCACTTTACTTTTATCGCGCAAAATCTACAAGCTGTTATCCTTTCGATGCAATGTTCCGTGACGTGAGTTGAGATCTCTCTTTTGGCCATGTTCATTCCACAATCATTCGGACAATCTCTAAGAACAAATTCACACTCCGACAGATGAGTTTCTAGTTCACCGAGGCGGCCTTTCCATGTACAGCCTGTCGTTGTCTTGTAGCGACAGAAGACTTGGCGATCCATCATCATTTTGTTGACAAAATTATCAACATGTAGCTGCGATTCGTTCATACATATAGCAGAGAGCGGTTATCGCCACATTTCGATTTTCGTCTGACACTGTTTCTTTTAATTTAACAACATTTGAACGATGTTATTTAAAAACTATTTATGTCAATTTAACCAGATCACCTTCGATAGCCCTCTTGGGTTATTTTTTTTGTTTCGAGACCATCGCATCCATAATGTTAGAAAGAATTAACATTAAACAAGTGTTGTTTTAATATCGTGTAATGAAACACACAGATTTGCTTCTTTTTAATCCAATTTATTGATACGCCAACCTAACGCTGTTGCGCTAGTTTGTTTCCCACTTTCGACGAATTTTTAATTTTTCTTTTGCGATCTTCGTTTTCAAAATCTCTGCGCCAAGAGAAAAATAGAGCGTTTTCTCAAGGCGAGTTCCAACGAATCTTTAATTTTTTCCTCTGCGTGTCTCTGTTAGTTACCTTACAAAAATATTGGTCAAAAAAGTTACAACCGGTGATTCCACAGAGTACACCTAAAATTATTCATAAAGGTCAACCATGGTTCGTAGCATACTCTTAGCTTTTTTGCAGAGGTAATTTTTAAAGTTGTGTAACGTTAACCAAACATTGTCCTGTCGTCATTCGTTAACATGGTACATTTGTAAAATGGCCAATTTGGGATCTGTCGTGTTTTTTTGGAGGGGGGGTCCTACGTTTTTGGGGCGAAAAAAAGCTACTGTGTTCGAGAACAAACATTACTCGTGATGTCATGGTTATTACATCATATTCTTTTCGGGTTCTGAGATGTTTTGGGGGGTCTTTTGTTTAGGCTACATTTTGCGTTGGAAGCATCCATGACGTAACATGCCTTATCGCACACGACATAGTACGAGGGCCAATTTTGGCTCCGTCATGGTTTACTTTAGTAGTCCGGGTTTAGCTATGACATACAAACTTGGCCACCAATGATTTCGTTATATCATCCGTGTTAAAGAGCAAAGATGTTTACGACGTAATATGCCTTATGGCACGACATTCGTAGGAGGGGCAATTTTGGCTCTCGGTGTCATGGTTTACTCTGGTAATCCGTAGAGTTATGGAATGTAATGGGTGTTGGAATGTGATGGGTGTTGGGATGTAATGGGTGTTGGAATGTAATGGATGTTGGAATTCGTGGGCTTAGCAAAAGTATTTTTTAAAGATAGGCTACGTTTCGCATTGGAAGCACAAATATTCTTCGTGATATCATCGCGTCAAAGAGCAAAGATATCCATGACGTAACATGCCTCATCGCATACGACATAGTACGAGGGCCAATTTTGGCTCCGTCGTGGTTTGCTTTAGTAGTCCGGGTTTAGCTATGACATACAAACTCACCCACCAATGATTTTCGTGTTTGCATATATGACGTATACTCGTGATTCTACACGCAATCGAGACTCAAGGTCATTTGGTTGGCTATAAAAACGGAACACGGTTGAGCTAGAATCAAACCACTGAGAAAGCTACGACTCAGAAGAACTCGAGAGAACCTAAGAGAAGTCAAGAGAACTCAAGAAATGGCCCTTTCTAAGGAGAAACAAGAAGACTTTCCACCACAGGTAGCGGAAAACTGTGCATGTTTGGCAATGAGATGTCGCGACGCAGACCAGATGTCAGATTTGTATAGAGTATTTTTTCTGCATAGAATCGAGAGCATCACGAAGCGAGTGAAATTGTTGGTGAAGTGCCTGTGCGAGTATCACTCTACTTCTTCGTTTATGTACTATATCTTCAGCAGATTGACAACCCCCGATGCTTCGAACAAGAACCTATTACTGAAGTTCATGCTTACCCTGGGAGGCTCGAGTGTGAATCTTTCGGCATTCAATTTGAACATCGCAAGTTCGTCTAAATTATCTTTTTTAAAAAACTGTACGTTGCCACCAAACATTCCAGAATTTGCAAGCGAATCTGTGTTGTCGAGACGGTGTCAAGTCATACTGAAAGAATCACAATCAGAAAGGATCTACGCCTCTTGGGAAAAGACCATGCTGAAACTGCACGAATCTTTAAACGTCCAAGTTTTAACAGACCAGGCATTGATGAGAGCAATGCTAGCCTGTAAGATTTTGACTCTTCTTGAATTGAAAAACGGGAGTAAAGCATTCAAAATTAGCGAGAGAGGAAGGTTGTTATTGGATGAAGTGTTTCCTTGTAACCTTGAAACCACGAAAGCCTAGCCGGCAAGTGCTATGTGCCTGCATGAATTCTTTGAATGGATACAACGGAATGACGTAGTTCAGACAGCTGTGGACGAATTTATATCCAAAAACCAAACGACTGCTAAAAACTTTGGATATCGTTTGCAGGGAGTGAAGATTAATTCGCCCGAAAGTATAATCACGATGGTGTCTCTAAAGACGCACGATGTAAACAATTACCGGTGTCGGTACGATCACGAACAGTGCGGATTTGTATTACCCGTGGGCCGTGGTGGAGTGTTAATCGGAATGCCTGTGCTGATGAAACTAATGATGTTGTGTTCGATGGCCTATGTATATGTCCATTACAGCAATAGCGGCAATTTAGATCGAGATTCGTTGATCGCTTGTATGCTATATCATTTGAAAACGAACACCTCGTTAGGATCGAAGAAAGTGCCTTTACACAAAGTCGACAGTCTGTTGGAGAAACATTTATCTACAGCGAGAACCATGGACGTAACCACTGTCGTTATACCTTTATCTGCATCTGATTATCGCACACCGAAAGGGACTCACAAGAACAGGAAAAAGAAATTGGTGTGCAAGGTCGCGAAGCCCACTGAAAAACAAGACATTAAGTCCTTTGTGAGGAATTGTGAAGATAAATTCAGGAAAACGAAATGCGACACTAGTTTTACTGAAACGCATGATGCTGTAGTCGAGAAACTACTAAAAAAGGGGGCAAAAGATTTTAAACTTTGTATAAGCGATATCCCCATGGGCATGGGAACGAGGCAGAAATCAAACGAGAACGAATCGGAGAAATTAAGTCCTTTGTGAGGAATTGTGAAGATAAATTCAGGAAAACGAAATGCGACACTAGTTTTACTGAAACGCATGATGCTGTAGTCGAGAAACTACTAAAAAAGGGGGCAAAAGATTTTAAACTTTGTATAAGCGATATCCCCATGGGCATGGGAACGAGGCAGAAATCAAACGAGAACGAATCGGAGGAATGTCCCCCGGCAGTAGGGGACAAGAGAAAGTTGTTCGCGATCTGTAGCGATGACAAAGATGATGGTGATCTCCTTGCAACAGATTCGTCGCATCCGGTTTTTTCACAAAAGAAAATGCCGATCACGACGGGTAAAACCGCGTCAAAGGACCTGATCGTTGTCAAGAAGCCACAAACCGGACAGTGAGTACAAAAATGAAAGTGACAGTGACAACAGAGAAAGCGAAAGCGAGAATGCTTGCATTGAACTGAGCGACTGTAGTGGAGCTGAAAGTGTTTGCGATAGCGAAGGAGACGAAGAACCAGTTCTGCTAACAACGCGATCTCAGAACAGGCTATCACCCCTCAACTCGCCAAACAAATCGTTGCGAGTACAAGTTTCCCCGATGAAGGTATCACCAAATCGTCGTAAGCCCAGAAAGGACCAAAAAATCCAAAACACGGCGGCCGACTCGAATGAATGGCAATTAACGTCACCAAACAGATGCGTTCAGCCACGACTACTTCGTGGTGAGCAAAACTCGGCGAGTGATTTGAAATCAACAACGCAAGACCAATCTTCCATTTCTGATCGAGATGAAGAAATGTCGGATGTGGAGGCTGGAACCGAGTCATACTCGGTGCGTGTATGTGAGCGGCGCGTTCCGGCTTTGCATTCTAAGTCCACAGACGACTTAACAGAAAGATTCCACGAAACATTCAAACTGAAGCTAGCTATGATCAAAGAGAACAAAAGTTCACAAAACGACACACCCTTGAGAAAGCAAACAAAACCTGGACAAAAATACATTGACAAACGTGTAAAAAAAAAAACCCAACAAAACCCTTGGATGCTGCATCTGTACTCGAATGGTGAGGTCAATTGAACACAATCAGCAAACGAAGACGAAACTATCGACATTCCAAAAAAAGGTAGTGGCCATAAAAAAATCAAAAAACACACGAGTTCTTGTCTACTCAAAAATCGTATGGATACAAAAACACATATAACACACAAAGAGGAAAAAAGTTCCAAATGCAGTTGACACAAACAACCACATCAACAAAATCCCTGCTGAAATGATCCCCAACTGTGAGACAAAGTCGAAACCATTCGCCAAAAGATTTTTTCCTACTCTTCGTCTTTGACAAAGAAAAAAAAAAAGCGATGTGGAATGAAAGCCAGAACTACCAGCGGCCTGAGCGCTTACCAGCCCACGGCATTTCTTTTGGTCGAGGCAGCGTCGACCTATCCTCTTTTTTTTGGTCTCGTCCATCCAAATTCACCACTCACTCACTAGCACCAAACCATTCTTTTTTTGAAAAAAAAAATACAACAAAAAAAATTCACGTGCTCTTAACATTCATAGAAAAAAGGTTCATGTGGTCCTCTGATGTTTTCAACCTGTGTCTTTTTGCTTGCTTCAACGAAACCACAAGCACACCTTTTTTAGGACTGGTGTTGAAGTCGACTATGGCGGACGTGTTTCAATCGCTCTGTTAAAATTTCTCCGCCTTGGTCCCGAATATGGCCTTTTTTCACTAATTAATAATTTAGTAATGCCTAAAAACAAACCAAAAATATCCTGTGAAGCTTTCAAAGAAAGAAAAATGAAGCGTACACGCGAAGGAAGCTCACAAACCGACGAGGAGGTCTTGGAGGATGACAGCCATGGCTGCCCAAAATGCAAGTCAACAAATACTCGTCTTGCTGAAATTGATGAGAACCTTGAAAGACTACTAAAGTTAACAGACGAACTTGAAATTTACAAGAGCCGATTTAAATTCCTCGAAGATGAACAGAAGAGCATGCAAGAAAGACTCAAAAGTTCTCAAACTGAGATAAAAGAAATGCAAGGTTTACAAGATTGCTTCGTTGAACAACAGAAGACCACTGAAGCTTCACTTCAACGCGTTCAACGTGATTTTGCTGAATTGCAACGCCGTCATATTAAATTAGAGTGTCACAGCCGTAGAGGTAATTTGAAATTCTATGGAATAAAAGAACGCGAGCATGAATCGAACGAAGACACAGAAGATTTATTGGGGATTTTTTTACGCACCGACTTAAAGATCCCTAAAGAGGACGAGGAAAGTATCAAGTTCGATAGAGTGCACAGGACATCAGCTCGTCGAGTATCGTCTAGCAATCCGAATTCTAAGCCACGACCGATTATCGTTAAGCTTTCCAGCTTCCATGACAAAGTGTTTATTAAATCTTTCATCAAAAACCTTACGAAAGGCTGCAATCTTGGAATTTCTGACGACTTTCCAGAGGTGGTGGAAGAAATGAGGAAAAAGCTGTACCCAGTACTAAAAGCCGCCAAGCAAGAAAAGCGTACTGCATTTTTCAAGGTAGAAAGGCTAATTATAGATGGGTCGCTTTACCCCGGCCCTGACACAAGTGCTTTCCCGCTCTACGGGCATTTAATGGACGTATAAATTAGCTTAGAAACTTTTATGTTATTATGCACGGCCATATTTTAGGGGCCAGTAGTGCTTAACAAACCAAATTCGCTCGATGCGCAGTCAGTCAACACCACGCAAATTCAGAGGTAAGTCATGGAGTTTTTGTTCGTACCTCTTGTGTTTTTGCTTTCTTTCTTGTGTTAAGTTGTAGTGTTGCAGATTGTCTTATGTGAATGTTAACTGCACGTGTGTATGTTCAATAAAGTTGCAATTATTCTAAAAAAAAAATTAAAAAAAAAGCACACCTTTCAAAAATAAATCTCCATGAGAGGTGGCAGTAGCAGCAGCAACAGAAAAACAAGCTTTATAGACCTGAAAAAGGACGACAAGGTGGATGCAGAATTGCAAAAATCTCCTGAACACTGCTGACTTAAATCATGGACGCTCCAGGGACGTTCGTCAAAGGGCACAAAGATGTGTCTTCTCTTGTCGTGTCACACAAGTCTTGCTGCTTTCTCACCACATCTTTTAAAGAAGATGGTATTGGTCTCGTCACCAACCGTGCACGCGTTAGCACTCCTTTAAAACAAAGAGTGTTGTGCTAATTCCGAAGTAGCTAACGTGGGTTTTTTTTCTGGAGAGCCCTAACTTTTGGGAAGCGCGAATCGAAGCCAGTGATCAGAGCAAAAATACATTCTGTTAATGGAATTTGTGAAAAGACACTTTTGTTGAAACTTCACTCTTCCAGTGGACAAACTTTTGAGTTATTATACTTGTCGACAATGTATTCGAGAAGTGTTTCCAGATTAACGCAACCAGCTAGTTAGATTTCAGATTTTTCTCTAGTTACATCAATTGTCCTTCGTTGCTGCGATGCATAATTTGAACCCAAGTTACCCTGGTGAAAAAATGTTCATTTCTTCAAACGCCGCTAAACACCACATCCGATATACAAACTCGGTCATAGCCGGTCCTATCAACATGAGCTGCAGTAAATTCCAAGCTAGTAGCCAGAAGAGATCTGACCGAACAAAAGAGCGGCACCAAGATATCAGAGTCAAGAAACCAGCACAGCTCGTGGTGAAAATACCGTTGGACCTTTTACCACAGGACACCCAACTCCGGTTGCGACGCGAGCAAACTCAAAACTTGGATGCTTCTATAAGCTACCAAAGAGAGTCACAAGATTTGAAAAAAGAAGAAGAAAAAGAAGAGGTGACAACGAATTTTATAGTATAAAGGATCTTCAAAAATACGCAGCGTAATATCACGGGATAATTTGCCTTTGACGATCCGATCATGAGATAATTGCCGTAATTTTACGTTCTAGTCAAACTTGAACGAGTGATGTTAGCTCACGTGAATATCCGTCAGCGTAGGAGTGTGAAATCATTGATTTTCTTAAACTTGACATCAGTTAGCCTAACAACACATCGAAGCAGGTAAACTATGTCATCATGCGAAACCAAATACCTTTCCCAAAAAAGAAGAATTAAGGATGACATCAATGCTTTTTTTGTTTATTGACGTCAAGAAAGTATCTCTCTGGCTAATAAAATGAGCCTTATAAACCAAAGTTTTTAGACGAGTTCGAGAAACTAAAACGACAAGATCGCTATGAGACATCTATTAGCTTAGTTATTTCCCCTGTGATTCTCGCCATGGCTTTGGATCGATGTTATATTTGCGCAAAGGAAGAATGGGAGGCGCCAATGTTCAACAGAAATGGCGTTGCCTTCCATGGAGACTGTGCCACTAGGTTGAAGAATGACCGGTGTTTCTTTTGTCTAAAAGAGGAATGGGGGTTGTCAATTTCTGACAATGGCCTTCGTTTTCACTCGGAATATATCACTAAGCTCCAACATGCAAACCTCGGAGAGCTCGACCAAGTGTGCCTTATCCTGGACTTAGATGGATTCATGATCGGCAATCAATGTTACTGTCGCGAACTTGGCTGGGTGAATCGCGAAAACGAATGTGGTAATTATAGATTAAAAATGCCATGTCGTTTTCGCGATTTGAACGATGCCGACAGACGAAGGGCCGTTTTCGTGTCCAAATTCGTGATAGGTCTACCTTTTGACACCAGATTGGAGGAATGTCCGATTGATTGCAAAGACCTTGCAAACATAGTGGAGCCTTTATATTTCAAGTCGAAGAGCGAGTAAAGGAATCTGCTTGCCTACAAAGGTGGCCACTTGGAAAAAGACTTACTAAAATCTTTGGGCATCCCTTCAATAAATTTGGAAGATCACAGATGTCCCAGGTATCGCCAGCTAATAGAGACTGGGTACAAGCGGATAAATGGGAGTGGACAGCACAAGATACACTGCCCAATGGACGAGTGTTGTGCATTTTTTAAATGGTTCACACTCAAACTCCAAAGGCATTCGTTCAGAGCCGGAAAGTCCGTTTTGATGTGAATGTTTGTGTCTGGTCGCTCTTGCATTGATCGATTCCCAATAAAATTCGCAATGGGCCACACTGATTATAATGTCATGGATCACGGCATGAAACTCAAACATTCTACGCCAAGTAAACAATAGATTGCGTCCATCCGCTTTTTTTTTCCAATTTCGTAAACCATTTTACATTCGATTATACACAAGCAAATCATGAGATTGCGTCATCAAGATGGCGTGTTTTCTGATTTCAAAAAAATGTATAAATTGGCTGAGCCATTTCAATGCCAAGCCTCCAGGAAGTCTTTTGTGATAGTCAACTGCCTTGCCATCTAGAGAGGCTTGATAAATTGCAAGGGATAGTTGTTGTTAATCAAGACTTTGATTGCATGTTGCTTTTCTTTGTGTTTCCCTCTATTTGTTGATGGGATCTTCTCCGTTCTATCAAGGAGTGTCTTGATCTTTTGTGTTGAGCTGGGTGATAAGAGTAGAAATCAAGATATTTGTCAGTGTGTGTTGGCTTCCGGTACACGTTGACCTGTATGCGACCATTTGGTTTAACTGTTGTAGTGTCTAAAAAGGAGAGACCGTAGTCTCTTCCAGCCTCACTAATAAATTGTATGTGTGGGTTAATAGAGTTGAGGTGAGCATGGAACTCCTGCATGTACTCCTTTGACAGACCAAACGTGGCTGTCATCGACGTACCTATACCACCATCTTGGAGGGTGGGCGGCCATGGAAATTGCTCTTTCCTCTACAAACTCCATCACCAGGTTGGTTATGGTGGCATTCACAGGCGAGCCCATGGCCCATCGAAATGTTTGACGATAGTGCTTCTTTTCATAAGTAAAATAGCTATGCCGCAGAACGAACTCTAACAATCGCATTATGTTACCCTTGGAAACGTTGGTGCGTGCTACTAGGTTGTTATTGCGGTCTAATTTTTCACCAAAAGTTTTTACATACATTTTAAAAATATATTTCCTCCAATAAGAAAAAGAGTTGACTATTTTTGCTCTTTAACTAGAAATTCACCAAAGATGGACTGCAGATCTCTTTGGGTTTCTTTGCTGCTGAAGCCACCACCATCAAAGTTACAAAGACCACTGGAACCATGGCAAGAGTACAAGAACATTTACAAATGCTGCCATGGCCATGACAAATTAGCCAATTTAATCATCAACTTAGCCAAAGAAGTACATGTAACCTAAGACCAAGCACAGGTAATTATTTATGACCTTAGTTATTTACATTATTCCCCTTGGCTTTTATGAGTGGTCAACTTACTGTATGTTAAGTTTAGTAGATCCTGTATGCCTTCCTGAGCCAAAGTCAGAGCCACAGCCAGGGCTGCAGTCACAGCTGCAGTCAAAGTTGTACTCAGAACAACAGTCAGAGCAAGTGGCAGTGGCAGAGCTACCATCAAACCTGCAAAGACCATTAGATCCATGGCAACAATACAAGGGCATTTGCACATGCTGTTGTCAACAAAACAGATTACTTCATCAACCAACCCAACAAAGCAGACATGAGAAAAGGACAAGCACGGGCAATTATTTCACAACTCAAGTATTTTAGCTGATTTTAACCCTTTCACCAGTCTGAGCCTCTTTAGCAGCTTATTAATTTTCTGCCCCATAGGAACTGGGCCGCTTTAGTGGCGTTCGAACGCTGAGGTAATGATCAAGCTCAAAACAGAATAGAAACCCTTAAGAGGGGATTACATGTATTTCTCAATATTGTAAACCCATGGAAGATTGCATTAGACGGATTTCCGTCATGTGCATACAAATGTTGCAAAATAATGGCATCAAAGTCAGTTTTAAAGGTACCAATAAATTCTTTGGTCGGATAGTTTGTTGTTCTGATTCTGTATTTATGTCTTCCGATTCAGAGGATCCTTTTAGTCTTTCTGGAAGCCAATTTGAGCTAGATTTGGACGATATTTTTGGTGAAAGTAACAAGGAAGATGGCAATTTCGAAGGATTCGTTAAAAACGAAATTCCATCTGAAATTCAGCGTCAGTGGTCGCGAACAGCTGACGACAACTGCCAACATTTTACAGAATTTAATGCAGTAAATACTGGCCCTACGAGAAACAACAGAGGAAAGAACCCAGGCAACAGTTTTGGTTTCTTAAGACATGGACCAACAGGAATGCCACTAAGAAGTGAAGCGAAAATCCAAGGCAACACAGAACTCAATGGACCCCTGTGGAAAACACAAGCGAGCTTCAAGCATTTTTTGGCGTATTGATGGCAATGAACGATTTGATTGAAAAGGCACGTTATGAAAACTATTTCGAAAGAAATGAGCAGTTCTGGTTGTTCCATTTGCCTGGTTTTTGGAAAGTTTTCAGCCAACAAAGATTCAACCAAATCAAACGATACGTTTTTTTAGTGATCCCGGCGCTAAAATTCCTCCGAGAATTAATGAAGATTTCAATCGTATCTATAAGGTCAGGCCTTTCCTTGACTATTTAACGTGAAAATGTTGCACTGAATACAACTGTACTGTACAATACTCTTGATGAAGCGATGGTTCCTTTCAAAGTCAGCTTGGGATCAAGCAACGAATTGCTTTCAAGCCTGTTCCTTGGGGCATCAAACTGTGGCTGCTTATCAATGCAAACAATTTGTACCTTACGAATGTTGAGGTTAAACACGGCTCTAACGCTGTTTGCCAAAACGTACAACACGTTATTTTCGATTGCGTTTTTATTGCTCTTGCCAACCATTTGCGCTTGTGTCCCTCGCTTTGGGACCACACGGTCATACATGATATTCACACCATGAACGATGGTGAGCGCATGACGCTTTCCGAGATTTTTCGACGCACGGATATGTTCAAAGTTGGACACTACGAAATTCTCAAACTTTTCGTCATATACTTGGTTTCCATATTTCATTTCATCGGATGTACTCTGGAAGATGTCGATTATCTAACCAACATAGAATGCTTGGTATTTAACGTGATGGACCAAGAATTTCGTGCAATGCACATTGATGCCAACTTTCTTGGAAGAGGAAGGTTTTTCGATAACATTCAATCCCTAGTGCACATGTTAGCAATGCACAGAGCTGTCTTGACAGTTCTCCGATGCATTTACACATTTTGATTGCAATGGGAGGAACACGATCCCGACAAGGAGACGTTAGAGGACTATAATCAAGGAATGTTGCAATTGATGATCCATGATCTCGAGACCATGATGTTACATGAATTGGTGCGCCGTGTCCAAGAAGTGTATTGTCCTAGTCCAGCAGACTACATCATGATCGTCACTATGCAATGCTTCGACGAAAACCCTCACTTTCCCATGTTTCGTGCTATCATGAGATCACTGGTAGATCCCACAAACCTAGAAAACACGAGCGACGGACGTAAGATATTCATGGTTCCAAACGTAACGTATGCATGGCTCTGTGAAATTTTTGACAAACAGCGCATCAACTTTGAAAGGAAAGAATCCAAAACATTTTTGAAGCCATGATGACCTCCATCACCAGGGAGGGCATCCCCGTTATTACAAGATCAAATCGCCACGGGGGTTGTTCTGGCGAGACTGGGCATTCTGTATCTATGTTTGAACTATCGATCGATGCTAACACGGCATCAGAAGTCACCATTGAATCGGCCATGTTGAATTTGGTGACGAAGTTGACGGAAGATATTCAACAACGAATCACGAAGGCCGTACGAGAATCGCAATCCCCCGTTGTGCTTGATCGGTGGTTTAGAAATGAAATGGTGGATATCGAAACGAGACGATATGGTACGGATGCAAATCGGTTCTTTGGATTCTTGTCACACCTCATACTAAATAGATGGGCCTCCTGGTACACGCAACAAGTTGTAGGGAATTGTGAAGGGAATGCAAAAATTACCCACGTGCCTAGCGACTTTAATCATGCTCGATTAAAACTGATACCCCATTGGATGGTGCAATGTGCCAAGGATCCAAAGAACGTGAATGCAGACAATGGATACGTCCGTGTTCATCAAGTGGAGCGATGGCCTGTACTCGTCTCCACTATTCGTGATGTTTCGGTACAAGACACTTTCCAAGGCGAATTGGCGTCTGCTTCGGACAACGGATCTCTCTTACCATTTCACAAAGCAGGATGCACCGTCTACGTTCATCAAACACTCATGATACTCCGCTTAGGTGTGACTGAACTTGAAGCCAAGAAGTTGCGCAGTGCTTGTTCTGAACCCGACTAACCCATCAAGTATTGGACGTTCAATGCAAAACTACACCCAACACTTTAGGCGACCCTGCAAAAAAAGGTGTTTCGCGGATTGGCGTAAAATATACCACAACAGCCAATGCGTTAGTCTACAAACAAGATTTGGATGGGCGGGGCACTGGTGCATGGCTTCACCTCTCTCTTTTGTCGCGATTAGAAGGTGTTTTTTCTCCTTCGGCTGCCACCTCTCGGGACGCAGCTAAGACATTTGCCACAAGGTGCATGCGAAGAAATTTGACGGATCGAAAGACGCTACTGTATTTCAACAAGTGAGACACTGAACAACCTTTTGGTGTCATCAAAGTGGACGTTGCACGAGGAGGAGTGCTCCCTCGTGTCAACCTACCGCGAGAAAAAAAAGCTGACGTTGTCATGGCCAGCATGGCCATGATACGAGGTCACAGTGCATCTCTCGGGATAAAAAGACAATGCGTCACGACCTTTTTACCCCAGCACGAGACAGCTTATGTTACCCAGAAATACATGGCTAGTACGGGAAAAGTCAAAAAAATCCAAGACCGTTGTAAAGCCAAACAAACTAAATACTTGGCTGTGGCTTTTAAAAGATGACCACACAAATGAAACATGCATCAAAAACAAAACCAGAACATTACACCAATAGAGACCGGCATGACATTTTGCCCAAGTACTAGCCCTTCCCCACAGCTCATGCATAATAGACTAATGCCCCGGTTCACACCACACCTTAAACACGTTTTCAAGATGTTTAGTTAAACATGGTCTCAAAGTGTTTTCTTTTTAAATAATGTATACTGATTTTTGTTACCTAAAAGCTTAGCACAGATCAAAGCATGTATTGAAACCCATCTGAATCTCACATAAAAAGCCAGTCCTCCATTTTTCTGCACTTTGTTAATACCAGGTTAATTTAACATGTCTTGTTGGTGTGAATGGGTTACACGCCAAAGGCCAAGGTCTCTGGCATTGGGCAGCTGCTAGTTAGTTAAAGTTGAAGTTGGCTGCAGCAGCAAACTGTAACCAGTCCCACCAGTCCCAAACTAAGACCATGTAATACCTTGGAAGAAATTATAACTTTTCGCCATGTAGCGACGTCCTCTTTCACTTTTACGTGCATTCCACCGCTACAAACTAAGACCATGTAATACCTTGGAAGAAGAAACAACTTTTCGCTGTGTAGCGATGTCCTCTTTCACTTTTACGCGCATTCGACCGCTAAGCAAGCAGATATCCCACAACAACAAACCCCTGCACATTTACTGAGAATCCAAGACTCCATCCGTAAGTTGGTGAAGAATTTCACTTACTCTATCTGGCATCTTGTTGCCTCATTGAAACAGTCAGAATCAGTGCTGCTGAAGCCACCATCAAAGTTACAAGGACCACTGGAACCATGGCAAGAGTACAAGAACATTTACAAATGCTGCCATGACAAATTAGCCCATTTAATCATCAACATACCCAAAGAGGTACATGTAACCTACGACCAAGCACAGGTAATTATTTATGAACTTAGTTATTTACATTATTCCTCTTGGCTGTTATGAGTGGTCAACTTACTGTATGTTAAGTTTAGTACATCCTGTATGCCTTCCTGAGCCAACGTCAGAGCCACAGCCAGAGCTGCAGTCAAAGTTGTACTCAGAACCACAGTCAGAGCCAGTGGCAGTGGCAGAGCTACCATCAATCTTGCAAAGACCATTAGATCCATGGCAACAATACAAGGGCCTTTCCGCATGCTGTTGTCAACAAAGCAGTCCACTTCATCAACCAACCCAACAAAGTAGACACGAGAAAAGGACAAGCACAGGCAATTATTTCACAACTCAAGTATTTTAGCTGATTTTAAATGTCTGTTGTGACTCAATTTCATTTGAAAGTTATTGTGTGTTAATCTGTACTGGACTTCCTGTTAATGTTTTGTGGTCACCATGACTTCTTTGTTTGTGGCGTGAGCATTCCATGCATGCAAAGGGCACTTTTTTATTACTTCCTTTACATTACATAATGCCAATTTTATAATATCCCACGAAAATATTTACAGTTCTGTGAAACGAGGGGGGGTTTATGACCTAAAGGTTTAAGGTACATTTTAATAAAATATTTCTTCCAGTTAAAAAAGAGTTCGCTATCATTGTTTTCTCCTACACTAGAAATTCTTTTAAGCTTGGACTATATCTCTTTAGGACCCTTTGGACCACTTTAACCATCTTTTCTTGGCTTTAACAAGGAAGAAGTTAACTTGAAAGTGAATGTTATCATTCATCCGGATACAATTCAAGTGAAGAAATTTATAAATCTTTTTCTGGAATTTAGGTCTTGATTATCAACAAACGTTTTGACTGAAACCATCAGTCTTCATCAGTGAAGTTTGTCACGTGATAGTTCACTATCATCACGTGACAAACGTCGAGGAACGGAGGCGAGGGCCCGGTCCCAAGTGTGAGACAGAGAGTTAACTGTGTAACTCACAAGTTGCCATCACTGCAAAATGGGTTATGACATGGAATGCAACCCAAACACAATATTCAAAACACCAAAATGCCACACATTAAGTGGAAGCAAACAAAATTGCATCAGGAATCCCTGACTAGAGGTTAAACTACAGTGCAGTTCAATTTGGATACCAGTGCTCGACCTTAGCAGTGACCACTAGCCCAGGGATAGTAAAAAATGGGTTTGGGCTAGTATTTTTAGAACTATTAGCCACCGGGCTACTGGAGGTAGAACAGCTTTTGGAAAGACAAAAAAAGAACAAAAATCAGTTTTAGTTGATCACGACAGAGACAAAGAAATTAAAAAAAACTTATCTCGCATTTTGGGATAGATTACTCCATTTGTGGTCAGTCTGTGAACACAAAAGGACTGGAAGGAGGACTGAACACTAGTGGGACCCAGAAATTCACGGAGAGGTCGCCATCTTGTGATATGTTGATGACAATCTTTGATTTTGATTGGGCTCTCAATCAGTAAGAAGATGATAGAATCTTTTTTCCAAGAAATGAGATACTCTCAAGAAGAAAGGAAGTAAAGGAAGATGAAGCACAACCAAGCAACTCAAAACCAAAATATCCTGGCTATAATGCCACTAGGGGAGCTGCCCGATGGATAAATTCAGAGGAAAGGCTAAGGAGACCAAAAAGAATGTTCACAGACTAAAAGGACTTAATATGTGGAATGCTGAAGGCATGCCACATCTTAAAACCAGTCGACTGTCTTTTTTTTTGTTTGTGGTTACAAATGTGCATACCCCACGGATATTGAATTAAGCTCCAATCGGGTGAATTTACTTTTATACCCTTCAGTATTTCCAAACTTCCCTGTCGGGATTACAACACATATACCTTTCCCAGCCTTCAAGATTATCTGCAAGCGTGTTAGACCACTTGGGCACCATGACGCACTTCCGTCATCTAGATGAAAGGAAACATTTACTGTGGAACCTTTCTGCCTGCCATGATAGACACAGTATTAAACTGTTTGATAAAGTGGACAGATGCTTTTTCTTTGAGAAAAGCAAGCTTTTAAGGTAAAGAGAATTTTCTATGTTATTTCTAGATCTTGCTTCGTACTTGTGTGTTCCACTGTGAACATTAGTTTGCATAGAATGAACGAATACTTCATTAGAAGTATTTAGCAGGGAAAAGCGGAAAACGATGTTGACAGCGAGTAAAACCAGCCAAAGCTATTACGGGTAACCCATTAAAAGCTTTGTCCGAGGAAATAGGAAGCAGGTGGAAACTTTTCTTCATTTTTTTTCTTTTCCCAGAGGTGGGAAGAAAAAAGGATTAGCGCCACATGGTCGTTATTTTCGAAACCACAGAGCCACAAAAATTTTAAAACGTTAATGTACTTAAAATTTTATCAATATTCCACTCTTTATTTCGTACAAAATATATTGCCTTTTTGTGTTATTTAAGCGGTTGATTCAAAGCGAGTATTGAATACATAAAAGGTCATTATGTCAGTCATGGAATGTGTCGACATTTCAACTTTCATTGGTAGGGAAATAACTACCGTACTAAACATAGCCGTGGATAACGTAATTCTTAAATTAAGTGACGCGTGTGACTACTTTGCTAGGCCTTTACTCGAGTAAAAAACCAATTAAATTTAATCGCGACTTTTAGGAAAGAAAGCTGTAAGTTGTTAAAAGTGTTATTATCGTATCATTCATACCCATAGATATCCTGATGACAGTTCCAGATTAATTAAGACCATTACGTCATCAGAGATTCCTCGGAGATTTCACCTTGGCTACAAGTGCAATAGGTTCGTGTGCAGTCGCTGTTGTCAGTTGTTGTGCTACAGATTGATCAGGTGATTTTGTGTTTATAGTCATAGTGAATCAACAAAGACTGCTTTGGAATGTGTACTACGTTGCGACTATAGTGGTAAGAAAACAGATAAATTGTCAAAGCGCGGTTTAAGATCTGAAAGATCTTCTTGTTCTTAGTTTTGTCGGTGAGCAGACCCAAACTTCCACTCAGCCATATAGTCAGTGGGACTTCGAATCAACTTATTCATAAAATTTTATGAATATTCCACTCTTTATTTAATAAAAAATTTATTGCCTTTTTGTGTTATTGAAACACCTCATGACAAACGAGTATTGAATACATAAAAAGCCATTACGCAATGATTTTTGTCATATCGTTCATACCCATACATAGATTGTATCCGAAGAAAGGTCCAGATTAATTAAGACCATTACGTCATCCGACATTTCACAACGGCTATGATTGATGGTGCAATCGGAGTTTTCACAAGGGCTATAAGATGGTGTGCAGTTTTTGTCAGTTGTTGTGCTACAGATTGATCAGGTGATTTTGTGTCTATAGTCATCAGTGAATCAACATGGACTGTTTTGGAATGTGCACTACGTTGCGACTATAGTGGCAAGAAAACTAATACATTTTCAAAACGCCGATCTTCTTGTTAAGGCTGTCCTGGATGTAGATTCAAAAACGTCAATAGCTAATACTAGTATTAGTAAGACTGCCAAACATATCATCACAAACGGTAATTACAGCATTCTGAAGCAGTTCTGCCATCACAATAATCTTTTGGTAAAAAATTTATTCTTACCCTTTGTAATATTAAAACCAGACTGAAGTCTTTCCTTAATTTGTAAATTTGTAAATATGTAATTATGATGCTTGTTTTAGTTTTTAATTCCAGGAAACGTTATAGGGTCAACCTCGTGTTTCCTTTTCATGATGTATTTTTATATTTTATTTTTTCATTGTGAATAAATTATGCTTATGCTTATGCTTAATGGTAACACCGGTAAATATTCAGTGTTCACTACATGGATGAATTACAAAGATGATCAATTACTCTACAATGAAGGCACATTCTGTTCAAGTTGAAAAGAAATAAACAATGTTGTAAGGCCAGGGTAGCCCCAGCTGCCTTGTAAATGCTCTGCTAGGGGCAACTCGCCTACCCTGGACAACTTTTTACTTGATTCTAGACCCTTTGAATATTGACACCAAACGGCCATGATGGCCGATCGCTTACATCGTGGGGCTGCCCGCGGTGCTAAACAGAGATATACTTTGTCAGAAACCGAAAATATTTTGACTGCAAGGTCGGCAAGTCCTCTCGTATTTCGTTCTCCCACACCTGATGATGATGACGAGTCAAAGCAAACATCCAGACTGGACAAAAATAATGACTTGCAATCGGGCAGGAAGAAACGAAAGCTGTCAAGTGACTCAGATTTGATCCAGAAAAAAGGCAAAGAGAAGAAAAAGACAAAGTGTGTATGATCCAATGACAAGGTAGAAGAGATGCTCAAGTTTGTGCGAGAGTACAAATCGACCTGTGACTTTCAAGGTATTGCCTTTGAAGCACATCTCCAGTCACTGCATACTGAAGTGAGATGATGTATGGCGAGTTCGTACCCTGATGACTTTGGAACGCCAAGCCTTACCGAAACGGAAACAAGTATTAAGGATATGGCCAAAGAGGAATACGAAAGTTTCAAATCATTCAAAATGATGAGGAAAAGTTGGCAATCAAGAAAGGCTATGATAGAATCAAAGAAAAGGTAAAGAACATTCATCAAGATTACTGGACTGCGGTGAATGAGGGAAGTCTTAGTGGCATCAGGAAAATAATGGTAAGGAAAATTTCAATCTCCTTAAACTCTTTTTCCACAGGGGGGCCTCAATCCGATACGCTGAAGTATCGGGTTTGTAAGATTCGTAGCGCAGCGCCCTTTTCATCGATCGCGCTGAAATTTGGCGTGTTTACTGGGGAGATATAGCCCCAGTTTCCCTGAAAATCTCGGCTTTCTAGCTTTCATTACGCCTACATGACGTCCATTCTAATTCAGGCAATTTGAGCCGATGCGATGACCAAATTTTCAATCGATCGTGGAGCTCTCGCGAAGCGGTTTTTCTAAAGTTTTTCAGCCAAAAAATTACACTACAGGCTTCGGAATAGATAAAGAAAAGGATTTGTGGTTCATTGGATGGGATTTCAAGCGTTAAAATCGCTGAAAAGGTAAGAAGCAATTGCGTGTCTGGGAGCACATGTCCTTTGAACCACAGGCGCCCCAAGCTGAAAATATGTGGTGTATGCGACAGTTTGTGTATATAGAGAATTGTATGGGAAAATCACCGATCGTAAAAAAATTGTGTAAATAACTATCTCATTTGAAATAAAGTTTTCCTACCTCAAATGTGTGACCAACTTGTCTCTTTTGGCGAGTTTCGAGCCATTCTGACGCCGTTTAGTGAAGTCATCCGGAAGGCCGTTGCTGAAATAATGGGAAGGCCGGTGACTCCATCCATCGCTGGCCAGACCTCACTCCACAAATCGTTTTCTCCTCAACAGGAAAAGTCCCGAATCGCAATAAAAACAACAGTTCCATAAAGCCCAATAAATTTCACTCCAAATATGTGTGTTTCGGCGGCCGAAAGACTCGTGGCGAACGAAAACTTTGCCTTAAAATTCACCTCTTCGGCTTTCCTCAGAGGCTTGTGACCGGGTAGTCAACAACGGAAACTCGCAAGATGGTTTCAGCCTCAACTCTGATTGGTCCATTTGAATTTGACCGCGTGCTGGCAACACGACCGTGCGTAATTGACCTTGAAATGGCCAAATTTGTGTGGAAAACTGATTTTAGACCATTTTAATGTTATTTTTGTTAAATTTTTTTACTTCAACTTTCGTTTTTATAAAATATTGTAGTTCTATGTATAAAAGTTATATGTTTTGGAAAGCTTATTTTCATAGCTTTAAAATGATGTATTTTTTTCCTCCTAACTGAAAATACTTTTTGAGAAAAAAAACATTTTTTTGTGATGACTGACTTTGCCAGGAAATTCCTGGAAATTCCAAAATCGAAAAAGAGTTAATGAAATTTGGGGAGGCTCTCCTGCGACAAGCACAATCCTATTTGGTATTGACAGTGACGTGATGGAACAATCAGTTCAAGGTGAAAATGACAGTGAAGTTCAAGGTTTTTGATTTGCCTTGAGTGGAGTTGAGTGGAGTTCAGTTGATTTGTAGTGTCCTCAATAAGTGCTGAAGTGCTATTGAATTGACGCTTAAATAAAGTTTATTATTATTATTATTATTATTATTATTGTTGTTGTTATCATCAATCATATTAATCAGTCAATAACTTTATATTTTCTTTATGATCATAACAAAATAAAGTAAAAACCAAATGTATGGTTCGTGCATGGACAAGGTGATGACAATTGAAGAGAACTTTGTTAAAATCGAGCTGATAGCTTATAATAATATCAACCCCTGTATACTACAAATGGTATGGCATAAAATGGCTGGCAGTTAACCTTGGCAACTACCAGCAGGTAAAAAGTTGAAGAGGTTATGGTCATATCTTATTTATAATGTTGCGAATTTTATATAGAAACAAATTCAATTTACTGATTGATGTAATAATATTGAAGTGCCTTTACAAAATCCAGTTCAGTATCTATTGGCAAAGGAAAGAAAAGAAAAGAAATATAAAAATTTGAGTCTTATGGTAGGTAACATCCTACAATAATATCTGTTCCACAAGTTCAAATAATTCATCATATTGTTACATTCGGTAAAGTTATTTGCTAAAATTAATTCATATTTACAATATTTTGATTTTTGTAACATTTAGGCATTTTAGCAGAGATGTATCCAGAGTGCGTCATTACTTCCTGGGACGCACTCGTTTTCCTTTTGGACGCATAGAATATGGGATAAAGAGTCCAATTGGATGCAGAAAAAAAAAGAATGTTAATTTTTATGCCAAGGGCGAATGCCAGGTGAAACATGGGAATAGCGTATTAAACATTCCAATTTCTCATTTCTCTTATAGTGAGTGAAATGACAGAGAATCCAATGGTGAAGTGTGTTAAATTTTTGTTCTGTGCAACCCTGTTTATTCCAGGCGTGCATGTGTCATTGTCTCGGTTCTTGTTTTGCATGTAACTTGTCTGTTTTGCACATTATGCAACTTTTTTGGAGTTAATGCTAAAATTAACGTGTTGAACAGGAAACTTGAATGTATTCAATCGCTTGATTATTAACACTGACCACTGACCATTGTGGGAGGTGCGGTGGCCTCATGGTTAGTGCGCTCGACTCCGGATCGAGTGGTCCGGGTTCGGGGCCTGGCCAGGGACATTGTGTTGTGTTCTTGGGCCAGACACTTTACTCTCACGGTGCCTCTCTCCACCCAGGTGTATAAATGGGTACCGGCGTAATGCTGGGGGTAACCCTGCGATGGACTAGCATCCCATCCAGGGGGGAGTATAAATATTCCTAGTCGCTTAATGCTAGTGAAACCGGAGATAAGCGCCGGCCTGATGGGCCTTCTGGCTCGTAAGCAGTGACTTTACTTTTTATGGCAAAGTCACGGCCACACGGACCGACGATGACCTGTGTATCGATCGCTTACAGTTGTTTACTCTTTTGTTCCTAAATTGCACCTCAAGTGTTGTTAAAATCAATGATGCTCTTTTACGGAAAATTGAGAGTCAGTTCTGTGTTTTTTTTTTTCTGTGGAGATCTAGATCATTTATCAACTGGAGCCAACAGTTCCTTCAACGTACGGATTCCTTGAGACGTTTTCAGATGGAGCTTTGAGAGCCCATACATTTTGACTGATGAATCAACGGGTATAACAGTTTCAAAGAAATTGATCATTTTAAGTAGATATTCTTACGCGTGGGGAGGGATAACTTTATTTTTATGCAATTTAGAAATCTGAAAGGGTACTGCAGCAGCAATTAAGAGGCAACAGATCGAATATTAATTATTTAATATTAATTAGCTGGGCCCCCAAAATTTTGCAATGGATCCCCAAATTTTTCAAAAAGGGGTCCAGAGGAAAACCTGGATACATCTCTGTTTTAGAGTCTTCACATTCCCCATCCCCATACTTTTTTGGTGATGATGATGGTGATGATGAGACAGATAACCTATCAAGTATCAGTTAAAAAAGTGTAGAAGAAAGCAGGTGCTCAGAGGATGATTCTTCTAAAGCTAAAGCAAAGGGCAAGGTTAGAGTAAATACAGCTAAAATAGCTCAACTGGTTGACAACAAGAGAAAACACATGGAAAAAATCTTGTCTCAAGCACAACGGGATAAAATCCTATCGAGCACTGCTAAATGAGGTTGCCATGAAAAAGAATCTTCTGGATGCCTTTGCTCAGTCAAACAAGGTCTTTAAGACCTCAATGACAGAGACGACTGACTGCCTAACTTTGCTTGGCAGTAGTAGTGCATCTGCTATGCAAATGGTTGCAGTGGCTTTGTCAGGTCAACCACAATCGTTTCCCCTAGACCATGGACAATACATGGGGGCACCCACACCTGCTATGTTTGGCTCTGGTGTTAGTAACAACTACAGTGGCTCTCAGCCTTCTAGCGGTAACTTGCACCATGGAGCTGGAATCCATTCTCATCAGTTTTCATATGACGCAGGATCATTTCAGCCAGAGAGCCATTACAGTTCAGTGAGTCAGAGGGCCTCTTCTGTTACATCTTCTCATAATGAGAATTCACGGTCAGATTCTCACAGAGACTATTTTGAATTGTGATTCTTGTCAATCATTTACTTATGGACAGTCTCTTCATATTTATTCGGTTCCCTACATGTAGCTGAGGAAAGTGTTGAGTTGTGATATTGATGTTATTATCTAGTTGAGTCTAAATTCTTTAGAATGTATTTGACAATACGAAAATTTGAACGATTTTATGTGATTAATAATTTGCCTTGTTATTAGGTTTATAACAACATTGACATGTATCATACAATGAGTAGGAAAGTAAAGGTATCTTGTACTTCAAGTCATTGACATTAAAGACAACCATGTCATTAACTGCCATACAAGCCATAAATACTACATGTATATGATAAACAAAGAACCATTAATTTTTTGGTTTCAAACACAGAGGTACAGTTCAAACGTCCAACACACATGTACAGTGCATGTTAAGTAAATTGTGGCACAACCATTTAAATTATAGACATAACAGGCCCTTTTTGTACTAGCTTTCTGCATAACACATATTTCTTTTGCAAAATTATAGTTGGGGAGGTGCTTATTAGAGAGTGAAACTTTCCTCACCAATGCAAGAAATATATGTTGGATACTGTTTAATGTTTATTTATATTCAATAACACCTCCACAAAATTGAAACAATAAAAATAATGTGGCGGACAGATAACTCTACAAATGTATAACCAAATCGATATTACATGTATTGTCTTTCTGTTAACGAATTGTCTTTGTTTTTTGTATAACATCTATTATGAGGGGCTAGTTTGTATTACTAATAAATAAAGAAGAAAAGCGCCTTTGTAATAATTTGATGGTAGAGGGTGTCTGAATGGGGTTAACTGTTTAGCGTATAAAGACGTTTTTGGACTGTCGAAACCGTATAAACAACACAATATGAACTAATGTATAAAAGAAGATCTACTTTTTAGTGTATGACGTACATAAGGACCAAAAGTTCAGACTTTTTAGGATAAATAAAATTTTGTGAGGTAGAAATGTAAATTTTAGTTTACTTTGACCTCGTCTAACACTTCTATTTTGTATGTTGCGTGTCCTGTTGGAGGTTGCACGACTTCCGTTATTAACCGCGCAGGCCATGGGCCAAGTGCGGTTCTTGCTCTGCACGTTGTTGTTTTTTTTTTGTTTTGTCGGTGAGCTGAACCAAACTTCCACTAGGCCACATAGTCAGTGGACTTTGAATCACGCAATGTACGATGTTTATTCGGCAAAAGCTGTTAAAACGTTAATGTACTTAACACTTTATGAATATTCCACTCTTTATTTAGAAAATATATTTCCTTTTTGTGTTATTGAAGCGCTTGATTCAAAGGGAGTATTGAATATATAAAAAAGGCATTACGTCATCCATGGAATTGAATCTGTCGACTTTGCAACTTTCATTAGTAGGGAAATAAGCACCGTAGTAAAGAGATCTAAAGATAGCCGTGGATAACGTAATACTTGAATTATGTGACTCGTGTGACTACTTTGCTAGCCCTTACTCACGTAAAAAAACAAATAAATTTAATCGTGACTTTTAAGAAAGAAATCTGTAAGTTGTGAATACCGTTATTATTGTATCGTTCATACCCATACATACATGTAGCCCAAAGAAAGTTCCAGATTAATTAAGACCATTATGTCATTGGAGATTTCACAATGGCTACGACTGATAGTGCAATCAAAGATTTCATGTGTGTGTAGCCGTTGCTGCAGATTGATCAGGTGATTTTGTGTCTATAGTCATCAGTGAATCATCATGGACTGCTTTGGAATGTGCACTACATTGAGACTATAGTGGTAAGCAAACAGATAAATTTTCAAAGCACAGTTATAAGATCTAAAAGATCTTCTTGTCTCTTATCATTTCGTGACATGTACTGAGCCTGCACTCTGCCTGTGGTTTTAGTTACCAACCCTAGACTTCTCTCTCCGATTCTCTCTACACTTTGCAAGCCTCGCAAAGATGGCAGCCGTTAGCGCTGGGATTACTTTCTACCGAAACTCACAAGTTATCAAACGTTTTCGTTCCAGAATTTCTTTTTGGGATGATTTAAGCAGTTTTAATAACTTCAAGCGCCACGTAGAGAGTTTTCTCGGCGTGAAAGAGGAAGCAAGGGGGCTCCGAGTTTAATAATAGCTTCAAGTTCAAATTGTTTCGTTTGGCGAGGTCAGCCACAGGAGCAAGTGACTGCCAAAATTATGGTATTTTTACCTAGCAACACTGGAATATGGAGAAGCCCCTACTCCAGGAAAGTTCCGGTAGTGAACTGAACGGTAAGTTCACTTCCTTCATCTCAACGAATTGCATGCATCCACTATTTTCAGCCTAAGAGGTGAACGTTGGACAATTTCTATCCCTTCTCGTGGCATTCAGGAACACAAAAACTCCTAGGCATAGCGAAATAAAACAGACCAGATCGTCGATGAAGCAAGACTATTCTGGGGAAGCATTGTCAAAACAAAACACGGAGGCTCAACTAGTCTCGCTTTCATACAACTCGTCCCGGGCAACAACCGAGAATCCACCATATTTGCATAGGTGGATATGGTAATCTACAATTCTCTTAAGATACTCACTGAAAACTTACTTTGCAGGTGGTGCAACAACAGTCCCCCTGAGCATGGCAGAGACAATACTGTTAGCCTTCTTTAAGAAGGGGTACACCAAAGAAATCAGGAAAGAAGAACATCTTAATCCTTTGTGCCGAAAAATGAAAATCAAACATTTTAAGGCAAGGACGACCTGGGTCCACAGCTATCCCATGATGCCACATACTTTCACGTTCCAATGTTGTGGAAATTTTTTGCGCCTTTATCATCGTGTTTACCTGCGTGGTGTGCAATGCATGACGTGTGTGTAACATGCGCGAAAAAATGCACAATAGCAATGGGCGTGAATGTCCTTAAAACGTTCGAAAAAGGCCCATCGAAGCCTTCATAAATGATCACCCCGGGAATTTGCGAGAGCCGATTCTTGTAAGCGACCAAAATTATAAACAATAGAGGGTGGTCGCTTACGAGAGCTTTCAGCAAAAGTCTCTGGGATTTTAAAATTATTATTGATGGTAGAAAAGATAGCGTTCGGGAATGCACCTATTAAAAGCTGGAAACTTCTTTCTCCATTTACGGGAATGGTAGCTTATGAGTGACATTTTTAACGGGGATTTACCACCCGGGTTTTACTTTGGTGGTTGTAACTTGACCTGGTCGCTTACTGACAGCTTCAACTGTAGTTGTTGAAAAATTTTAGTCATGTTGATTACATGTGCCAATATGCAATTTCTCGCGAATTTTTTCTGCATTTTTTTCAGCTATTGCGTCGCCAGTTCAAGGGTGGCAACAAAATTTGAAAACATCTCATCACTGATGCGAGCAAAAAACCGCTTGTTGCCGCGGCTTAAAACTTTGACATGCTCATTATTTATTACCCGACTACAAATTTGTTGAATGGTAAGCGATTAGTTTTTATTTTTTCTTTGTGTGTTACTTGAGTGACTTGAAAACCAAGAATTGGGTTTTAGGGCATGTAATCAAATCTGAAATGGCGTCGGTCGACAACGACAATTCGAATGCATTTCTTGACTTTACTGGTGCCTTAGACATCATATTATGACAGTCCCAGAACCAGATTTCAACCTAGAGGTTAACACCACTGATCAGGACTTAGGAGGAGTGATCATTTATCTAAGTGGAGATAAAGGACTTGATGCGAGAAGAAAAGTGAACTTGTAAGCATCCAATTTAACTTTCAAGTGTGACTTCTTCTAATCAATCAAAATGATAAGGGCATTACACGGTTATATCTTTTTATTGACAAAGTATCATTTGAGTAAAGGAAAGGAAATTGCTTGAAATGCTTGTGTACAACACTTTAGGTTGAGAGAAGAGTAAAGTTGTTGATTCCATTCATTCATTAAAATGTGAAACCCTAACTGACACTTTTACAAAATTTCTGTTTCAAGATTACAATATTTTGAATTACATGTAGGTTCTTGAATTTTTGTTTCAGTACATATCAACTCCAACCAAAATTTCATTGTTAGATTAGTGAATTTTTGTCCTGTGTTCGAACTTTTGTGCAGCTCTGCGAAATTTCGAAAAATCACACTTCCTCCCCGAAATTTCGAGAGAACAATAACCGAATTTTGTTGAAATTCGTTTGCATTCTTTTTGCACAGTGCTGGGACATACGAAGATTGTAATATTGTCACCCTCCCTATGTAACTCCTGTTTTCGTTGTTTTTTTACATTTAAAATGTATGATAGTGTGGGACATCGGTGAACAAAGCTGGAAAGGACACACTTAAGACAAGCAGAAATCAAAGATTAGGAAATGCATCTGAGCTGTCTTCCTTCCATTGAGATATTCAAAACCAACAATTATTTTACAACTTTCTCTGAGAAGGATGGTTGTGTTGCATCAATTTGAAATTTAATCTAGAAGCATCGCAAAAACCATTTCATAATTTTGATGTGGGTATGTTGTGTGGAGGTTGTGTTCGTTTCGAAGTTTATCGTCATATTTACAGCATGTTCTATTAAACCAAACTTTATCTACTACATGTAGCAGAGGTTTCACTGAGAAGGTGAGGACCATCAGAGACCTCAGGTAGCAGGAAAGCAGTATCTGTCTTAAGAAAAAATCTTTTCTACCTATTGATTATTTAAAAGTAGTTAAGAGAGTGGGTTTGTCTCCTACTATGACATGGTCATTAGGTGGGAACATTTTGGGCATGAACATCCTTGAGGACGTTCGCGCCCAAAACTTTCCCACGTACAGATTTGTCACACAGAAAGGTAAATACTTTTGCCAAAAAGGACAAAAAAATGGGGGTCACCAGCTATATGCATGTAACTGGGATTTGTGTATAGCAATAATTATTATTGTTATTGTATTGCCTCATCACCTACTGCAGACATGGTCACTAAGTCAAGTTTTCCAACTGTGTAGCTCCAGAACTAAAAATATTCTGCAATCGTCTTATCAATTTTAAATGGCCGAGGGAAATATATTGATAAAATGTCACAACTTCGAAAACAGAGAGAACTTGAACAGGAAAGTTGAAACAAGGACAAATCACATCTCAATACCAATGACAAACAAGGTCAAATTGCAACATCTGTTTCAACAGCTTTTCCATGCTTTGATAAGTAGGACCAATCGATTTGTTAAATACCAATAACTGAACACAAATTCACTTGCCTTGGGAAGAAAACAATATTTTGTAATATTTTGTTCATTACCTTACACCTTGTGGGCTTCAGGCCCCCACATCAAATCCAGGCAAGTAGTCAGCAACACAAGAAAAATTGCAATCGACATGTAGAGTAAAGCCTGGGTTTCACTAGCAACGCAAGCACAAGCGCAAGCATAAGAGTGCTTATTTCACTGTGAAACGGGGTTGACATTTACGAGCATAAAAACAAGCACAAGCACAAAAGGATGAAAATTTTTCCTTTTCCTTGTGCTTGCACTTATGCTTGCGTATGCTTGCGTCATGTGAAAACAAAACGCAGCATAAGCACAAGGAAATTTCCTCATCTGGAAAATTAAAACAATCATTCCAGATTCCCTGCCTCTGAGCATTTGAACAGAATGGAGCATGCCGTAGTTGATTCTGTTGCTTGCATGTATGCCGACGTCCCTTTTCACCAGCAAAAGCTACTTATGCTTGTGCTTGCTTCACTAGTGAAAACTAGGCTTAAGTGCCTCACTTCACTCAAACCCAATAACAAAAGAGAAAATAACTTTAAAACGCTTCCCCAATTGACAGTGATACTGAAAGATATCACTCTGGTTAACGCCAGAATATGCTACAACAAGTTGCAAAATTGTTGAGACACTTTCATTCAAAAGCACCTTTTCTAGCTTCCAATGCCCGCCGTATCTAGAATTTAAACCTTTCCCACTTCCTCTCCCCTCTCCCCCTTTCAATGTTGACTGCTTAAGTTCCCAACATTTTTTTGTCTTGCTAGCAACACTGATAAGGGGGGGGGGGGGAGGGGGGGCTGCAGTGTGAGAGATAATAGGGAAATTAATAATGCCCCAAGAAGGTGAGGTGTCTCCACTATTTTTGCAACTTGTTGTAGCAATTCCGTGCATTTTAATTGTTAATGGGTTAAGCAAGAAATTTAGCAACCCACATTAATTAATCATTTTACTTACCAAATCAAGAAGGGCATTTCTGTCCTCTTCAGTAATGTTTTGGTCTTGGACGCAAGTTTTAACATGCATTCTCATTACTTCCAACAAGCCACTGTCTTGTACAACTTTCCTCATCAAAGGCAACATGTTATACAAGTCAAAAACTATTTGCAAACAAAGGAACCACAATTCTGTAACATCTCCTGACACTCTTTGGCATATGGTGGCCTGTATAGTTAGGCTGCGTTCTATCCAAAGTTCTTTCTCGCAAATAAAAGGCCTTGTTCCTCTTAAGAAGTGAACTGATGTGCTTAGAAACTGAAACATTTCCTCTGGTTTCCTTGAAGCCCCATGATCTAAACTGTTTTTCTGGAAAAGTAACCCAAGCACCACCGTGTTGAAAAGAAGCACATCATTGTTGGAGGACATCAGTAGTGAAACAGATGCATGGACATGATTGCCAATTTCTTGAAATACAACATTGTTAGCTACAAGTTTGGCTTCTGTCACAAAAAAGTTCAAAACTATGCCAAGTATTGTAACAAGGCACGTTTCACACTCTGCAAGTTCCCCACCAGTTTTCTCAAGTTCCTTCCAGATTTTCCATTGTTGAAAGTAACACCTTGAGAGGAGTTCAGGTCCATTGTTGTCAATCAAAATCACGCGCATATTTTCATCAGCTGACATGTGACACAGTGGTGGCAATAGAAAACGCATTATGTCCCCTTGTCCTGATACCTTTTCTTCTTTACTTACAGGGTTTGTTGAACTTGTCCCTGATCCATCTTTTTCACTGGCTTTTGCATGTGAAAGGGGTTCTACAACAAAGAGATTGTTTTGTGACATAAGGCACTAAGGCATGTGACAAGGCATGTTACACACTCTCAAAAGGTTGCCAAGGTTTTCTTTTTAATTTAAAAGACCCCCACCCTTTTGATTAAAGTTCTGATGCATTTCTCACTCAGCTTTATTTTCAGAATATTAATTTTGCTTAATTATAGAACATTATTTTGATAAGTTTCTGTAGGTTTCAAATTTCAGGGATGACAAAATTGTTCTTCTGCAAATTCTATACCTAAATATGACAAACTAAAATGTATTAACACAATATCCATCACCACAGAAAATTTTTTGACAGAAAAATCTTGTAATTTGTGGCACACTGAGACTTGATGAAACCCCCGGAAGGTTCAACTCCCACAAAGATTCCCGTGTCAAAATCTGAAAAACAAAATGTTCTTGGTTGTTTGAAAGAGTTGCTTGCAAGATTCAAAAAGTTTCAAAAGTTTATGTAACCAAAACGACACGAAAAACTTGCTAGAGAATGTTTCAACGAAATTTCTAATTTAGTGGGCCATACTGTAGAATGCTGCCCACTAATTTAGCCAATCACAGGGCATGTAGTATCTGAGAGATATAATAGCAGAGATGTATCCAGAGTGTGTCATTGCGTCCTGGGACGCACTCCTTTTTCTTTTGGACGCATAGAATATGAAACAAAGGGTCCAACTGGACGCAGAAAAAAAATTGCATGTTAATGCAAATTTACGAACGCCAGGAAAAAACATGCTAACAGAGTATTTCAGAAGGAAATTGAACATTCCCATTTCTCACAACGGAGAAATGATTGAGTTCCTTAAATTTCAAGGTAAGCTGTTTTTTTTTCGGATTTCTGTAGTCAAATAATTTCATTTGGTCAACCATTATGCCCAGCTCCAGGAGTTCAGTTTTGAATTCGCACGTGTTGTGTGACATGATCTGAGCTGTTTTTTAGGCGAGACAATCGGTGACACTTTCGATCTGCCGCCAGTAATAATAAAACATTTCAGTCGAAGTTCAGTTTGTTGCATGCTTTCCAAGTGAATTTCAAGCATTAGTTCGCTTATCGTGAGTGAAACGACAGAGATTCCAACGGCAAAGTATGTTAAATTTTTGTTTTGTGCGACCCTGGCCTGTTGATATTAATTCCGGGCGTGCACGTGTCATCGTTTTGGTTCTTGTTTTGCTCGTAACTTGTCTTTTTTGCAAATGATGCAACTTTTCTTCGGAGTGTTAAAGTTAACGGGTTGAACATGAAACTTAAATGTATTCAGTCACTTGATTATTAACATTGGCCATGGCGAAGTCACAGCCGCAGGGGCCGACAATGAACTGTGTATCGAACGCTTACATTTGTTTACTCTTTTGTTCCTAAATTACACCTCAAGTGTTGTTAAAATTGAGATTCAGTTCTGTTTTTTTTGCTGTGGATATCTAGATCATTTATTAACTGGGACCAACAGTTCCTACAGCATACGGATTCCTCGAGACGTTTTCAGATGTGATCGATGGAGCTCTGCGTTTGCAGGCTAGTGGAGCTTTAACAGCCCATACATTTTGACTGATGAATCAACAGGCACAACAGTTTCAAAGAAATTGATCATTTTACCGTATTTACCCGTGTATAATACACGCCCGTGTATAATACGCACCCCAATTTTGGACTGCATTTTGAAAAAAAAAAAGTTAGAGCAAACAGCAAAACTAGTGTGAAAAAAATCCATTTCCTGGATTAGAAAATTTGCTCCGCTACATACAACAGTAAAGTAAATAAGCCTATGTAAAGTGTTTAAAAACTGAAACCTTAAACTCGTAGTCACAATCAAACAGCACTTCTCTCGCACAAGATTCGTCACCGACAAGTTCATTGTGTTGTCCGTCCACAAGATCGTCTTGTGTGTTATCAAGGTTTTTTTACTACTCCATATTTGACAAAATACGACTCAATCATCTCTTCAGGCAGAACTGAGGTCAATCCGCCAAGAATTACTGCTAAATTGGTGTTTTCTCTGTAAACGGCTGCTTTCATGCTTCCAGTAACATGAGCTTCGAAAGCATAAACAAGCAGGCTTCTTCGTCTCCCCAGTCCCAACACGTGGAGCACGCCAAACTCTTCATTCCTTTGGCATCCATTCGGCCTTTCTCTTGGGCGTCACTGATAACCCTGTGCTTGTTTTCAACTTTAGGCACCGTTTTCCTCTTGAAAATCACCATTGGTCTTAATTTTGATCCATCACCAGCACGCACCAACAAAACAGTTGCGTGATATTAATTTTCTTCTCTGCGGTGTAATGTTGATCATTCGGTTCCGCGGCATATTGAAGATCAGTGGCGTTTTGTCCATATTTCCAGTAACATGTAGTAGGTAGTTGTGTTCTTTGCAAAATTTTATAATATAACAGTGTGAAATCGGATGATCTTCAGCGGAGTTTCGTGGCCATTTTGATGTTTCAGTTTATCGCTCAAAAGTGAAGGCTATGTTGTTCAGTTGTTCATTTAAACAAAGGTTAATTTATTAGTGGATCTGGGTCAAGCCTTTTACTTTTTAATCAAAAGCCAATGAGTCTTCGGTTTTATGCTAAGGAGGGACGCGTGTCTAAAACAATGGATTCTGTGTATAATACGCATCTCAATTTTCGGAGCTGTGCGAAAAAAAGTGCGTATTATACACGGGTAAATACGGTAAGTACATATTCGTTGGGAGGGATAAAACGGTATTTTTGTGCAATCAGAAATCTGAAAGGATACCGCAGCAGCAATTAAGAAGCAATAGATCGCATATTAATTCTTGAATATTAATTAGCTGGACGCCCAAATTTTTCAAAAAGGGGTTCCAGAGGACCCCCAAATTTGAAAACCTGGATACATCTCTCTAATAGAAATTGTTATATAGCTTCCCTGAATATACTCTTCAGTGAGCTATAAGAGACTAATGGGAGCAAGGCCCTTAAACTACAGTAGGTTCATGTAACACCACTTCATTGTCCTTCCACACTACTAGAATATAAAATGGAGCAATACTCAATATCACAGTACAATTGTAATATGCTGCACAAACTACAATTATTGTACCGAAAGGGATGTTTATAATTTAACCTAGGTGAATGGAATGATTAGAGAAGAAAATCAGTTTCAACATGTAACATCCTCTTTTGGTAAAAATAATAATGATAATGATAATGATAATAATAATAATAATAATAATAATAATAAATAATAATAATAATAATAATAATAGGTGGAAGACCAAGCAAGACAAATACAGAGAACTAAGGGCGGGTATTAACATCAATACCCCGATTACAAAGTCAACCAAGTAAATGTAGTTTTCGATTTCCTAGCAGAATACCACCAAAGACTGAAGAATGATCTCAATGAGCATTTAACAGGAAAGAACAAAGAAGAGACGCAATATCTAATGATGAAAGCCAGAAGTGGATCATATCACAAAATGTTGAAATACCGTATTTACCTGTGTATAAGTCAACCTTTTACGGCCTCAAAAGAAGCTCCAAAAATCGCCCTTGACTTACACATGGGTCAAAGATTTTGAGCCAAGTTCCAGCTAAGTAATTTATTCAAGATTAACATAATAGTGTTGTCTTGGGCATAACGAACGCAGTGGACAAAAGCCGACGTACATTGTAAAAGACTTCAAAATGAATGACAAAAGACTTCAAAACGAATGTAAGCAATTCCAGTTGAAATAAAAGGGATTTGTCCAACTCTAAATGTTGAAGAAACTTACAGGCACAAATATGAAATAGACACTGGAAATTTTCGTTTTCCAAAGGCGTAAAGCTCTAAAAAGGCATTTCTGTTTCTTCAAATAAAACACGACCGTTCAACGGCTTAGTAACCTGGCGTGTTTGCGTGTTTGCGTGCAAGCATCGTCAGTCGTGTTAGCGTGAAAATGCTGGTTGGTAATGATTGTTTTTTTAATTCTTTATACAAACCTGGCAGATTTAAATGCTTTTGCAAACTTCGTATTGTTTTGTTTATGAGTTTTGTTTTGTTTTGTTTGTCATTTGAGAAATTGTGTGGTTCCAGAAAATATCCATACTCCTCCCACGGAGGGTTACGGAAATTCCGAGGGGTAGAGGGGTCTGAAAGAGGCAAATTTCCGAAGGGGAGGGGGGTACATAAAGAGCTTTTTTTTCCAGAGGTTTTGAAATGCGATCGCATAAACACTTACGTACTTTTCCAATTGATTCTTCAAGGTAACCAAGAAAACTGGAAAATTCAATTCGTTGAAATAAACATAAGATTCCTTCTCATATATTTTCCACTATTATTCCGCCGCCAGACGACACAGATAGCACTGAGAAACTCTCCTGAGCAGCATGTTCGACGTGAAGTAAAAAAAAAAAAAGGCTGACTTTTAAAGATCTTTAAAGCTTGTTTTTAGCTTAAATGCATCTGTTGCTTTTTCAGATGGCATTATTTGTGCAGTCAGTTGATTGAGATCATTTGATTATACTCATGTTATTCCTGTTCAGTACAAAATTTCTGCGAATTTCAAACCTTCGATAACCAGGTTATGAAATAGTTTCATCATTATCCGTGTAGTTATGAGTTTGTAAATGTTAGCAAAGTCGATAATTTCAGTGCCATAATTTTGTCCTGCCGTATTTGAAGCCGTCGACGACGATGAGAGACGACGAAGGTTTCATTTGGTTGTTTAGTTACCGGATTGAACTTGAAAAGTATGTTTCACACATGAAATGTGAGACTAGTTGAAAAATCCTAGGGAATAAAAAATGTACTGTCATTTACAAACTACAGAGACAAAGCATATAACTTTACTGAAGTGTTCTTGGTGAATGACAAAAATTTAAGCGACCTTTGATAAACAGCTGTTGAAAAAAACATGTTGCGTGACGGCTTATGATTCCCGCTGATAAGCGAAGTCAGTTCACAGCAACACACACGAAAAATAATGCAAACAGTATGGTTCACAAATTATACTACTGTGGATAAAAATTACACCCGCAACATAAAAAAATATCACGGACATTAGCACTGAGGTATTTTCCCGAGTTTTGCTGTGACAGCAAAAATAACTCTGCAATAAATAGTTTCCTTTGTGTGCAACACAATTTGATATGTTGTTTTTACTACGCATAAATTTAAACTTCGACTGGGTTACAAAACGTATACAATAGACTTAAAATAGCGCCAACTTTCAGTTCTTTTTTTTGATTTTTAAATGAATTTACTTCTTTTAATTGAACAGAGAAAAGGTCAGCTAGTTGCCAGGACATTAAAGGGTTAAATAAGCTCAGTTGTTAGTTTCAACATTTCGAAGCATCTGTGAATACGTCTAGAATTTCCACGGTCGTTTTTGAGAGAATGAAATTTTTATTACAGCTCTTATTACAGTCTCCTTTTTTCCAAGGGGTATGGGGGACCAAGTGGAAAAATCATGGAAATTCCAGGGGGTGGGTGGAGTAACGTGAAGCCCTCTGGAACGGAAAATCCAGTGGGGTGGGGGGTCAAACTGGAAAAAACCCTCCGTGGGGGGGGTATGGATATTTTCTGGAACCACACATTGTAAGTCAAGGACCAATTAAACCTTGCACATTTTCGCATCGTTCGTAAGTTATTTTCAAAGATTGACTCCTGCTTCTGTGATGCTGCATTGTGCTTATCCTCTAAAGCCCTTTATCCTTGAACAACGAAACTGGTGAGTTTGAGGTTTACATGTTTGATTTTCAGTGAACTTTTTGGAAACTCAAGGACAAAATGCCCGCATACAGCTGCTGAACAAAAAAACTATTAAGCGCTTGAGGCCCTGATTTTTTTGTGTATCCACATTTCCAGAAATCGAAGAATACAAGATTAGTGTCCCATGAACATTTGACAAAGAAATTAAGAAATTGCGTTTTTTTTCCCATCAAAAATGGGGGGTCAACTTATACATGGGATCGACTTATACACGGGTAAATACAGTAGTTAAGAAGTTTTATACCTATAAGAGAGAGAAGGAACTGAGCAGAACGTTGAAAGGAATAATCTAACCGAACATTCATATTTGCAAATTATATAGCATAGCCTCGCACTATAGCTAGTCTCGTTATGCTATTGATCATGTAAAACCGCGATATCAAAAAGTGTCAATAATAATATGAATATTAGTAATCATATTTACTTTATTTAAGTCTCAAGGATATTTAGCCGAGCACGAGTGCTGTACTAATTGGGGAGACTACAAATCAACTGAAATCAGAAGAAACCAAATTAAATGTTGTTTTTGGAGGAGAGGAGAAAACAATTAAGAGTTCCCCAGGAAAACTCTCTTGGATCAGAATGGAGACCCGACCCAGGAATCAGTCCCAAGCCACAAAAGTGGAAGGCGAGTGCACTTACCAATGCGCCAGCCCTACTCCAGTGCCAACAGATGTTGATTTTTTAACCTTTAATTAAATGGGAAAGCCTAATAAGATTGGAAAACAGAAAATATCACAGTACCAGAGGGGATGTTCATAGATTCCTTGGCCAACTTAAGCAGAAACGGTAGCAGTTTGGAGATTCCGTCTTGAAGTGCAGAAGTTTCCTCCGCCATCCAGGCACATAAGACCCGCACTGAGGCTGAAACCAGCTGGCTTCGTTGGAGATCAGCTTCTCCTTGATTGTCGGCAACACTTTGGAGGAAGTGGATGATGGAGGCCATTGCCTCAGTGGCCAGTGAATAAACTTTTGGGAGTTTACCACTTAAAGTCTTCGGCAAAGGACTTTCAATTGAGGAGTTGAACGCTTCACTGTTTACAACAACAAAATTAATTGCTTCCTCTAGGATTCTGTAACAACTGACCAAAACAGCTTTTCTTGGAACGATATTGTTTAAAGTGCTCCCATCCAATATCATCCTTATCTCAATACAAGCGATAGTTGTGCTTAAAATCAACAGATCCGGCGATCCATGTTGAATACGCCCAATAATTAAGTTCATCCCCACAAGTTCAATCAGCAGAGAAACCAAAACGATGGCCGGATCTCTTTCGTGGGAAGAAACTTTTGAGCGCAATACTTCTGCCACGCCAATGCATATGTTATCCACCCATTGTAATCTTTCAGTCTCCACGAACGAGGATTTCTCCACACTGGCCAAAAAAAGAACGACATCATTGCAAAATTCGAATTTTGACTTGTCTTCTGCTTCTTTAAAACGCTTGCTCAAAGTCTCTAAGAGGTCAAGGAGTATCTCTCTATCTTCTTCCCACAAGCGAGCACTATGTGTTCCATTGTTCACCATGCAAACAACAATATCAAACGCTTTCTTCGAATGCGCACATTTCATATCCCTTGCCATTTGACAAATGGTTGAAAATGTCTCTTTGTCGGAAAGATAGCGGCATCCTATAGACGAAGAAGCCAGAGAAATAAGTATTTGGTAGCAATCAGCCGTGGTAGAATCGCTTTCGATTTTCTCCTTGTTCGCTACGGCCTTCAAGATCAATGGAATCTTCGAAATCATGTCCGGATGGAGGAGAAATTCTTCATCTGTCGCAAAACAAGCGAGAATAGCAAAAGCTAACGAACGGTAAACGTCATGGGGACATCCCGTGGGTAGTCTTCTCGAACGCAGCAACCGGTTGATGAAATTGAAACCAATCGCTTCGAAAAGTCTTCGGCGACCAAAACTCTCCACAGAGTTTGAGTTGACAATTTTTGTAACCAGAAGCAGCGCTGCGAATCGTTCGCTGTCATTTCTAGCCGAATTGATGGCTAAAATACACTTCTGAAGCGACAAATTTGAGTCACTTTCAATAACGCTATGGCTTGCTTTCCTCTCCATGATATCGCAACGAAGGAATGAACAGATCAGCTGAAATTCTAGCGTCCTCAGCTGGTTGCATTAGCCAATCACATGGTGCACTGGGTGAGACCGGCAACCGGAAGTGAAATATTTGCTTTGCTACTCATTCTCAATTTTCGAATTCCCCATAATACACTTTGTTTGCCCCCCAAATTTTGCATAAACCATTGTTTTCAAATGCTCTTGGGAATATGCAGTGTCCCCAAGAGCATTTGAAAACAATAGTTTATGCAAAATTTGGGGGGCAAACAAAGTGTATTATGGGGAATTCGAAAATAGAGAATTGCTATTAGGGAAATAGTCAAAACAATTGTACACGGACAGGACCCACCATACATCGAAAAAGACGGTGGTATCTTTTTGAACCCCATCCCTCCCACTTTAAAAGATGATCTCTTGGTTGTATAACCCCTTCCCTATCAAGAGTAAGCACTGACGAGAAGATTCAAACCTCGCTATGCTGACTTCCTATCAAGGCAAGCCTCATGCAGACAGACTATTAATGCCTCATTTCCAGTATTCAGGTCAATAATTTTTCATGAGGTTCATCAGGTAGGTAGTATCTTGTATACCACCCCTCCCCTTAAAAACAAGGTGGGTCCTCGTCGAGTAAACTTGTTTTGACCACTTCTCGAAGTATTTTCTCCATTAGAGATGATTAGTATAAAAATCTGGGAGACACCACTGTGTTGGCACTCGAAATGTTCTCTTCCGGCTGCCGTCTGCGTATTGATTACAGGGTGCGGTTGTTCAAGTCATCGCGGAGCTTAAGCACGAGCGTTTCTGAGACGCGAACGGCAACCAGAAGAGGACACTTCGTGAGCCAGGACAATTGTGTCTCCCATATTTTTATACTAATCATCTCTAATGGAGAAAAGATAATTAGCACTGTAAATTTGGTTGTGTGAAGATAAGTTAAATGGGGAAACAGCTCACTTCCGGTTACCGTCCCCGTCTCAGAAACGCGCGTGCTTAAGCCCCCTAATAGAGAGCGTAAGGAGGCTCGAAATAGTTTCTCCTTTTTTTCAAACAAATAAACTTATTCTGTCCTTAGATACAGTTAGGGTAATCATATCAAGACAAAATGTGGCCAGGGTATTAAGTACTCATCATAGATTTTTCACATTACATTTTCCTACTAAATGACGTTACCATGGCAACGATATAAGGTTTTTTTTTCGACAGCAATAAAAGCTAGGTGCCACACGCTAACACCAACCCGGTGTGGCCAACACATCACGCATGCGCACAACCATTTCACCCGGTCAATTAGCAGCCATGGACAGCTGTTTCGGCCTTTTGGGCCTCATCAGCATGCCGTAGCTAACATACCAGGTGGGTGTGTTTAGCACCAAATGCCAAACATGTGGTAGGCTGGGTTGGGAACAGCAAAACTGTTCTCCCGCGGCAAGCGTGTGGGAAGGTGGATCACATTAAGAGATCAGTGTGTCACGTAAATTAAAAACAGCAATAAAAGTAAGGTGCCACACGCTAACACCAACCCGGTGTGGCCAACACATCACGCATGCGCACAACCATTTCACCCGGTCAATTAGCAGCCATGGACAGCTGTTTCGGCCTTTTGGGCCTCATCAGCATGGCGTAGCTAACATTTGACCGGGTGAAATGGTTGTGCGCATGCGTGATGTGTTGGCCACACCGGGTTGGTGTTAGCGTGTGTCACCTTGCTTTTATTGCTCGTTTTTTTCGAGCCTTAAAATCAAGATATATTGTCTTTTTTTCAAAAACGGGACGGTGAAATCTTCCCATTCGGCGTTACCAGATAATGTTAGAAATAATGGAAAATATACTGCAAAGGTTGGTCAAGACAACGTGAACATAGGCGTTGTTACAATATTTCGGCTGGCCAACACCAGCCTTCTTGAGGTTTATTGAATGGATAAATGCTTGTTACAAGATCTTTATATTTACCGGAAATGACATAAAAAGGCTACGTGATGTGTAAAATTAATAAAAACGGAAATGCATAAAAAAGAGGAAAGAGAATAATACATGATAACAAGATAAAAGCAACAAAAGAAAATTAAAAGGTAGCTAAACTAAATTACATTCCATCTCTTCTGTTAAGGCCTGCAGGCTCCAGTGTTTTTTCTCTGTGTATGAGGAATGCCTCACGAGCTTTCTGATGGAGTCACGGCTAGTGTGCAGTCGTTCGAGCGGTATGAGGATCATGTGATCCTCCGCATGACCACTGGTCAGGAAGTGTCGTGAAACCGCAGTGGGGGTATAACTACAAAAGGGGTTTATAATAGGTCGCCTATGTTCATTAAAGCGGTCTTTAAGACGACGTTTGGTCTCTCCGATGTACTGAAGATTACATTTAGTGCACTGAATCATATAAATTACATTAGGGGTTTCACAAGTAATATGTGATTTGATTTTAAAGGTTTGTCCAGTACTATAAAAAGTATATTGATTACGGCCATGCTCAATAAAAGGACAGGCGGTGCAACTAGTTTTATTGCTCCGAAACGAGCCGGATGGAGACCCAGATTGGTCGGTGTTAGTAGGTTCCGGCAATTTAGCTCTAATTAGAATATCACTAATGGTACGTCCAACCATTGAATATGCGTGTCCTGTGTGGAATCCTCACCAGCAATATCTATCTGATAAACTCGAAAAAATTCAGAGGAATGTCTCAAGATGGATTTTAGGGAGTTCCATTGAGTACAATGAACGTTTAGAATACCTGGGATGGCCAAGTCTTCACTCTCGTCGTGACTTTCTTAGCATAGTCCAATTATTTAAGTTTATTAATGGTTTTTCTAAAGTCAATTTACATGATTACTTACAGTTTTCGAAAGGTCGTACCAGGTCTACTCATGGTTACAAAATTTGGACACCATATGCTCGAACTAACATCTATAAATTCTCCTTTTGGCTTAGGTATATTAATAAGTGGAATGATCTGCCAGAAAATTTAGTTCATTGTACTTCTGTCAGTAAATTTAAGAAAGGTCTTAAAAGTTATTTATACAACGTGACTCAGTAATCTTTTTATCCATTCATTTTTCTTTACTCTTTGTAAATATTCTACATTTTCTCCATGTTTATAGTTAAAATATTTTTAATGACCGTATAATGTATTTATATTTTATAGTTTCTTAATATTTCTATATTTAATGTTTATTAATATATTTGTTTTATTCTAATCTGTTTTGGGGGTTGCCGTATATGAGGATTCAGTTCTTCCCTGGCAGCACCCTTTTTGCGATGTTCTTTGCAAATAAAGTTGTTATAAATAAATAAATAAATAATGTTTTTGCAACACCGGTAGGCTACTAAAGGGAGATTAGTAAAAACATTTTTACAGCGACCAGATGAATAAAGCACGTTAGAGTGTTTGTGAATTATACGGGATATGTTAGGTAAAGCGGGGTTATAGGTAATGACGAAAGGAACAGTATCTGTCTGTTGTTTAGGTTTGGGTTTAAGAGCGTCGTTCCGGGGAATGTCAGAAGCACGTCGTATCTGGGTTTTTATTGCTCCAGTGATTTGGTTAGACGTTGTTCACAAACTGATGTTTATTAAAATCCTTTAAAACTCTATAAACACCGTGAGAACTAAAATAAAAGATACAAATAAATTACAAAATAAGATTGCGAAAATAACAGGATATAAAAATGTCTTACACGCTTCGAAAGTTACAAAAGTAAAAGCAAAAAACTTAAGATCAATCTACAAATAACGGTAAAACGATGTCGTATACAACTTGACTTTAACTGAAGCCTTAAATCTTTATTTTACAATTATAAGCGACGAAATTGAACTTAAGCGAGTAAAGCTACAAACCGCTTACATAAACAAACTAAAATAGCGTCAAAGATAATTACCTTGGTGCTGCCTTGATCACCAGAACAATGATAAACTTGGAAAAACTTGTTAACTTGTGGTGAATTAACATATCTTGCGTCAACTGATCTTGTAAACGATAAAATTAACCTTTTATAACGGTAGTTGGGTGTCGCGGCGCTTACGCGTGAGTTTTTGCGACACCATAGAACTTACTCGAAAGATCTAGAGACTACGGTAGCGTACACGAGAAACTAATACGCATTAAAAAGCCTTACATAACTGAATACACGTTAAAGAAACTTCCAACAACTAGGAATAGTACTCTTAAGGATGCAAAGTCTAGAAACTGAGCGTTAAACAGCTTAAATGAGAAACCTGTTGAAAACTTGCGCAATGTTGCGCGTGCAAAATTTGTTGCTGAAGCGCGCGCCGCTTTAAGTGTCGTACATCACGCGCGCGCAATTTAACAGCTGTCGCTACAGTTTTAAGGAAATTAAGTTCGTAACCTCGATTGACGAGGTAGTCCATAAGTTCCTTACAGCGTTGTTTGTAAGTGTCATTGTCGGAGCATATGCGTCGAAGGCGAAGTGCAAGGCTATATCAGAGTTAATTAACTCTGATGGAATGGAACGTTTACTCTGGTTTAGTGTGGGTGGGGTGGCATGAGGAGATAAGTAAATATTGATGTTTGTCAGTGGGTTTAGTGTAAAGGTCGGTTTCTATGAGACCATCCTTGAGTGAGACCATCACATCAAGGAATGGAATATTTGTGAGGGAATGCGAACAAGTGAATTTAATGGTGGGATGAAGGTTATTGAGATAATCGACAAATACTTTCAGTTTATCTGAACCTTCAGTCCAAATAACGAAAATATCGTCCAGAAATCTGAGCCATGTATGAGGTAGATACAGTGCGTTAGTGAGCGCGTCATGTTCGAATTTGGCAAGAAAAAGGTTGGCAAATGAAGTGGAAGGAGCCATTTTGGTGCCCATAGAAATAATCTCTAAAATATTTAAAATTTAACAAAATCTGTAAGTCAGTTTTTCAGAAAAATAAGTTTTTTTTGAAATGTGTCTCTAATTTTTTTTTTCACCTACGGATGTTTTTTGAATTTGAAAGGCAAACGGTTTAAATTAATCTAAGCTAACTTGCAAAAAATGAAAAAGGCCACCGTCCGGAAGCAGAGATATAAACGCGTGAAGTTGCAAAATCAGCAAAAATGAAGGGGTTAGAAGATTAGCATTTACGCATGCGTCACCGGCTCATTCGAGTACGCGCGCGAGTGGCGCTACAGGCCAACACAAACGGATTTAAGTGACCATTAAACCGTTTGTGAAGAATTTTCGTAGTTTTCGTGTATAGGAGATGTCTATTAATATTCCTTATATATAGGAATCAGGAGAAAAATGAGCGAAATTAGTGGTATTTGTTTATTTGACCCGTTTGAATCATAAGCTGACGCGAGCAGCGTATGAATTGCGAGTGTGGCTTACGCGCGCGCGCTCGGATGAAAACCCTAAGACGTTTTTGTCAACACGGACGGCGACCGGAAGAGATTTTGCAAAGAAATTGACGTCACATGTCACAGACGTCAAGTCACAAACCTCAAGTTTGGCGTCAGTGGTGAAAAACAAAAACTGCTTTTTTGCTTGATTTTTGTTGTTTTCCTGCTAATCCTGGACAATCCACTTTCTAATTCCTATTATTTATGAAAGAAACTCTTCTTTGTCAGTTCTACCGGCTGATGAACGACAGCAGTGCAGACGCCGAGACTCAGTCTTGCCAAAAAACCTAGAGTAAGTCTTTTTTGAAAAATATTTGTTTTTCTTGATATATCCTTTTGTATGTGCTTGTGTTTTTTTCTCTGTGGTCTTAAATTTTAATGCGCTGGTAATCTAAGACACCGTTCCCAGAAAGACCATGTAAATATCGATAAATAAGTAAGTAGCTTTATTTCAACTCGGGTTGATGAGGCTGATTAGGCCCCTAGCAAATACATGCTAATAAGCCGAGAAAAGTGAAATAAATAAATAAAAATTATGTATGTATATATACATACATACATGATCAATTAATAACGAACATTATAACTATATCAATAAATAAACAATCCTAACTCTTAAAATTATTACACTGAATCATAGAAATCTGTACATTACAGATGTAGTTGAATTTTCGTTGAAAGTAATTTATCCGGTAAAGAATTCCACACTTTGGCACCAATAAAAGTTGTAGATTTTAGGCTAAAGTTTGAAGTTTTCTTACGTGGGACAACTAGCTTGTTGGTACCTCGCAAGCACTTCACATTATTACGTACGACGAACAAGTCACTTATATATCCCGGTAACATACCGTTAACAGCTTTAAAAATTAATATGGCAATGTAAAATGACCGTCAAATTTAATTTCTTTTTTTGCAACACTTCATTTTTATCTGTCATTTGCTTTCCTTTACAGAAATGTACCAAATCGATGGGACAAAATTAGCTAACACTGGCAGATATGAACTTTGCTTTTCATTCAGAATCATTTCAGTATTATCGATCGTAACTAGATGGAGAATTTCAAGCTGTGTTCTCTCCAATAAAACAATAAGTTCATCCTCTGAAATCAATCTTTGATTGTAGCTTTGAAAAAGCATATCTCTTGTCTTTCTTGAAGAAGTCATGATTCAGTATTAAGAAAGAAGACAAAGAATCAAAACTGCTGTACACTATGCCGTAAAATCACTGACGCGGCATGTTAACGCCCCGTTAACGCAAACAAGTCAAGTCAGAGACGCCGGTCTCCACCCAGTTTCACCTCGGCTACTTGGCGTCCGTGTTTGCACCCACCCACCGTGTTGACAAAAACGTCTCGTGCTCTAATGGCTCACGAATAAGCTCACGAAAGAAGATTCACAATGCGCATGACAGTAAATTCGCTCTCACTGCACTCGTCGCTCCATCACAACCAACCTCGTTCCCAGGGTCTCTTGAAAGCCGAGTAGACCCTGGGAACGAGGTTGTGTAACTATCGTAAACATGGCCGACGTGCCTTTTGCAGCAAAAGACGGTAATGACAAAGAAGAAGTTGAAATGCAGATTACAAAGAATTAGTGTTATGTTACTCAAATGGCCAGTTTACTTGGCCATTTACATTTCTGCTCTTTAAAAAAGTGTGCAACTTCGACAGGTGGGTGCAAAACTGTAAAATGGTCTGTTCAGAAATATTATGCACTGTTTGTTTGACATTTTATGATCGCTTCCATTACAGTACATTGCACCATTGTTACCTTGGTTCCAAACGACCTATTTATGACAAAAAATTGAAGTATGTGTATTATTATTATTATTATTATTATTATTATTATCCCTCCAATAATAATAAATTAATGTAATCCTACTTAAAGGTTGTGGTGTTAATATTGATTGTTTTGGTCCCCACAGTTCTTAAGAAATTCTTTTTGTTGCTAAGGGCCTCTTCTTCCATCATGTCACATTGTACAATTTACAGGCATTGTGTTCTTGGAAAATAATCCTCAGATCCAAATTTATTTAAATATTGGAGTTAGTTACGGTTACATGTACAGGTACTAAGCACTCTACATTGTTTTTTTTTTTGTTTTTACCAGGTTCCAACATAGGAACACATGTTTACCATGAAAAAACTTCTGGCACAGGTACTTGTTTCTTTTTATCCTAACTTTTGATTATTATTATTACATGTACCTTGGCTGAACTGAGAACGTTTAGAGTTAAAGTGTTTTCCAAGTACAGTCGAACCTCGATTATCCGGACTCATTGCGACTGGACAAAATAGTCCGAACAATCGAGGGTCTGGATAATCGAGAATATGAATATTAATGAGGAACAAAAACTGATTACATTAAGAAAGTGACATTTAATCGTGAAACAAAACATTTGCAAATCGTTTGGAAAACAATATGGTCTACATCTTCACTGTCCGTTCGGGAAACGTCATGATCTTTTCCTTACTCTTGCGGATATCAGAGATCTGCCATTTACTAACGCTATATTCAGCTGATAAATTGGTTCCTTTTTCTTCTTTCTCTAATCGCAAAATTATAGCCTGTTTATCTTTTATTGAAAGAACGGATCGCTTACACCGCAAGGACAGGATGATCGTGAATAAACATTCGTGACGTAGTGTAGGTTGTTTGCCGAACGAGCTAATAGAGCATAAAATTTCACTTAGCAACAAAGCAACTCTAAGCCAATCAGAACTCATTCAAA